>NC_135621.1:67267702-67578952 GCF_053574225.1 Canis aureus | reverse complement strand
ACCAGCAACACTCCTTTCATGCCATCACACCCTCAGTCCAGCGGCCTGCCATTCTCTCTCCATTCTGCTCTATCCCTCCTCTCTTCACTGACCCCTTATCCAGCCCTGACATCATGGCTCATCGGTGCAATTACTTGGGCCAACACTTTCAACCCTTTGACCAGGCCAGTCCCAGCTCTTAAACTCATTGCACTTAGGTTGAAATACAAATGCCACTATAGGGCCCGTAAGGCTTTGCCTGCCTAGCCCTGTGCTGGTTGGTCCCTTTCTACCGTAACTTATTTGCCATGGGTCTCACCCCACACTTTCAGTTCTTCCCTGCACCATTATAAAAGTCATTTCTTCCAAGTCCCTTCTCTTAGTCTCTTTCCTGATGATAAGGTGTTTATTTCCTTCAATACACGATTTAAAATTATTTGCGTACTTGTGTGCTTAATGTTTGTTTTTGGCTTGAGACTGTGCACTCCACAAAGGTCATGGCCATATCTGGTTTTCTCATCTTCCATACAAGTAGTGCCAAGTACTCGTTGGGTGTATGGTAGATGCTCAATAAGTATTTTTTGCATGCCAAGATCAATCTGTTAAAAAAAATAGCTCTTTGTATAATATTTGTCCCCTCAGAGCACTTTAACATCCATCATCATTATAATTGCATAATTAGCTAGATCAGGGTTAGCTGGCTATCAAACTCCTATTTGATAGATGAAGAAAATGAGGCATAAAGAGAGTTGACTAAAATGTCAGAGTAAGGACTAAAGCCAAAATCTCTAACTTACCCATCTGTGTGCATCTTAACTAGCATATGTAAACATTCTGTCTCTTGATCAAACGTGCAGTGGGGAGGAGAGCTTAACGGTTAGGTGCTCAGGCTCTAGGGTTAGACTAAGGTTCCTAACTGGATCCAACGCTTAAACTTGCTGTGTGACTTTGGGCAAGTTACTTAACTTCCCTAAGCTTCAGTTTCTCCATCTCTAAAGTGGAAATAACAATATCTATCTGAGGAGGTTAGAGTGAGGCTTTGAGAAGCACTCAGTCAAAGTTAGTCATTCTTTGTGAAAGTCTTTTGAGAATAATGATTATATTTCCCCCTCTCCAGTCACTGTAACAGCGCAGGGCCTGTCAAGGTGCTGTTTCGCACAATTGCTTGACACAACCTTCTGGCAACATTGGGATTTTTGTTTTCTTGAATTTATGCTTATCTGTGAATACTGTTGCCTTTGAGGAATGAAAAAAAAAAGTGTAATATGTACCCTCGGTGTGACCACTCCCACGTGTATATGCTTTAAGACCTGATAATTAGGAGCAGACTTCCAGACGCCTGTTTTCTCTTAGTTCACTCATTTTAGAGTCCATTTTCCTGTCTCTCTTTGGAAGAGTGTAATGGATATAACTTGCATCCTCAAACTCCCTTTATTCTGGAACGGCTCTATATACTATAACCACGGCAGTTCCTGTAAATTGACCTAATAAGGCATTGAGTTAATGGGATAATCTCTACCCCCACAGGATAGGGTAGAAAATTATAGAGTAGCATGCAAAGTAGAAAGGTTAGTTATCTTTATGATAGAATTCTAAAGTTTAGTAGAATGGAAAAATCACATGCCCTTTGAAAAATTGCTTTATGCAAGATAAAGGGATAATTTAAAATAAGCCTACAAAAGAGAAGTAAAGGTCATGACATTTTATCTAAGTTTTTTTTTGTCTCCTGCAGTTATTAATATAAACATATAGGCATAATGGTCCCTCATGAGACTTGTGAAACATATGAGAGCAAATTTAACTGGAGGTTTCCTTGGAAAGCTAGTACAAATGACTAATGGGTTGCAGTCTGTTAGAAAAGACAAAAATGCTTTGTTTATGTATGATGATGCCTCTTCCTCTCTTCGTCATCATTTATTCACATTTTTATGTAGCTACTTGAGGTATGAATCTGAGAGTCAGAATTTGTTAAAAACACAGTCAAAGCATTTTTACATATTTTGTTTCTTTTACAGAATTCAGGAAACTATTGAAACAGAATAGAACAGGCTCCATCTTAACATTCAGTGATCCTTTCAGTTTTCATTGAGATACTACAAATTGATCAGTTTTAATAGGTTCTCTTTTACCTATAGTGCATTTTTTTTTAAATGATAAATTGCTTCTCTGGCATTCCCCAAAGATGGCCAATGAGATTTTTCTAATGAATAATTTGAATTTATGATGTACCCACACTTAATGTGTTTTAATTCATGACAGCTATTATTCTCACTGCTGCTCAAACTGTTACATCCTGGGCCAGTAGGCATGTCTTCAGGCATGACTTCCAAGGCATTTTGACATGATCCTGTTAATCTTTGATAACCTCTTTGCTTTCTGGTAGGATAAAATAGTTCAAGTCTCCATGTGTATATATTCTACTTCAGACCTGGAGTTAGCCATTTCTTTAAGAAGTGTGGTTCCTTTCAGTAGGAAACTGTCTTTAGAAACTACAGTCTAATTGCTCAAGGTGCGTGTTGCTGAGTTAGTCGTTATTGGCCGACTTTTCCAGAAAGCTACTTTCAACCAAATATTTTTTTAAAAGATTTTATTTATTTATTCATGAGAGATAGAGAGAGGGAGGCAGAGACACAGTCAGAGGGAGAAGCAGGCTCCATGCAGGGAGCCTGATGTGGGACTCGATCCCGGGACTCCAGGATCATGCCCTGGGCCAAAGGCAGATGCTCAACTGCTGAGCCACCCAGGCGTCCCCCAACAAAAATTCTAATTGATTCATTTGATGAGTGTGGTATCACCTCACTTTAGAATGTCTTGCTTTCCTCAAGTTCTTAGCGACTTTTCTATGGTCTTAAATACTCATTTTTCTACCTGTTTTGTTAGAAAGTATCATTTTCCTTCTCTGAATAAAATGTTTTGATGATTGGAAATCAAAAGACTTGGAGCATATGTGATTTCATCAGGGAGTCTGTATGGCATAATTCTAAGGGAGCTGGCATTGGTATCAGAATGCCTTGATTTAAATCCAATTAAGTTGATGCAATGTTGGTTCCCAAGCATCCTACCAGGCCAGCTATCCTAGACTAGGTCATGGTGCAGAAAAGCTCACAGATCAAAAAGAAATTACAGTGTGTTGAGTCACCTTCAAGGGGGTAAGGAGAGATTGACACACATGAATGGTTCCAAGCCACGTGGACTACTATACCACCTGAATCCCACGTTCTACAATGTCCAGATGGATATTCTGTCTCTCTCTGCACATCGGTCTTCCCTGGTGATGGTGTGATTCCAAAGACCAAAGTCAAGGTTGAACAAGGTGCTTAGCAGGAAGGTGACCGAAGCAGACACACTCTTACTTTTGGGGAGGCAGCACAGTCAAGTACTTCTGGCCAAAAGCTGTAGCTTGCCAGTGAGTCTGCTGAGCAGCTGTGGACTTTATCTGTGTTTCTTGGATGGAGCACATGTGGAATCAGAGTGGGACTGTAAGGGGTGTCACTATTGGGGAACTGATATTAGAGATAAGATATGATCAAGATACTGTGGTTATGAGTAGAAAAAAATTTTTTTCAATTTATTTGCCTTAGAGAAAGAGAGAGTGGTGGGAGGTGGTACAAAGGAAGAGGAAGATAATCTCAAGCAGACTTTCCACTGAGCATGGAGCTGATACAGGGCTAGATCTCATGACTCCGAAATCATGACCTGAGCTGAAATCAAGAGTCAGACACTCAACTGACGGAGCCACCAAGATGCCCTTGTTTAGAAAAATAAATTTAAAGAGATATGGGTTTGAAACAAAGCAAGAGAGCTTGACAGTATTTTTTTTTACCTCATTGGGTTGGTAGAGCAGTTGCCTTATATTTTTGCTTCTTGGTTCTAAATCCACACAATCAATTCAGAAGATGGTGTTCACAGTTTGCTCTTCAGAACTAGGCTCCTTGGGATTTTCCTAGTGCTCCATGGGCTAAGGAAGGTTAGGGAAAGATAGAGAATGGGAGGTAGGGGTGCAGGGTTGTGGGAGAAACCACCATATCCACCACTACAATGATTTAATGGTTTCATAGGAAAATATGCTTTAAAAAGTAGGGGTTGAGGGATGCCTGGGTGGCTCAACAGTTGAGCGTCTGCCTTTGACTCAGGGTGTGATCCCGTGGTCCCAGGATCGAGTCTTGCGTTGGGCTCCCTGCATGGAGCCTGCTTCTCCCTCTGCCTATGTCTCTGCCTCTCTTATTGTGTCTCTCATGAATAAATAAATAAAATCTTAAAAAAAAAAAAGTAGGGGTTGAGCCAGTTTAAACTTGATCCCTAATTACATGACAAGTTTATGGCACTGGAGACAAGCTTATTAAAGCTGTAACTATGATTATCAATAAGTTCTATCTACTTTACAAAGCACCATTTTTAATAAGCATTGGTTCTTTGGAAAATCTTAATGTAGGGGCGCCTGGGTGGCTCAGTTAATTGTCTGACGGCTTAGATCAGGATCTCAAGGTCCTGGGATGGAGCCCTGAGATGGCCTCTGTGCTCAGTGGGGAGTCTGCTTGTCCCTCTTCCCCTCCCCCTGCTTTTGCTCTCTCTCAAATAAATAAAAAAATATTGGGGGGAAAAAAAGAAAAGAAAATCCAACGTACCCCAGCAAGAGATCGTACATTAATGAGGTTATTAGTAGGAAAATTAAAATGTGATTCCTCTGATAATGCATATGATGTACAAATTTCAGAATAAAAGAAAGTTAAGACTTTAAAATAAATATATAAGACAATTTGGAAGATATAATTTTTTAGGGAGGGGAGAGGCAGAGGGAGAGGGAGAGAAGCAGACTCCCTGCTGAGTGTGGAGCCCTATGTGGGGCTCAAGCTCAGGAGCAGAGCTAAAATCAAGCCAGACATTAACTGACCAAGCCACCTAGGCACGCCTGTAAGATATAATTTTAAAATATTAAAAAATATTCACAAAACTACCATCATAATAAAATTATTTAAAAATTTTTTGTGTTGGGACACCTGGGTGGCTCAGTGGTTGAGCGTCTGCCTTCGGCTCAAGTTGTGACCCCAGGGTCCCGGAATTGAGTCCCACGTCGGGCTCCCTGCATGAAGCCTGCTTCTTCCTCTGCCTGTGTCTCTGCTTCTCTGTGTGTCTCTCATGAATAAATAAATAAAATCTTTAAAAATAAATAATTGATTTTTTTGTGTTATTTTTACTTATATAGATAATTCTTGAACAATTATCATATTTTTTTTATTTCATGTTCTGTTTTTTCATGTTTCCAGGTTTTCCTGATTATCATTTAATACCTTATGTTTTATTTTGTTGATGTACCATAATTTACTAAGTTGTTCTAATATTGTATATTTAGGTTATTCTCACTTTTTAAAAGACGTCATAGTCAATGCTATAAGGAAAGCTGTATTAATATTTACTTTTGCTTTGCTTTAGTATTTTCTTCAGGATAAATTATTAGAAGTGAAATTATAATAAAATAGCATAAGCTTTCACTTTTGCTTTACATGATCTAACAGTTCACACAGGTTTATATGACATGATAAATAAATGAGGTAACAATTTTTTGTCTATTTCAAAGGGCCTATCTAAACCCGTTTAAAAACACTGTTTAGGGCACTGGCTAGCTCAGTAGATAGGGCATGTGACTCTTGATCTCAGGGTTATAAGTTCAAGCCCCACCTTGAGTGTAGAGATTATTTAAAAATAAAATCTTTTTTATTTTTTATTATTTTTTAAATAAAATCTTTAAAAAAAACACTGTGCATACTTATATATCTAAAAATCGACCCTTGTAAAGCAGAATATAACAGTAACAATGAACAGGAATTCTTCTCATTTGCCTAACATGTTAAAATTAAGAATGCAACTGATGTATTGAGAAAAATCAATACATCAGTTGCATTCTTAATTTTATTTATTTTTGCATTCTTTATTTATTTATTTTAAATATTTTATTTATTTATTCATGCGGGACAGAGAGAGAGAGGTAGAGACACAGGGAGAGGGAGAAGCAGGCTCCATGCAGGGAGCCCAACGTGGAACTCGATCCAGGGTCTCCAGGATCACACCCTGGGCTGAAGACAGCACTAAACCGCTGAGCCACCTGGGCTGCCCTCTTTCAGGTTTTAAAACTTTTTATTTGTATATTAAAAAATTGTGCATTCCATTGGGTGCCTGGGTGGCTCAGTCAGTTAAACATCTGCCTTTGGCTCGGGTCATGATCCTGGGGTCCTGGAATTGAGCCTAACATCAGGCTCCCTGCTCAGTGGGGTATCTGCTTCTCTCTCTCCCTCTCCCCACATCCCACTTATGCTCTCCCTCACTCTCTCTAATAAATAAATAAGATCTTTTTAAAAAATTGTGTATTCTAATAATTTTTTTTGTATTCTAATAATTAAAAGCATTGGAACAAAAAAATTGGCACTCTGATTAAACTGCATTTTACGGCCTCCCAATACCTTGTACCACTTTGGTTTTTACTCTAGATTTCACCGTTGTCCCACCCAGCTTCTTCCCTCACCAACACACAAGTTCTTTTCCTTCCCTGCCAGCCAGCCAGGCAGATGGGAGAGACAGGCACTGCCTCCATTGTCAGTAGTTCTCAATTCTTTGATATGAAAAGGGGCAGTCATTTACACTTGATCCAACCTCTTTATGTCTTACAAAGTTAAATGGCTAAAAGAAATAAAACAAGAAGGCAATGCTTATGGAACGTACAGTGCACATTGGCAGTGCACGTCTCATTACAATTCACCTGCTTGCTCCTCCTGTTCAATTGTTTCTTTTGAAAGCAGATTTTTCTCTTATGTTTCTGTTTTCTTCAGTTTTGACTTATTGAATTTCTCAATCGCAGCCATATCAGGTTGGTCAGACATGGTTATAGGGGAAGCGGAACGAGGCATACAGTCAAGTGAAGTTGGGTCTGTGCAGTGGCCACCAGCGAGTCTTAACTGATGTATTGATAAATTGTAAACTTTCTTCCTTCTTTGAATGTCTTGCCAGAAAAATATTTAAAAAAAACACTGACATAGCACATAGGCAGCATGAAGCATAGAATAATTTACAAAATGGACATTATCCCAATTTTGTAAACCATAACCTTTCTTTAAAATAGAGATATTAATTTGGGAAAGAAGTTAAATCAATTGCCAAATGATTGACTTTAACAGCTCACCATTAGCCTCCAGAGCTAGCTTTATGTTGTGAGAATGTTGATATTCCTTCTTTCCAACTAACCAGGTTTTTTTCTTTATCCTAATTGATTTAAGGTTCATTATATACAGAAAGTTTTACACTATTTTTTAATTTTACATAATAGAATGCACAGATATAAAAAATATATATTTTTAAGATTTTATTTATTTATTCATGAGAGACACACAGAGAGAGGCAGAGACATAGGCAGAGGGAGAAGCAGGCTCTCTGCGGGGAGCCTGATGCTGAATTAGATCCCAGGACCCCAGGATCATGACCTGAGCCAAAAGCAGACGCTCAACCACTGAGCCACCGAGGCATCCCTGAAGTATATATTTTGATCAGTTTTGACAAACACATAAACCTGCATAAAACATACCCCAAAATCTTAGAAAATAATGTATGCCTCCTTGTAGTCAGTCCTCTCTTTCTCTCCTGGCCTGCTGAAACAATCACCCTTTTGATTTTACTGTAATAACTTTGTTCTAGAACTTTATATAAATGGAATCATTCAGTAGGGTTGTTTGCCTCTTTAGCTCAGCATTTTAAAAAATTCATTCCTATTGTTGCATGTTATCAGTAGTCCATTCCTTTTTTGCCAAGTAGTATTTCAACTTCTGAATAAATTATACTTTATCCTTTTTCCTGTGAATAGACATTTAGGTTGTTTCCAATGTTCAACTACTGTGAATAAAGCTATTATGAACATTCATGCACAACTCATTTTGTAGACATGTTTTTATTTCTTTTGAGTAAATTCATAGAAGTAGAATATTTGGGTTATGGGATAGGAGTATGTTTAACTTTATGAGAAAATGATAAACTGATAAATAAGATGACAAATAAGAAAAAGACAATCATATAGAATAAGGGAAAGACTTGAACAGATTTTACAAAAGAAGAGATCCAAATGGCCAACAAATATGTGAAAAGATGTTCAGTTTTATCAGTTATCTAGGGAAAGCAATTTAAAATTATAATGTGATCCTCTAAAAAATTATACTACGATACATTATACATGCACCACAGTGACTAAGTTAAAGAGATGAAAAATACCTCTTCCCAGCTTGCTTATAAAATGGGACTGCTGGAGATGCCTGGGTGGCTCAGTTGGTTAAGTGTCCAACTTTTGATTTTGGTTCAGGTTATGACTTCAGGGTTGTAAGATTGAGCCCTGTGTCAGGCTCTGTGCTTAGCACAGAGTCTGCTGGAGACTTTCTCTTTCTCTCCCACTGTCCCTGCCAAAATAAGTAGATAAATCTTAAAAAAAAAAAAAAATCCATTGCCTGGTGAGGAGATGGAGACTAGAAAGAACTCTTTTATACTACTAGTGTTGAGTGATAGAAATCAGACATACAAAGGTGCATTCTCTATGATTTTATTCATATGAAGTACAAAAACTAGTCAACATGAACCTATGTGTTTGAAGTCAGCATAGAAGTTAAAGGGAGCATGATGAGGCTTTTGGAATAGTGGTAATGTACTGTTTCTGCATCTGGGTGCTGATGACCCAGCTGTGTTTGATTCATGAAAATTCACTGAGCTTTACACTCATGATATACACATTTTTTCACTATGTATAGTAAATGTCAATAAAAAGTTAAGAACTACAATTTAGTATAACCGCATAGCCACCAGGACAACTAAAATTAAAAAGATGTAAAATTCGGGACACCTGGATGGCTCAATGGTTGAGTGGCTTCCACTCAGGGCGTGGTCCTGGGGTCCCAGCATGGAGTCCTGCATCGGGCTCCCCTTGAGGAGTCTGCTTCTCCCTCTGCCTGTGTCTCTGTCTTGCTCTCTGTATCTCTCATGAATAAATAAATAAAATCTTTAAAAAAAAAAGATGTAAAATACCATGTGTTGGTGAAGATATACAGTGATAAGAATACTCGTAGAATTCCTTTGGAAAACCATTTGGCAGTATCTACTATTGTGAGAAATATGTGTATATATATATATATATACACACACACACATATATATATGTAATTTTACGTATATTACCTAGCAATTCCATTCCTAGGCATACATACCCAATGGAAATATACATATATATGTCATATATATATGATATAAGAATTTTCTTAGCAAAAGTATCCATAATAGACAAAAGCTGGAAACAGCCCAAATGTCCATCAAAGGTAAAATAGATCAATAAATTGTGGTATATACACTTTGCAGAATGCTGTGTATCCATGAGAACGTACAAACAATAGCTGCATGCAACAAGCAGATGAATTTCACAAACTTAAAGTGGAGAACCCAGATATCAAAACATAGGATTCTATATATATAGAAGTTTTATATATGAAGTTTTAAAAAAGGGAAAACTAATCTATGATATCAGAAGGGAGGATATAATTAACTTAGGGGGCTTTGTGACTGGTACCAGTGACAAGAGGCCTCTTAGTGCTGCAATAATGTTCTGTTTTATGATCTACGAGCATTGCACAAAATGTGAACTTCCTAGAAGTCCATCAAGCTAAAGCTTGATATGTGTGTGTTTCTGTATGTATGCTATATTTCAATGAAAGTTTTCTTTAAAAATGCCCAAGGAAGGAGAAGGTCCAAGATGGCTGTGTAGGAAGATCCTGAGCTCACCCTCTCCCATGGACTTCCCAAAGTTACAACTATGTATAGAATAATTCTCTCCTAAAAAGACCGGAAGACTAGCAGAACAGCTCTTTCACAACACAGGAAAAAGACAGACAGACATTCAGAAAGAAAGAGCCATGTCAAAACAAGTAGGAGGGGCAGAGAAGTGGTCTTGTCAGGACTCCCACTCCAGTGCAACTACCCACAAGAGGAAAGGATAGCACAAATGCACAGCTCCTCTCTGAGGAGTAAGGGTTGTGAGCCCAGCTCCGCTTCAAGCACCCTGCCTGTCAGACCTGATCTAAAAAGCAAGTTCCCCAAATAACTAGCTCTGAAGACCAGCAGAGGTAATATCTGGGTGAGCTAGAGAGCTGTGGGAAACAGACTGCTCTTGAAGGCTCACACACAGACTCAGTTGCCATAAGTCTCAGTGCAGAGGCATGACAAGTGCCTGGGCCATGGGTGAGGGTTATCATTGACTAGAGGAGCAGGAATCTGTTGGAGATCTCTCTAGAGAAAAAGGTACTGGCAGGTACTATTTTTTCTTAAACCCTTCTTCTTCCTTGCTAGCCCAGTGCCAGCAGCTGACATTTTTGGCACTCTCAATCTTCCTCACTAACCCAGTTCACCCGGTCCCAGCAATCTCCTGGGGCCCAACCCCAGCAGACCTGGCTCAGAGTTTCTCCACGGAGGCTCCCTGCCCTGACAGACCCATGGGGTAGGCACACCACAGCCAGGTACTCTTCCACTGCTGCCTTGCCCCACCAGACCCGGAAGGTGCATACACCTCACACAGAGGACATCCCTTGAACATTTGGCTCTTCTGGCTAGGGGTCCTGGGACTGAAACAACTGGAGAGGCAAAGCTTGGGAGGCTTCCACGCCCAGGGCACTGCACAGACATCAGACTGAGACACACCCTTAACATTCCAGTGACCATTACTTCAAGATTGAGAGGGACAGCTGCTTTGCCTAACACACAGAAACAAACATAGAGAGCCAGGAAAATGAGCAGAGGATATGCCCCAAATGAAAGAACAAGACAAAATCTCAGAAAAAGACATTAATGAAACAGAGATAAGCAATCTATTTGATGAAGAGTTTCATGTAATGGTCACAAAGATGTTCACTGAACTCAGGAGAAGAATGGATGAACGCAGTGAGATCTTTAACAAAGATGTAGAAAATATAAGAAAATTACAAGCAAAAGTTACAGGACTGAAGAGTATAATAATACACAGTACATTAGAGGGCTTCAACAGCAGACTGGATAAAGCAGGACAGATCAGCAACCTGGAAGACAAAGCAAAGGAAATCGCCTAGACAGAGCAACAAAGAGAAAAAGAATTTTTAAAAGTGGAGATAGCTTAAGGGACATGTGAGACAACATCAAGTGAAATAATATTCACATTATAGAGGTCCCATATGGAGAAAAGAGAGAGAAAGGGCCAGAAGACATATTTGAAGAAATAATAGCTGAAAGCTTCCCTACTCTGGGGAAGGAAACAGATTTCTAGGTCCAGGAATCCCAGAGAGCCTTAAAAAAAAAAAAAAAAAAAAAAAAGAACCCATTGAGATCTACACCAAGACAATTTATAATTAAAATGGTAAAAGTTAAAGGAGAGAATCTAAAAGCAGCAAGAGAAAAACAACTTCTTGTAAAAAAGGAAATTTCATAAGGCTATCAGATTTATCAGCAGAAACTTTTCAGGCCAGAAGAGAGTGGCATGATCTATTTAAAGTGCTGAAAGGAAAAAACTTCCAACCAAAAATTCTCTACTGGCCAGGTTATCATTCACAATTGAAGAAGAGATTGAGTTTTCCAAATAAGCAAAAGCTGAAAGAGTTCATTGCCACTAAACTGGCCTGACAAGAAATGTTAAAGGAACTTCTTTGAGGTGAAACAAAATAGTACTAATTAATAACCAAAAAAAAAAAAAAAATCTAAAAATCTAAAGGTAAATATAGAGTAAAAGGTAGTGATTCAGTCATATATGGTAAGTATGAAGGTTAAAAGACAAAAGTGGTGAAATTAACTAAAACTACAATAATTAGTTAAGGGATGCATAAAATAAAAAGATGTTAAATGTGATATCAAAAACATAAATCACTATAGGGGCAGTAAATATGTAGAATTTTGGAATGTGTTCAGATTTAAGTTGCTATCAACTAAAAATAGACTGTTATAGATATAGAGTGAACCTCGTAGTAACCCCAAAGCAAAAACTCATAGTAAATACACAAAAGAAAATGAGAATCTAACCATAGATGACTAGAGAAAGTCATCAAACCACAAGGGAAGAAAGAAAGAGAAGAACAGAACAGAGAGAAACTGCAAAGAGAGTCAGGAAACAATTAAGAAAGTGGCAAGAAATACATACCTATCAACAAATACTTTAAATGTAAATGAACTAAACTCTCTGATAAAAAGACATAGAGTGGCTGAGTGGGTAAAAACAAAACAAAACAAAACAAGACACATCTATCTACTGCCTACAAGAGACTCTCTTCAGATGTAAGGACACACATAGACTAAAAGTGAAGAGATGGAGAAAGATAGTCCATGCAAATGGAAATGGAAAAAAAAAAAAGCTGGTGTAGCCATACTCACATCAGGCAAAATAGACTTTAGCACTAAGATTATAATAAAAACAAAGAGGGGAAATTAAATAATGATAAAAGGTCAATCTGTCAAGAAGATATAACTTTTATAAATATATATGCACCCAAAATAGGAGCACCAAAATATATAAAGCAAATATTGACAATAATACAATAATAGGAGGGGACTTAAAACACCATACTTACATCAATAAATAGATTAATAAGGAAATACCAACCTTAAACAACACCTTAGGCCAAATAGACTTTATAGACACATGTGGAACATTCCATCCCAAAGCAGTAACTTACACATTTTCCTCAAATAAAAATGAAATATTATCCAGAATAGATCATATGTCAGGTGACAAGTCTCAATAAATTTGAAAAGACTGAAATTATAACAAGCATCTCCAAATACAATGATGTGAAACTAGAAATCAATTACAAGAAGAAAACTGGTAAAACCACAAAAATGTGGAGATTAAACAACATGCTACTGAACAACCAATTAATGGGCCATTGAAAAAATCAAAGAAGAAATAAAAAATTGAGAGAGAGAAATAAAAACAGAAATATTATCTACCAAAGTCTCTGGGATGCAGATAAAGTGGTTCTAAGAGGGAAGTTCATAGAAACATAAGAAAAAAGGAAAATATCAAACAAACAAACAAAAAATCTAACTTTACACCTAAAGGAACTAGAAAAAGAAAAACAAAGCTCAACATTAGTAAAAGGAAGGAAATAAAGAGCAAGAAATAAATGAAATAGATGAATGAAATTAAAAGCTGGTTCTTGGGGATCCCTGGGTGGCTCAGTGATTTGGCGCCTGCCTTTGGCCCAGGGCTCGATCCTGGAGTTCCAGGATCGAGTCCCAAGTCGGGCTCCCGGCGTGGAGCCTGCTTCTCCCTCTGCATGTGTCTCTGCCTCTCTCTCTCTCTCTCTATGTCTATCATGAAAAAAAAAAAAAAAAGGCTGGTTCTTTGAAACGATAAAAATTGACAAACCTTTAGCTAGACTAAGAAAAAAAAGAGGACTCAAATAAGATCAGAAATGAGAGAAGAAAAGTTATAATACCACAAAAATACAAAGGATTTATCATAATTATATGCCAACAAACTGGACAAGCTAGAAGAAATGGGTAAACATGTAGTATTCCAAGGCTAAATCATGAAGAAATAGAAAACCTGAAGATTGATTACTAGTAAAGAGATTGATTCAGTAATGAAAACCTCCCAGCAACCAAAGTCTGGGAGCACAGAGCTTCACTGGTGAATTCTATTAAACATTTAAAGATTTAATGCTTGTCCTTAACAAACCCTTCCAAAAAACTGAAGAGAAAAGTATGCTTCCAAACTCATTTTGTGTGGCATTACCCTGTTACCAAAACCAGACAAGGACACCACACACACAAAAACAAAAGTATAGATTAATATCCTTAATGAATATGGATGCAAAAATAATAAAAAATACTAGTAAACTGAATCCAACAACACACTTAGAGAATCATACACTATGACCAAGTAGGATTTATTACAGGGGATACAAGGTGGTTCAGTATCTGCAAATCAATCAACATAATACACTACATTAACAAAATGAAAGATTAAGATAATGATGAGTAACCTAAAAAATACACAAAACAAAACAAAATGAAAGATTAAAATCATATGATCATCACAATAGATGCAGAAGGAGCACTTTGACAAAATTCAACATCCATTTACGATAAAAACTCTCAAAGTGGGTATAGAGGAAACATACCTTGACATAATGAAGGCTACGTATGACAAACTCACAGCTAACATTATGCTCAATGGTGAAAAGCTGAAACCTTTTCCTCTAAAATCAGGAACCAGACAACAATCTAGTCTCACCCCTTTTATTCAACATGATATTGGAAGTTCTAGCCATAGAAATTAGGCAAGAAAAAGAAATAAATGCCATTCATATTGGAAAGGAATAAGTAAAGCTGTTATTATTTGCAGATGACAGGATACTTAATATAGAAAACCATAAAGATTCCACCAAAAACCTGTTGAACTAACACATGAATTCAGTAAAGTTTAAGGATAGAACATTAACTTACAGAAATCAGTGGCATTTCTACACCCTAATGACAAATTATCAGAGAAATTAAGAAAATACAATCCTATTTACAACTGCATCATCAAAAAAAAAAAAAACAAATAAATAAAATACCTAGGAATAAATTTAACCAAGGAGGTAAAAGACCTATCCACTGAAAACTATGATGGAGACTGAAGATGACACAAATAAATGGAAAGATATTCTGTGCTCATGGATTGGAAGAATATTGTTAAAATCCCCATACTACAATTCGATGTGATTCCTATCAAAATTCCAATGACATTTTTTTCACAGAACTAGAACAAATAATTTTTTTAAAGATTTTATTTATTTGACAGAGAGAGAGAGAGAGACAGAGAGACAGAGAGCACAAGCAAGGGGAACAGCAGAGGGAGAGAGAAAAGCAGGCTCCCCGCCGAGCAGGGAGTCCGACGCGGGGACTTGATCCTAGGACCATGGGATCATGACCTGAGCCGAAAGCAGACACTCAACTAACTGAACCACCCAGACACTCCTAGAACAAATAATTCTAAAATTTGTGTGAAGTCACAAAAGATCCAGACAGCCGAAGCTGTTTTGTTCTTGAGAAAGAACAAGGCTGGAGGTATCCTGCTCTCTGACTTTAAAATATATTACAAAGCTATAAGAACAGACACACAGATCAGCAGAGCTAAGAGCCCAGAAATAAACTCATGCATACATAGACAATTAATTTACAATAAAGAAGCCAAAAATACACAATGGAAAAAAGATGGTCTCTTCAATAAATGGTGCTGGGAAAACTGGACCAACACATGCAAACAAAACTAGATCACTATCTTAAAATATACACAAAAATGAGCTTGAAATGGATTAAAGACATGAATTTAAGACTTGAAAACATAAAATTCCTAAAAGAAAACATAGATAGTAAGCCCCTTTGACATCAGTCTTACGACATTTCTGTGGATTTGACCCCAAAGGTGAAGGAAAAGAAGCAAAAATAAATAAATGGGACTACATCAAACTATAAAGCTTCTTCTGCACAGTAGAGAACCATCATCAAAACAAACAGGCATCCTGCTGAATGGGACAAGGTATTGGCAAGTTGCATATCCAACAATGAGTTAATATCCAAAATATATAAAGAACTCATACAAGTTAACAACAACAAAAAAACAATTAAAAATGGGGGGGGGCAGAGGATCTAAATAGACATCTTTGAGGGGATTGCTCTGTGATACCAACTTTACCTTAATAAAGTAAAAAAAAAAATTTACCTTTTCAGAATGTGACCACAAAAGAAAACCAAACAACCACAAATCCCCCTAAAATGCTCATGACATTATAAATGAAAAAAGAATTTTACTGTGTGTAAATTATTCCCTAATGTAAAAAAAAAAAAAAAAAAAAAAAAAAACCAAGACAGGTGGATACCATTACCTTTCCCTTTTTAAAAAGGCATTAATATTTTCTGATTGTAATAGGACAACAGGCAAATTATAGACATTTTGGAGAAATGTACAAAGAATGTACATCCCATCCCTTGCAGAAAATACTTCCTCGCTATGATCTTTATGGACGCAAAAGACCCACATAAGCTGGGACCATGCCGTACACATTTGCTTTCTGAAATATATTAAGCACGTTTTTCTGTGTCATTCAATCATTTTCAAAACCGTGAAAACAATGCCCTCAGAGCCGAGGTCCAGTCTGACTCAAACATTACTCACATGCTTTCTTGTCTCTTTGAGTCACTTTTTTCTTTTTTTTTTTCCTTTCAGGGTTATCAATAAAAATCACAGTGCTATTAAAAAGGGAAGGTCTCTATTGCTCCTTGCAGCACAGCGAACCTAACATATCCACGTGTTCTAGATAGTCCAGGGACACAACCTTGAGCTTGGTCATCAGTGTCCAAGAGCTGACTAGGTTGCAAAAATAGAATAAGATGAAGCGTTGCACTGGCACATGGCTTTTACCCCAGTTAGATGAATCATTAACTCAGGCGCTCTGTGGTACAGGACACTTGCCTACCTTGGAAGCCAAACCAGGGAGAAAAGTAGAGTCTGAGGCAGCCTTCCTCTCCGAAGGAACAAAGCAAGAGGAATGACTTAAGGAGGAGTTCCAAGCGCCACGTGGCCCGTCCAGCTGTCGGTTCTCTCACTACTCATGTCTTCCCTCTGACCTGTAAGGGAAAGGATTTTTTTTTTTAATTTTTATTTTTTTTAAGGGAAAGGATTTTAAAGGATTTTAAAGGACTGTAAAGAAAAGCCCAAAATAGCCCTTTCCCCTCTTCAATGAACTAGTGGAACACTTTTAGGGGAAGCTGAGTGGGCTGTTGACTTATCTACTACAAAAACGGGGGAAAAAAATCTAATTCAATGTTTAAATGTTTTATCTTTTCCAAAAATGAACTTTCCCTTTTCATGGCCGGTGGTGATTTCTAGGTTAACGTGTGCGTTCTTTGGCAGCTGCAGTGGGTAACAGGGATCATTTAATGATGTGAGCTTACTCAGCCAGAGGGGGGCGATCAGAAACAGTTCCCCAGGATTTCAAGTCCAGTGTCTTTGTGTTCATGTCCCATTTGTGGCTGCCAGATTCACCTGCCCCAAGGGAGCCAGGGGGAAAACCACCTCAAAAACTTAGAGCAGCTCCCTACCACGTAACAAATAAAGTACAAACTCTGTGTTCTTCAAGGTTGGCTCCGATGAGTGCTTCTTTTAAAGCAGATGGTGTGTTTTTGCTTCTTGGTGGGGAAGTGCAAAGGCCGACCCAGGAGGTTACAAGAGTCTGGGTGGTGAGGGGAGCCACAGTTTTGTTTGGCAACCACAGTTTCCTCCAACAGGCTTTGCTGTAAAAAGTCTACAGCTCTTGAGGGATGACCCCTTGAGAAAAAAGCAGAGAAAACCAGCACTGGTAAAGAAATACAAAACCCCTAAAATGACTTTCTCTGGATTCAAATTTAGGCAATCATTTTCAGCTCTTCTCAACACTCATCCCTGGGTCTTCTTATTACCTGGAAAGAAACTAGAATACTTGCAGGACTACTATATTTTTTTCAATTACCACCAGATAAAAGTTAGAGATTAAAAGTTCTCATCTGATTTCACTTCACCAAATGGTTGATATTTTTCTGCTTCCTGTTAACAAGATATCAAAAGCTAGGCTAGCTGCTGGCAAAACATTCTTTTAAAAGATTTTTAAAATTTTTTATTTATTTGAGAGAGAGCGTACAAGCAACGAGGAGAGACAGAGGGAGAGGGAGAGGAAATTCCCCATCCATGTGGGATCGTGACCTCAACCAAAGGCAGCCACTTAACGGACTGAACCAACTGGGCACCCTTAACTAATCATTTTTAGTGGTATATATGTTTCTTTTTCATCAGCTATATAAGAAATGTTTGAAGACAAAAGTAACTCCAATTTAGCTTTCTGTCCTGCTTAGAAAACTCCCAGTCCAATCTAGGTTATTTGCATATGTTCCATGCAGTGTCTGGAACATGGTGCTTTGCAAATAAATCTAAATATGAAAAATAAAGTAATAAAACATTAGGAGAAAAGATGAGAGAATTCTTGTATAACTTTGTGGGTGTGGCAGTCTTCTTAAGCAAGATGAGAAACCCAGAAAAATTAAAGGGAAAAAAAATAGCCATGTTTGACTACATAAAAATTAATTTTTTTTTTTTGCCAGGCAGAAGAAATCATAACCAAAGTGCAAGGAAAAGGTGAGAGAAAATGTTTGCAATAAAAATGACAAAAAATGATAAATATCTTAATAAACTAAGGCTCAATAAATTAATAAACAAGAGACAATACAATAAAAAAATGAGCCAGTGTTAGGAAAAGGCAATTCATAAAAGAGGAAGTAAGAGCAGATGCTCAGTTTACTAGGAGTCAGGAAAATGCAGGAACATAAATATATGCATGAAAAGGTATAAAAATACCCAATGGATGAGAGGTTGCCTCAGGGTCTAGGGACCTAGGGGAGGGTAACATGCCTGGGATTAGAAGTCAAAAGGGCTTTCAACTTTAACTGCAATATTTATTTCTTCTATTAAAATACATTAAGATTTAAGGGGAATGTGATAAAATGGTAACCATTATCAAAATTGTGTCTTTTGGTTAACATATAGGTGCATTTTTGTTGGGTATCTGCCTAGGAGTGGAATTACAAGGTCATAGGATTTCTATAGGTCTAAAAATGTTCTGTTTCTCAATCTGGGTATTGGTTACAGGGGTGCTCAGTTTATGAAAATTCACTGAGATATATACTTATGACATGTGCATTTCAATAAAAAGTTAAATAATAACAAAACCAGAAGTATAAGGCAATACCGCTTTGCAGCCACCAGCACGGCTAACCTAACACAGCAGAAAATGCCGAGTGTTGCTAAGGATATTCAGCAACCGGGTTACTCACATATTATTACTAGCAGAAATATACCTCCGTACAATCCCTCTGGAAAACTTGATGTTATCTACGAACAGAGAAAATTTGCATACAAATTTATATATGTTGACGTGGTGGGATATCCCTGAGAAGTTAAATGAGGAAAGCGAGTTGTATATAAACTGTCCTCATTTTTTTTTTTGTAAAAAAAACAAAGACAAAACTGCTTTTGTGTTCATGGAAGTATGCAAGGGCACGAAGAAAAGACTTCAAGTAAGTTAATCAAAATTTTAATATGGGAGGGTAAGATTAAATGGGGAATGAAGAGAGAGGTGATCAGCTTTTTCTTTAGTCAGCTCTGTATTGTCTGACTTGCTAAAACTAGAATTGTTTTGGGGGTAATTCATATACAATAAAACTCACCATTTTAAAATATATAATTCAGTAATTTTTAGTATGTCCACCAACTTGCACAAAGCATTGCCACTATCTAAGAAGATTTTATTATATTTTTTTAGAAGATTTTAATAACTCCCCTCTTTACCACCACCCTTTCCCCAACAAAAATGTATACTCATCAGCAGTCAGTCCTGATTCCTCTGGCCTCCCAGCCTCTGGCAACCACTAGTCTACCCTCTGTCTCTATAGGTTGCTTGGTCTGCACATTTTGTATAAATAGAATTATGTAATACCTATGTGACTTTTTGTGTCTGGCTTCTTCCCCTTAGCATGCTTCTAATGTTCAAGCATGTTATAGCATGTATCAATGGTCCGTGGCTTTTTATGGCTGAATCATATTCCATTGAATGGATATAGTATGTTTTATTTATCCATTCAACACCTGCTGAAATCAATATCTGATACCACTTAGATACTCCAGAATAGTTTTATTTTAATGTCATCTGAATAGCAAACTCAATTCCCCTTTACCTTCTAAAGCTAGTATAGTCATAGCTTCTGGGGATTAGGATGTGGACGTCTTTTCTCTGGGTGGGGCATTATTCTGTCTACCAAGTTCCTCATCACAAACGTTGAATCAGGGGACCCCTCTTACACTGTTGGTGGGGAGGCAAACTGGTGCAGCTGCTCTGCCAAATCCTATGTAGCTTCCTCAAAAAGTTAAAAATAGAACCACCCTATGACTCAGCAGTTGCACTACTAGGTATTTTCATTCAATGGATACAAAAATATTGATTTGAAGGGGCACACGCACTCTAATGTTTATAGCATCACTATCAATGATAGCCGAATTATGGAAAAAGCCCAAATGTCCACCAACTGATGGATGTATAAAGAAGGTGTGGTGTATACACACATACACACACACACACACACACACACACACACACCATGGACTATTACTCAGTCATCAAAAAGAATGAAATCTTGCCATTGCAATGCTGTGGGTGGAACTAGTGAAACAAGCCAGTTTGAGAAAGACAAATACCATATGATTCTACTCAAATGTGGAATTTAAAAAACAAGACAGATGAACATAGGGGAAAGGAAGGGAAAATAAAAAAAAAAACAGGGAAGCAAACTATAAGAGACTCTTAACTATAGAGAACAAATGAGGGTGGGGGGAGGCAGGTGAGGGGATGGGGTGTAGGGGATGGGGTAACCAGGTGATGGGTATTAAGGAGGGCACTTGTCATGGTGAGCACTGGGTGTTATAGGTAAGTGATGAATCACTAAATTCTATACCTGAAACCAATACCATACTATGTTTTAACTAGAATTTAAATAAAATCCTTGGAAGACCAAAAAAAAAAAAAAAGAAAGAAAAGAAACAAAACCCCCCCAAACTTTCAATTAGAATGCAAATATTTTTTAATAGTTTACATTGATGTTGATTAAATGAGTTGCTTTACAATCTTATAGCAGGTAAGTGACAGGGTTAGGCAGAGGACACAGGTGTTTAGGTTCCCTGTGTGGTGATCCATTTGCCTCATGTTTCATTCAAGAAATATACACTAAGGGGCGCCTCCATGGCTCAGTCAGTTAAGCAGCTGACTCGATTTTGGCTCAGGTCATACCTCAAGGTCTTGGGATCGAGCCCTGGGTCAGGCTCCATGGTCATTGGGGAGTCTGCTTGAGGATCTCTCTCCCTCTGCCCTTCCCCCTGCCTGCACACTCTCTTTCTCAAATAAACAAATCTTTTAAAAATAGTAATACAGGGGCAGCCGGGTGGCTCAGCGGTTTAGTGCTGCCTTCAGTCCAGGGCGTGATCCTGGAGACCTGGGATCGAGTCCCACGTCGGGCTCCCTGCATGGAGCCTGCTTCTCCCTCTGCCTGTGTGTGTGTGTGTCTCTCTCTGTGTCTCTCATGACTCTCATGAATAAATAAATAAATAAATAAATAAATAAATAAATAAATAAAATCTTTAAAAATAAAAAATAAAATAGTAATATATATTGAGCACTTAGACAATGCGGCATATAACACTATGCTGTTTTAATAAAGACATTTCAGAAAACCAGCTTATTGGGTTTTGAGTTCAAAATCTGCAATATTTTAAGCTTTTAAATCATTTTAAAAGAAAATTAATTTTTAAAGATTTCATTTATTTGAGAGAGAGAGAGAGAAATATGAGCAGGGGGGAGGGACAGAGGGAGAGAGAGAGAGGCTGACTCCCCACTGAGCAAGGAGCTTGACTCTGGGCTCCATCCCAGGACCCCAGGATCATCACCTGAGCCAAAGAGAGATGCTTAACCGACTCTGCCACCCAGGTGCCCCTTAAAAGAAAATTTAAAGATAGCTAATTACTTGTAAAGAACTGACAGTTCAAAGTTTACTGTTGGAGTGAAGTCAAAAACCATTCAATGACCCAGACTGTGAGGCCGAGGCAGGAAATGCTGGTTGGTAGGAAAGGGGCAAGCGGGGTGGAACACAATCAGTGTCGGAGTCCTTGCAGGGCCGCTCACAAAATGAGCAAGGGGCTTGTACAAGAAACAGAATTCTCTAGAATTCTAGAGTCGATGTCAAAACAGAGGGAAAGGTATCCATGCGGTTGCAACCAGGAAAGCTCAGTATGTGGTTGAAACAAGGGCAAAAATAACAGCTTGTAGAGGAGCATGTGCTATAGAGTTAGTTCATTCATTTATTCAGCCATTGAACAGCATAAGCTCCAGGCCTTGGGCCTGGGTCGGGAGCGTGGCTCTGAGGGGAGCTTGAGACCCCTAATCAAGCCACCTTCCGCCAGGTCCAGGTCGTCCCCTGGATGAGGGCTGCCACCCAGGGAGGCCGTAGGTCCCGGCAGCCCGTGCCCCCCCAGCCCTGCCCCCGCCCTCCCCACCCCACTCACAGGACCATCCCCTCCCTGTCCTCTTCAGTTCTCCGTGTCATCCCACCCTCCACCTTGTCCCATGGAGCTTGGCTTCTCCCCTCCCCCAGCTACCAAGATAATCCTCAAGCTGTAATAATCCCAAACAGTCCACTTCCCAGGTTGGCTTTTTCCAGTAAAGCTGTCAGGGTGAGGCAGGTCCTGGGGCCTGGAAGAGGGCCGGAGAGGAGGTGCACAGGGCTGGGTGAGGAGGGGGAGCAAGACCCCCCCCAGCCCCCGTCCTCTTCAAAGGGCAGTGTGGTGCAGTGGTTAGGATCCTGAGTCTGCAGCTCCATTGCCCCCCTCGCCCCCTGCGCCAGCTTGACCCTGCCCCTGGCCTCTCTTTTCCCCTTCCCCACCTGTTAACCGTGAAGCCCCGTGATTTGTAGGTTTGTAGGTTTTATTTCATGAGGCTCTATTCGTAACAGGGACGGAGCACTCAGAGCAGCACCTCCAACAGGACAAATGCTCGGCGCGCTAGCTGAAAGCATATTTTGGGGAACCCCGCGTCCCCGGGCCACCAAGGCAGGCCTGGCCAGTTCTCAGCTCCCCTCTGCGGCTCTAGCCCCCATGGCCTGCCGGTCCCTCTTAGGCAGAACTCAGCATATGCCATGTCTCAAGACGACCCGCCGCTCCAAGGGCCAGTAGCCTAAATTCACTTTAAGTAGAAAAGAAGGTTGGTGTCCAAGGGACACATCTGCAAAGGCCCCCTGGGAGATGACCTGGGAGGTTGTTGTGCAGAGTGATTTCATTCCTCTTCCCTCAACTCCCTGCTCCTGGGCCTGGCCCAGGGCCTGCTTCGGCCTCAGAAGCCCGTTTCAGTGCCTTTCCACCGAGAGACATCCCTTGGCAGCCCTCCTAGAATGTGCAAGCCGCTCCTGTTAAAATAGAATCCTTCCTTTTGCTTTGGTCCTTCTGCATTTAGTATACAGCGTCCTGGGGGGAAAATAGTCATCGTAGGCCTTCGTCCCACTTCCCGCCCATTCCTCTGCTCCAGTCTTTCCTTCTGGCCCCTCTCCTTCCACTTTGATCATCTCTGTTCTCCGTTTCCTCCTCGAATGTCTCTGGAGGACTCCGGAGGGAGCTGCTGTGGCCCGGGGCCTGGGTGTCCTTCGGAACCAGGCAGCCCAAGGGTAGCAAATAGTTTTGATTTTCTGAACCTGGTGCTGGGCTGAAAAGGGAGAGTGGGGAGTTCTTGGGTGAAGACCCCAAGCTGAAGAAAGAAGCAACCGAGTCCAAGGCCGGGGCATCCCTGAGCGGGCTCCCTCATTTCTGGCACAGTCCGCGCCCTACCTTCCCCTGGAGCGGCCCGACTTACTCTCTCTTAGACTCAGAATAGAAGGCATGATGGGGAACCCAAGCCTGGGCCCACTCTCAGTCTTCAATCCGGTGTCCTTTATCTCTGAGTTCCAGGCTGTAGATGATACCAGTCATTTTTACTTATTATAAAGCACCTTCTTAATCTTGAATCCACTTCTGATTGATTCTGTTACTTGTTGTTTCCAGAGTCATGAAGGGAGAGGATCCAGGGTTCAGGAAGTGCAAGAATGGACGAGATTTGCCATATTGCTTACCAACCTGTCTCCAAACATTTTTCAGAGTTCCGCCCAAGGACCAGGTACAGGGAGGAAGTCCGCTCTGAACCTGCAGATAGCCTATTGATCTCGGCCGTTGTTCGACTGTGAGCAATATTTCAAGGGAAATAAAAGATTTTGGTATTTAACCACAATTTATTTTGTGTAGGTGGATGCGAATAGCACCTTTCAAAAAGAAAGGTTCTCTATGTGATTAAAACAAAAATCAAGTTGTCATTCAGCTTTTTTTCTAAATTAGTCTCGGAATGTGATTGGTTTACTTTAGTTTTGAAAACTGACTTATTATTTTTTTTTAATTAAAAAAAAATTTTTTTTTACCAATTCAGACAACAATTTTGAGACTTGGCTTCTCCATCACATAGAGAAGAAAATATAATTTTTCTTTGACTATTCTGAGTTAATGGCTGAGCCCTCTTTTAATAAAAGAGAGATTAATGTAGTGAGAGAAAAACAAACAGGTTGATTAACACCTACACCTCGTGTGTATGTGGGAGACACCCAGGGATGTGTCTGAGAGGTGGCTTAGAATTCAGGATTAAATATCATCTTAGGAAGAAAAGGGGAGGAAGAATGTAGGTCCCTTAGGAGAGAGTAAATGATTTTTAGGAAGGAGGAATGGGCCCTCAGAAGAACAGATGGGAGGTATTAGGATGTGTGACAAAATTTGCCTGGGTATGGTGTGGACTTCTCATTTCCTCACCTGTGATAAAAGTCAATCTTCTCAGGTGGGTGAAGATCCCAGGGAGAAGATTTTTTGACAACTGAGTTCCTTTTGGAGGATCTGGCTTTGGGCCGATGAGGGTTGTTCAGAGAAAGCCTCTCCCTGAATTATTATTATTATTTAAAGATTTTGTTTTTGTATTTATTCATGAGAGACACAGATTGAGAGAGAGGGGCAGAGACACAGGCAGAGGGAGAAGCAGGCTCCATGCAGGGAGCCCGACGTTGGACACGATCCTGGGTCTCCAGGATCACGCCCTGGGCCTAAGGCGGTGCTAAACCGCTGAGCCACCCGGGCTGCCCTTATTATTATTTTTTTAAATCAGTTTTTCAAACAACTTTAGTTCAAAATAATCAAGATGCTAAAGTGGCATGTTTCGGGGTGGCATATTCTGTTTCTTTTCAATCTTGTATGGAGTCTATGGCTCAGGGTTTAGTAGGTTGCACATTCAAAAACAATCTGGGGTTACTGGATTCCTTTTACAATTATTCCAGTCTTGAGTAGACCAAAGGAAAAAATTAAATTGCCAGTGCACAAGTGTGAAGGAGAAAACTCCAAAGTTAGAAGGACAAGGCCCATGAATAGCTTTTGTATCTGTCTCTTTACATTTTGGTAAATGTAAGCAATCAGAAGAGATTCCTCTCTTGGTTTTTATCTCCCTCAGTGATTGCTCCTTCTAGGTTCTTCCTCTTCTCCCAGAACCCTTACCCTTGCTCTGCCCCAGGGCTCCTTCCTTAGCTCCATTTCTATCTGCATTCATTCCCCTGTTATCTCCTCAGGTCTTGTGACTTTATATTCCTGCCTGGAATGCGGGAGTGTTCGGGAGTGAAGCAACAGGATGCCTCCAACTCTCAAATGGCTACTTAAGCAAACAAAATAAAAGTTTATATAAATAGAGAAGTAGAGGGTTGGAAATGACAAAGTGTTAATAATTATTGAAGGGAGGTAGAAGGGATGCATATTAATTATTTGTACATTTCTGTACATGTTTAAAGAATAGAAAGAAGTAAATTATCATCTCTGTACTAACCCAAATTATGTCTCCTGCCTGGACCTCTCTACTGAACTCCAGATTTGCATATCCAATTGGCCCCTGGCTTCTGCATTTGGATATCAAAGGAGTATGTCCAAACTGAATTCTTGATCTGCCCTCCTCCCAGAAACCCTGTCCCAGCTGCAGCTTCCACGCCTCAGTTGATGACAACTCATTTCTCAAGCCCAAGCCTCTGGAGATATGGTGACTCTTGTCTTTCTCTTCCAGTCCTTTGGGAAATCCGAATCTGTTGGCTCTGTCTGCAGAGCATGCCCAGAACGTGACCAGTCTCGCCGCCACCACCACTCTAGGCCCTGGTCTAAACCACTCCCAGCCCCCAGCCCATCCTCAGACCATTCCAGTCGCCTCCCGAGTCATCTCTATGTGTCGGCCTTGTCCTCCTCGTTCTGTTCTCAACCAAGAAGCCAGGGTGACTCTTCCAAAATGGATTCACATTGTGTTCCTGCCCTACTCAAGAGCAGAGTCTCACCCAGGGTAGACAAGGAAAGACTGGAAGCTGAAATCCTTCAACAGCCCCAGGCCCTCCGTGGTTTCCTCCTACTTCCCTCCTGGCCCACCATGCTCCAGTCCCTCTGGCCTCCTCTGTTGTTTCTGGAATGAACCAAGATGCTCCTGCTTTCTTGGGACTCTGTACTGGCTGTTACCTCTTCCTGGAAGTCTTCTTCCCCCAATTTTTGCACATTTTCCAAGTCTTTGCTTATTGTTACTTCTTAACAAAGCCTACTCTCATAAATGCAGCCTGCTCCTCCACTCATGCTAGATCCATCCAACTTTGCTCTTATTCCCTGTAGCTCTCACCACTGTCTACACGTGACCTAATGTACCGACGTAACGTATTTATCAGCTGTCTCTCCACTTGAACATCGGCTCAATGAGGATAGGGGTGTTTTGCTGTTGTCAAATGCCCTGTATCTGGTCCAACATGGGGCCTGGCATGCACTGAATATTTGCACAATGAATGAACTGAATGAATAGTCACACGTTGATTGTATTGCTTGAGAAAGAACCTGTAATGTGAGCTTTATGGGGCCATAAATTAAACTTAAGTCAAAACTCTTTCAAATCCAGAGCTACACTCTCACCCCAGCTTGGTCTTTATTTTCTTACTTCAGTGGCACAAAGCTGTCTGTGAATGGGCTCTTGTATGAATGATTTCATTGATCTTTTTATTCCGCATGTTGCAATTCTTGGAACGCCTGTCAATTTAGCTGTTTCATTGATTTCACTTAGTACTTCCTTAAAGTGAAAGGACACTACTTAATATGTGAGAATCAGTGTGAATTAAAGTCAGAGTAAGAATAAAACCCGTTAAACTGGCCGAATTCTAGCAAGTGTCACATGGGATGTGAAGCTGTACCCTTTAAAAAAAAAAATTATTTATTTGATGGAGGGAGAGGGAGGCAGAGGGAGAGAGAGAAGTAGGCTCCCTACTGAGCAGGGAGCCTGATGCGGGGACTTGATCCCAGGACCCTGGGATCATGACCTGAGCTGAAGGCAGACACTTAATCGACTGAGCCCCCCAGGTGCCCCTGAAGATGCACCTTTGATATCCATTCTCTCTAAAACTCACCCCCACACACTCTACATTCAGTAACAAGCTGTGTTCTTAAATGTTATTAACCCCTTTGGGCCAGCATAAAAAATTTCTTTTTGGTAACATAATAGATTTCTTCCAACCTTTCTTGGCTGATTCCTTATATAGCAGAAGCAGAGTTATCATTATACTCCCAGGAAGAGCTATTTTTATAATGCAACACCCTTCTTTTCTACAGTAATTCTGCTACTATTAATAGTCTCTTCTAGAAGGTTGCCCCATTTTTTTTTTTCTGGCTTGACCATATTCATAGACATGTTAGATGCCTTTCTTGGTTTCTCAAACTGAGTCTCAGTTTTAAATGAAGGAAACCCAATGGTTAGGGAGTAGAATAAGTTCAGATTATCCTTTGAACTCCATCTCTTCCTTTTCTAATAGGACATGAAATTTGGTGAATTCAGAGGAAAACAGAGCTAAAATAAAGCACTAGGGGCATCTAGGGGCATCTGGGTGGTTCAGTCAGTTAAGTATCTGCCTTCAGCTCAGGTCATGATTTCAGGGTCCTGGGATGGAGCCTCACGTTGGGCTCCCCACTGAGTGGAGAGCCTGCTTCTCCCCCTCCCTCTGCCTCTCTCTACCATTCATGCTCTCTCTCCCTCTCTCTCTCTCTCCAATAATGAATAAAATCTTTTAAAAAATAAAATAAAGCACTAAATGGAAATGAATTGTATAGAAGTAAGTTGAGCAGGGGTTTACAAAAAGGTCTGATCCTTGAAAGAGAGGATGGTAAAGCTAATGTGCCAACTGTGTTTTGGACACCTTTCTCGTTTTCTACCTGGTCACTTGCTAATAATGTACTGCCAGGGACAAGGTGCACGGCGGGCAATTCATAACTACTCTTTTGGGCAGCCTGATATTATGTCTTCTGATATAATACAAGGAAGTAACAATATCACCTATGACAGTCTAGCAAAAAACGTTTAATTGGAGCACTTTAAGCTTTTGCATCCAATTTACAATTTGTGGGTAATACAAGGGATAGAGGATCAAGCTAATATACCCAAACAAGCAATCAGATGAAACGAGAAAGTGGGACAACTGGCTGCAGTTCTTCACTAAGTCAGTGTCATGCCTCAACAGCCTGGGCTAGATGAAAAGAGATTTAGAGGACAGAATAACCAGACGAAATGGAAAGGGACTGAATTTTCTTGAATAAACCAATTTGGGATCTGGGAGTCAACGCAGATGAAATTTAGTAAAATGGACAGACAGAGAATGCTGACCGAAAAACAAGCAGGTTACAAAGCAGTATGTACAACATAATCTAATTTTAGTTAATAATTACAAAGATAAGGATTTAGAATATGCACTCATGTGATGAGCTCTGGTTTTTATTTTTGCTTACCTGCATTTCAGTTTTTTCTACAAATATACTATATCTGGAATAAGAAGAAGTCATTTAAAAAATGTTGGAAAGTACTCTTTTACTTCCATAGGCTAGGCTTGGCCCTATTTCATCTTGCTATGATCTCTTACAATTTATTCTCTATATGAAAAAAAAAGTAATACCACCTAGAAAGACAATGGTCAACTGGTTTAATTGTGAGAGGAATTCAAGGTCGTATATTATATTCCTAAGCTAGTTATTCATTGATACTAATGAATGTTGCACCAAATGATGTTTAATAGTGTGTAGACAGCTTATGCACAGCAATTCTGTTTGTGCTTCACTCTAAATTCTGATGGCTTTATGCATTGTTAGGTATTTTATATTCAATAAACACTTGATGATTATATGTAGGAAATTTTAAATTAGAAGATTTGGTCTTTGTTTCCATAAGCACTACAATTTGGAAACAAAGTTATGTGTTTCTGTCCTCATTTTCATTTTATTCTGGGTACAAGCAGATGACCTAGTTACTGTTTCCCGGTATTAAAGTAATTATATGCGGACATTGGTGCTCCTGCTATTTCTACTTCTAAGGGTTCTTCAGAACAGAAATGGCAGCAGACTTGGAGCTAGAAAACTTGAATTCCAGTCCCAGGTCAGTAACTAACTAGCTTAGTGTTTCGTGTATTTGAGGTGAAGAAGCAAGGGTAAAAGAAATCTAGGGTTCCTCCTAGCTCCAGAATTCCATAATCCTAAAGCACTGCTTTCTTATATTTTTTCCAAAATGAGATTCTCCATTCCAAAACAAACAAATGAACAACAAAACTCCATGTATATTGTGAGGCTTTAGCCAGGAAGTCCTTTGTATGAGTAGCATTCCATAATTTACATATGATGATTTCATAAAGAGATTGAAACCAGAAGTTATTGTTATTTTTTTATATTTCCAGAACAAGTAAAAGTAATAGGTTACTTCTAGTTCTACTGATGACCCAGTAGATTCCAATATATATCCCAGTATATTCGATGATGGCTAATAGCTGCATTATCCATCACAAGGAAATACAAGTTCATAATTCAGGTTAGGTAATGTTTACAAATCTAAGAAGCCTTTCTTTGATTTTCATGGGCTGTGGGTAAGGCTTACTTGGGTTTAAATGACAGTTTTGACACTTTCTGCTTATTTTCCAAAACTTTTTTTTTTTTTTTTAAGATTTATTTAGTTATTTGAGAGAAAGAGAGAGCACACGTGCATATGCGTGCAGGGGAGGGGCAGAGGGAGAGTGCAGAGAATCCTCAAGCAGACTCCCAATCCTGGGATCTTGAGATCATGACCTGAACAAAATCAAGAGTCAGAACCGTAACCTACTGAGCCACCCAGGTGAGCCCTTCCAACCATTCTTTTGAGTTCCTCATTTTTACTTTTTTATTTTTAACTTCTAGGACCATTCTCTAAATGTTTTCTTTTTTTCCCCCAGTAGCACCCTGTTCTTGTTTTGTGGTTACCTATTGGCTGCACCCTGCATTATCCCTGTTTCCAACAAGTTTATTTTTTTCTGTTTGTTGTCCTGCTCCATGTTTTGACATTAGAAGCTTCTTTCTGATATGTCAGTCCTCAGGTGTCTGCTTTTCTTCTGTTGGGTTCTTTTTGTTATTGAGTGGTAATTGTATTTTTAAACTGCACCCTTATCAGATATACGACTTGCAAATATTTTCTCCCATTCTGTAGATTGCCTTTTCACTTTTCCTTTAATACACAAAAGTTTTAATTTTTGACAAAATCCAACGTAGTTTTTTGTTGTTGTTGTTGTAGCTTATGTTTTTGGTGTTATGACTAAGAAACCATTGCCTAATCCAAGATCATGTGGATTTTCCTGTTTTATGTTTTCTCCTGAGAGTTTTATATTTTCAGCAGTTATATTTCAGATCCATTTTGGGTTAATTTTGTGTATGATGTGAGGTGAGAGCTCACTGATTTCTTTTACTTTTGCATATCCAGTTGTCTCAGCACCATTTTTGAAAAGATTATCTTTTCTCCCATTGAATAGTCTGTGGCACCCTTGTTGAAAATCAATTGGCCATCAATGTATTATTTGTGGACTTCAGTTCCTTTCCAATGATCTATATATCTATCTGCATGCAAATATACACTCTCTTGATTACTGTAGATTTGTACAGTTTTGGAATCAGTAAGTGTGAGGCTTCCAGCTTTTTCTTTTTTCAAGATTGTTTTGACTTATTTGAGGTCTCTTACACTTCCATATGAATTTCTGAAGAAAAGATTAATGAGATTTTTAAAAAAGATTTTATTTATTTATTTATTTATTGGAGAGAGAGAGAGAGAAAGGGAGAACTTGAGTTGGGGTGGGGGACAGAGGGAGAGAATCTCGAGCAGACTGCACTGAGAGCTGGAAGCCCAGATCCCACGGCCTTGAGATCGTGACATGAGCTGAAATCAAGAGTTGGATGTTTAACCCATTGAGCCACCCAGGCACCTGAAGGCTATTGAGATTTCGGTGGAGATCGCAGGGAATCCATAGATCACTTTGGATAGTATCGCCACATTAACAATATTAAATTGCCCAGTCCATAAACCTAGGATGTCTTTCTATTTACTTAGGTCTTTGTTAATTTTTTTCAGTAATGTTTTTTAGTTTCAGGGTACAAGTTTGCACTTCCTTGGTTGCCTTCATTCCTAAGTATTTTATTCTTTCTAATATAAGTGGAGTTGTTTTCTTAATTTCATTTTTGGATTGTTCATTGCTGGTGTGTGGAAAGACAACTAATTTTTGTGGGTTCATCTTGTGTCTTGTAACTTTGCTGCATTCATTTATTAGCTCTAATAGTTTCTTTGTGGATTCTTTAGGATTTTCTATATATAGGTTCATGTCATCTGCAAAAAGAGATAATTTTACTTCTTCCTTTCCAATTTGAGTGACACACATACACACACACACATTTTTAACCTAATTACTCTGGCTAAAATATCCAGTACCATATTGAATAGAATTGGTGAAAGTGGGTGTTCTTGTCTTCTTCCCAATCTTACAATGCTCTTATTTGAAAGGGAGCATGGGGAGCAGCCCCGGTGGCCCAGTGGTTTAGCACTGCTTTCAGCCCAGGGCATGATCCTGGAGACCCGGGATTGAGCCCCACGACAGTCTCCCTGGGTGGAGCCTGTTTCTCCCTCTGCCAGTGTCTCTGCCTCTCTCTCTCTCTGTGTGTCTCTCATAAATAAATAAATAAAATCTTTTTTAAAAAATGAAAGGGAGCATGGGGAAGCTGAAAATCGAATTTGAAGCTTCGGGTGCATGCCTGGCCCTTACTGAAATGCTCTGTGGTTGATCTGGCTAGGCCAGTGAGTTGGGAGGCCTTTGATGTCATCAACCTTTAGATTTCTCTCATCTGTTAAATTCCTTGCCTCCTGTGTTCCAGTTTCCAAAATTGTGTTGCTGTTGTCTCTTCTCTCTTTCTTCCTGTCCTTAAAAAAAAAAAAAAAAAGAAAAAATCCCATTGCATTACATTATTGTTGTTTTATGGGGCAAAAAGTATTTACCATCTTCTTCAAAACTCCAGGAATGAAATTAATGGGTGTTGTGCCTGGTCTTGTTTGTCATTCCTCACTGAGGCCTAATTCAGTCCCATGAATAAAATATGCTTTTCACTTCTCAGGAGATTTTTAGAATTTCAAATGGATTGAAATTTAAATGACCCAGAGATACCACTGACATGACCTACTGGCCCTGACAAGTGTTGTGGAGGACTGTCCCTTTGGAGTACCAGAGTTATCCGGTGATGTGGAAGGAGTTAGTCACCAGCTAATGGGAGCCATCAGTGTGGTTTCCATCCTGACTCACTCTTTTTATGCCTTTTTGCTTATTTGTACCACAAAATAAACCCTAATTATAGGAGTGCCTGAGTAGCTCAGTTGCTTAAGCGTCCAACTCTTGATTTCAGCTCAGGTCATGATCTCAGGGTCATGAGATCAAGTTCCATGTTGGACTCTGCGCTCAGCAGGGAGTCTGCTTGAGATTCTCTCCCTCTGCCCCTGCCCCTCCCTGCACTCGCATGTGCATGTGCACTCTCTCCCAAATAATAAATAAATAAATAAATAAATAAATCTTAAAAAGAAACCCTCTAATTACAGAAACTGCCTGTGAATTAGCCTTGTATCACATCAGGAAAAATGTCCTTCTAGTAATCTAGTTCATCGGAAAGCTATGGCATCAAAAAGTCAGCAAGGGGCCTTCAACAGAGCCATATTTAGATATTTATCTCCTGCTTGGGTCTGGGAATCATTGGCTTCACTCATTTTAGGACACAGGCTCTGAACCCTGAGTACACATGAGAATTATTTACAGAACTTGAAGAAGAATAAGGAGGAGGATAGGAAGAGGAATGGAAAGGGGAAGAGGAAAAGCTTGTCTTCAGTTTTCACTCGGCACTAATTAATTCAGAATATCTGGAGATGGAATATAGACAGTGGTATTTTTTAAAGCTCCCCTAGTGGTTCTAAAGTGCAGCAGGGTCAAGAGCCCTGACTTAAGGGGCCTACTGGAGAGAAATGTTTGGCTGAAGCTTCTGGGGGTTCTCCAGAGTTCCTTCTCTAGGTAAGGTCAAGCCAAAGGCACCTAGGCCACCTCACTTTAACTCTGAAAGTCTGTAAATGAAGCAACAAAATCTTTTGACTTTTCCTTTTGAGGAAATTACTTAAAATATGGAGATTTTATAAGAACTTAACCCTTGAGTGTGGCAAGGAATGCTTAGGAATTATGCGGCACTCCTGACTTCATGTTTATACTCTTTTATTTTTTTCAGTAGACTTTTATGCTCAGCATGGAGCCCACTGTGGGGCTAGAACTCACGACACTGAAATCAAAACCTGACCTGAGATCAAGATCCTGACACTCAACCAACCAACTGAGCTACTCAGGCACCCCATGTGCTTATGCTCTTGAAAAGACAGTATAACATCTTTTATCTTCAATTTCCTTGTGTATAAAAAAAGAGGATAAAAATTTCATAGAGCTCAATAAATAGCTGCTTTTCTATTGTTTGGAAAATAAAAATAAAATAAGGGGCAAAAATAAGAGTTTAAAAATGGTACTACCGAGGTAAAAGATGCCACAGAAAGGCTGTGCTGGGCATACTGTATATGATTAGCACTGTGTTTGGCAGGGAGTTGCAAGAATGGTGTTGCATAACAGTGCTTTGCAAACAATGTTCCTACAAATCACCTGGGGATCAAGTTAGGATGCAGATTCTGATTCAGTAGATTTAGTGTGGGCCTAAGAATCTGCATTTCTAACAAGCTCTAGGTAATGCTGATGCTGCCAATCCAGGGATCACACTTAATTTTTTTTTATTATTTCTTAAAAGATTGACTTATTTATTTGAGAGAGAGAGAGAGAGAGATTGAGAGAGAGAGACTGCATAGGGAGGGACCAAGGGAGAGGGAGAGAAGCAGAGGAGCTGTGTGGAGCCTGACATAGAGCCCAGTCCCACGACCCTGAGATCATGACCTGGGCCGAAATTGAGAGTTGGATGCTCAATTGACTGAGCCACCCAGGCGCCCCCAGGGACCACCCTTTAAAGAGCAAAGAAGAGGGCATGTCAGCCAATGGTGCCTGCTGAAACTGACCTTCCTCCTCCTTCTTCCCCCCTGACTGCACCCATGGGGCCTCTGACCCAAGAAGTCATCCACAGACTGGGCTTCAAAATACAAGATGATGCAGTGTAAGGGGGCCATGGTCATTCTTGGGCCACTCAGACTAGAAATTTTCACCAAAGCACAACCGAGTCACCAAGGGCAATGCCTATAGCTCCCAAGGGGTCTGATAGTCTCTACAGTTCCGCTGTGTTTCTATCTAAAATTACCCATCTCTTTGCTTTGCTTCACAGAGTGTGGATGCATTCATTCGTCATTCATTCAGTCAATATGTGTCCAGCACCTACTTGACTCTAGGCATGATTCTGGGCTACAGAGAGACAGCAGAGAGCAAAATAAGGCCCCTGTTCTCAGACAGTTAACATTCTGGGGGAAGACTTCTTTCAACCCAGTTGAATAGGTGAGCTAATTGAAAGAGGGATTCTACAAAGAGCCTCCAGGGTGTCTTGTTAAATACCTGGAATGTGTTTAACTAAGATAAAGGAGCTTGTTATGGAAGAGACTGTAAGCCAAAAACGTAAGCACATTTCAGAAGGGATCAGACAAAATAATATGTGAGGCAGTCGTAAGTGTCAATGTATGAAGCATGTATGTATTCAGGTTACAAAGAAAGTAGGAGGCACTCCTTAATTTTTCAGAATTGTACTTTAGAGAGAGCATTTATCTTTATTTTTCATTGGGTTCCTTGTTTTGAAGTATAGTTGACAATATTACTTTAGTCACAGGTGTACCACATAGTGATTCAACAAGTCTGTATGTCATGCTGTGTTCACCACAAGTGTAGCTACCATCTGGCACCATCCAGCGCTATGATAATGCTGCTGACTAGAGTCCCTATGCCGTACCTTTCATCTTCATGTAAAGGGTATTTGTCTTTAAACAACCTTATCTTAAAATGATTTGAAATAGGCTATTGACTCCCACTTTTAAGTGGAGCGTTTTTCAAGTATTATAGACGGAAACAAAAGAAAAACAGTGACTAAGAGTGTATGAACTTGTAAGAAACACTTTAAGTCTTTTTCGAGAGCAGTTAGTAGCAAAATGACAAAACCATGCATATATAAAACCTGTAGAAGGGCACCTGAATGGCTCAGTCGGTTGAGCATGTGACTCTTGGTTTCAGCTCAGGTCATGATCTCAGGGTGGTGAGATCAAGCCCCATGTTGGGCTCCATGCTCACCAGGGAGACTGCTTGAGGACTTCCTCTGTCTCCCTCTGCTGCTCCCCTCCCTCTAAAATAAGTCTTTCTTTCTTTTTTTATTTTTAAAAATTTTTTAAATTTTTATTTATTTATGATAGTCACACAGAGAGGGAGAGAGAGAGGCAGAGACATAGGCAGAGGGAGAAGCAGGCTCCATGTACCGGGATCCCGACATGGGATTCGATCCTGGGTCTCCAGGATCGCGCCCTGGGCCAAAGGCAGGTGCCAAACCGCTGTGCCACCCAGGGATCCCCCCCCCCTTTTTTTTTAAATGCAGCATTCTTAACAGTGTTTTATAAAGTGATAGTTAATGCATGAAATAGAGCAACCAGCAGCACTTGGAATTCTGATGCTCCCAACCTGTCCTTGTTTCCTACATTAGGAAGCAGTGAAGCACAGTGGTTAAGGACGTAGGGTTCAGAATCAAATATACTTGGAGTCTGATCCCAGCTCTGCCTCTTGAGAGTCATGTGGCTTCAGGAAGGATACTTCCTTTCTGATTCTCGGCTTCCTCATCTGTAAAATGGGAATAATAATAATGCTACCTTCACAGGATTTACTTTAGGGGCTAAATAAAAACAATTTATGTATGATTCAGTATCTATTGACTTTTTATGAATCACTGAACTCCTTAAAAGATACTCCCATCTCCTTTCCCCCACAGTGACCCAGCATTGCTATTGGGAACAAACAAAAAGGTGCTTCAGTACTGCCCGTCATGACATCTTCCCTCATCTGGTGCACTGCTGCTGTCTGTAGTCTCATGGTGGTACCCCCTGATTCACACCTCCAAGCTGTGGTCTCTGGGTGCTCCCAATATTTCCAGTTCTTAGAGCAGTTCACAGTTCAAGAACAGTGCTGGGGCAACTAGAAATGGGAGGAAGGGGCCTCCTCCTCTTCCTTCCCTAATTTTGACAGGTCTCTCAAAGCCTCTTTTGAAGAGTTCCATCAACTTCAGCTTCTCTCCCCTATTGGTGAGCTCAAAACCATTCCAAGGAACTAGGTGGACACTGGAAGCCCTTCTATCTCTTTCCATTCTTCAATTGCTTCACCTCCCAGCTTCTTCCCTTCCGCAGACTTCCTCTCCATGTTCTCTGTTACAAAATTAAAGCTCCTTCCATATGTGCGCATACATGCTAGCTAACACTGACGTGGATGTAGGATCAGTAGTGGAAGTAGGGTGTCTACACTGGCAGTAACAAGACAATAAATGCCTTGTTTTATACATAAGTGTTTGGATACTGATTGTGCTTCATCCCACATTTTACCTCTCTTTTATGACTTTTAATTTAATCGAGCAATATAGAGTATAGTTTTGTACGTGATAGACACTCAGTATTTTCTGTTCCTGACAAATCAAATCAATTCCATAGACACAATGTCAAGTATTTATTAATGGGATTTTGTGCAATGAAAACAAATGGAGTGCTGCTTCCATCTTGCTTTTCCAGTGGATGGGAGAGAGAATGTTACTTCTCAACTCTTAATTTTCTGCACAGCTTTTGGGGCTGATGAACTGAGTCCAAGGTTGGGACTCTGAGAAAAAAAGAAAAAAGAAAACCAAAGTGAGTTCTTTCTTTTGAATTGTCCAAACTAGTCAGTGCGCTCCTCCTATGAGACTGACTTGCCTCAGCAATTGGATTTTAGGGATGACTGAAGTGGTTGGCTTGGCCACAGATGCAGCCCAGCTGGACATCTAGAAATGCATTTGACCAGATTCCAAGGAGCAATGGGTGTGTCATGGATAGATATTACATTGATGTCACCCCCTTTACCCCAGAGAAGAGGATTTTTTGGTGAATGAAGTATTATGTTTGTGTATTTTTTATGTACATAGAGTATTTTTACATTGCTGAATATTTCTATTTGATTTTTTTATTATGGCAAATACACCTATAAAATGTACCATTTTATCATTTTAAATGTACAGTTTAATGGCATTAAGTACATTACTGTGTGAAGCATCACCACTATCCTTCTCCAGAACTTTTTTTACCATCCCAAACAGAAACCCTGTACCCATTAAAGAAAATCTCCCAATTCCCCGCTCCCTTTAGCCCCTCAAAGTCACCATTCTACTTTATGTCTCTGTGAATTTGACTATTCCAGGACCTCATGTAAATGGATTGTACAATACTTGTCTTTTGCAACTGGCTTATTTCACTCAACATAACGTCCTCAGGTTCATCCAGGTTATGGCATGTGTCAAAATTTCTCACCTTTTTAAGGTTGAATAATATTCCATTGTATGTATACACCACATTTTGTTCATCCATTTTGTCCATCTATTGATGGGCACTGAGGCTGATCCCACCTTTTGGCTACTATGAATATAGCACATAACACACTTCTAGGAGCATTGACGTAGGGCTAGCTGAAAGATACGCTTCTTACAGAGCACTTTTCAGTTATCTCATAATACTTTGAAAATAACTTTTGCATGAGAGAATTAGAAAGAATTTAAGTAAATCCCCCAGATAATGTAGTTATTATACTTAAGGAAAAGTGAGAGGAAATAGGTTACAAATCTAAAACAAATATTAGAAATTATTGGAAATGTTAGAAAAATATCAAATGCCATTCTGTGTTTCATAATGGGTCACTAGTGCCACTGTTGAGAAAACCAGCATGAAATAGAGTATCTTGAATGATTCCAATCAACTAGGACAAAATAGGTGTTTGAAAACACTTGATCACAATGAGGCTATATTTCCATTTCTCATAAAGAATATTATTTTCTTCCTGCCTGCCTGCTTTCCCTCCTTACCTTCTTCCTTCCTTTTGGTAGTGACACAAAAGAAGCTCATCTACCTTCGTCTCTACTCATTTTGGAATTCCAGCATTATTTTAAAGTGGTTAGAAATATGAATGAGGGGGGTTCAGATAGGAGTCAGACAGTCTAGAAGCAGTCCTACGACCTCGAAATAGAAAATATTGACTATGAGACCCCAGTCATAGTTTTCCTAACCATCCATTCCTTCCTCTCATAAATAGGCAGGGCCAGTTTGCCTCATGGGCTCCCCTCCAGCTGAAGTGGGAGTTCCCTGCTGGTGTCGCTTCTGATTGGTTCATGCCTCATTTGGACTGGTTTGTGCCCAAGCCAAATATTTTATTTTCTCCACACAAAGTGGATGTAATAACTACACTGCCCACCCAAAAAGGCTTGGAAGGATCTTGTAGGGCAACTAAAAACTTTTCAAAGAATAACAAACATGTAAATGTAAATGTGTCAAAGTGTCACTTCGTAAATGTAAAGTCCTAAGGAATCAAAGGACATAAAAATACCAAGGATGATAAAGCAAAGATCATAATGTGCACAGCTCCAACTGGGGGTTCAGGGGGAGGTTACTCTTAATTTGTTTTGCTTTTTAAGCTACGTCTTTGTTTCTGCTGCCATTTAATTTGGGGAAAACAAAGGCCATTATGGCCTTGAATTTTATCTCAGAGTAGTTCAAATCATTTTTGGTCACAGGAGAGCAAATTATGACAGAAAAAAAAATCTTCTAAATAATTGGGTCATCATGGCATGGATCCATGTGAGCTCTTCTGGGGCAAGATTTAATCACTTCATAAATTGCGTATGTTGATTGTGTTATAAATAATAATCCTGTGTGCCTCATTAAGCCCCAAATGCATGTCCTTGCGTGAAACTCATTCTTTTCTTGCCAGCCTGACTAGATGCATTGTCTTTGGAGTTGTCTTGGAAAACAGGTGCACCTGGCTCAGTTCGGCAGGTGCGAGATGTCTCAAGAGCAGTGAAACTTTATGCTCAACAATTTTTGACAACACATGCTCTAGATTAACTAGCAAGGCTTCTCTCCTTTTTTTATTTGTAAATTAACTGATAGATCAATTAATAAAAATTGCCAGATAGGAAAAGTAGCTTGACTCCTGAGACTCCAATCTGTCATATTCTATATTTAAGCCTTGAGTTTATAAAAGGCAAGCCTGTCCTGATTTCTTCCACAAAAAAACGTTTAGAATATATTTACTAGAATGAAGTAACTTCCTTGAAAGGTAAGCCATAGAAGGTGAGCAGATTTTACTCTAATATTAGAGAATGTAACAAGAAACTCCCACCTTTCTGTGGGTTTTCATTTATGAGAGACCTATTTATTATGAAATTGGGCAAACTGTAGTGCTACTCAAGGTGGAATCCATTGACTGGGACCATTGTCAAACTTTTTTTTACTCACTCACTCATGACAACATGAGTGCAGAAATCAAGAGTAAGCACCTAGGAAGCTTTATAGCAATCTCAGCATAATTATTTTTCTAGTACTTTATTTTCATTTCATTTAGCAAAAGTGTCACTTCGTATTGGATTGAAATGAAAAATCCTGGTCCTTCACCGCAGATAGTTTGAGAAGTGCTGTTGTAGGGAATTCTTTCGGCACTACATACTCTTCTCCAAGGACGAGTGTCTTCATAAATTTTAGGCAACAGAACAATACCATCTATCCTTCTTAGCTGCTCTGCTTCGAGTGTGAAAACACGCAATAGCCAGTGTTTTCGCCTGCAAATATCAGTGCTTTGATGGAGAATCAATTTCCAATCCTCCTGCCCTTCTGGTCTTCTGAATCCTTTCCCAACAGGACCCATTTCCTCCCAGACCTTGTGCAATATCAAAAGTGTGCCCTTGCAGAGTGTTCATGGAATTCTGGAATAACCCATTCCAGAAGGAGTTGGGTTATTATCATTCTTGCATCAGAGACAGAGTTAGGTTAGCTGACCTAGTGAGGCAACTGGTAATAAGACATGCAGTGACCTTCCGTCTTCATAGTCGACCCTAGATTGTGAAGGAAGTGGAGGTGCCTTGGGCACACCCCTAGTGTTTTTATTTTTATTTTTTCCAAGTGGCAAGCACGCTTGGGAGCCTCTCAAGGCTCCAGGTCTCCTCTGGCAGGCAATATAGCACTGATTAAACCTGACAGGTAAATAAATAAATAAATACATACATACATACATAAATAAATAAACCTGACAGGTTGACAGTCCATTTTGTACACCTGTATCTCCTTTTTGGAGGTGTATGTGTGTATTGGGGCAGGGGGGGCCAGACAAATAATTTGTTTTAAATATTTTTTCTATTTTTTCATGAGAGAGACAGAGAGAGAGGCAGAGACATGGGCAGAAGGAGAAACAGGCTTTCCACAGGGAGCATGATGCAGGACCCGATCCCAGGACCCCGGGATCACGCACTGAGCTGAAGGCAGATGCTCAACCACTGAGCCACCCAGGCGTCCCAGCAATTTCTTTTTTTATTAAAAACTTTCAAACCCAGAATTAGCAACTGCCAATTTTTCTGTCTTTTGTATTTAATTTTTATATTTAGTTTTTTGTTTGTGTTTAAAGAATCAAAATATTAAGTCCTCCCCAGTCTCAGTCTTCTTTCTTCCCTTCCCCAGAGCATTTATAATTTTTTTTAAATTTATTTATGATAGTCACAGAGAGAGAAAGGGGGAGAGGCAGAGACATAGGCAGAGGGAGAGGCAGGCTCCATGCACCGGGAGCCTGATGTGGGATTCGATCCCGGGTCTCCAGGATTGCGCCCTGGGCCAAAGGCAGGCGCCAAACCGCTGCGCCACCCAGGGATCTCCCAGAGCATTTATAATTATGGGGTTGGCAGATACATCTCCTGTCTGTTTTTATACCTTTACTATTTTATTTATCTTTATAAACATTTATACAACATTGTACAGTTGTGTATTGCATTACAAGTCACCCTAAAACTTACTGGCTCAAAGTAACATCAACAATTGTTATCTCTCACGGTTCAATGCGCTGCCTGGGGTCAGCTAGGTGGATCTCTCATAAGGTCGCAATCAAATGGCAGCTGGGGCTGGAATCCTCATGAAGCCTTCCTCATTCACTGACCTGGAGGCTAAGGTTGGCTGCTGGCTAAGCACTCATCTGGGATCATCAGCTGGAACACATGCATGTGGCTCTTTATGCAGCATGGGCTTCTTTCCAGCATGGTGGCTGGATTCCAGAAAGGACTCTTCCAAGAAGACCAGGTAGAAATTTTATCACCTTTCATGATCTACCTTCAGAAGTCACATGGCATTATATCCATGATAGTCATAGGTCTAGCCAGATCCAAGGAGAAGGATCCAGTCCTTACTTCTTGATGGGAGAAATGTAAGTGTCATAGTGTAGGAAAATCATGTAGGATAAGAAATCTTACTCTGGCCATCTTGGAAAACACAACTAGCCACAAGCACTTATTATGTGCCAGGTACTATTATTCTAAGTGTTTTTCAAATAGTATATATCCACAATCAAGATGTGATACTATCTTATATGTTTTTAATGTTTTTATAAATGGTAGCATCATTTTATAACATTTTTTGTCAAGCTTTATAGTTTTAAGATCTACCCCGCTGGTACTTGAGAGCTAATTTATTATTTTTTTAAATTACTGCCCTGTACTGCATTGTAGGAAAGTGTCACAATTTGTCCATTCCCTGTGTCCGTATGTCTTCATTTTTAAATTTAAATTATATAGTACATATTACTTTGTGGCATCCTTTAAAAAAAACTACACTAGGGCAGCCTGGGTGGCTCAGCGGTTTAGCACCTGCCTTCAGCCCAGGGTGTGATCCTGGAGACCTGGGATTGATTCCCATGTCAGGCTCCCGACATGGAGCCTGCTTCTCCCTCTGCCTGTGTCTCCTACTCTCTCTCTCTGTGTCTCTCATGAATAAATAAATAAAATCTTAAAAAAAAAAAAAACCTACACTAAATGGCCAGTTCTTTCCCATCCCACCATATACTCTCCCAACACAAAAAGTTTAATGGCTTCATTCTATCCATCCATCATGTCAATGGAACGTAATCTTTAACTGAACCCTTAGAGTTGAGCCCTTAGGTTGTTTGTAATTGTTTTCACTAATAGAAAGAGAGCACCACAACCATTCATATGTATATCTGTATAAATCTTTTATTATTCCCTTAGGAAAATTCTTTACAAGAGGGATGAACAGATGAAAGAGTATAAACAATTTTGAGGCTTTTTAACACTTATGACCAATCTTGGATTCACTTTTATTTTTACATTATTACCAGAAACACCTATGTATCCCCTACCCAACTTAAGACGTAACAATGCCAGTAGTTGAATTATCCTGTTTACTCTTCCCGTTTCATGCCTCTCCCCTCTCTCCAGAATTTGCTATTTATTACTCTCATATATTTTTATGTTTATATTAATAAAATCAAACTACATATATAGAGATGTTTTCCATGTATTTTTATATTTATATAAAGGGAATCATACCATATGTATCATTCTGCAACTTTGATCAACATTATATTTCTAAGATTTATCTGATACATGTAACTCTAGTTCATTCATTCACGGCTATGTCGTATTCCACTGAATGGATATACCCTTTGATTTACTCACCTAACAGTGGTTTGCCACACATAGTACTGTCAGATTTGCTAGTTTGAGGAGTGTGAAGTGGCATCTCACTGAAGGTATCACATTTTTAAAAGCCTCTGAAAATTGGTGTTACATCCAATTAGGAGTGTCTAGGCTGGTGACAGTTTACAAACAGATCATGTTAGGAAATAACAGAAGAAAATGAAGCTGCTTGGTCAGAAAAATAGGAAGACCAGTAAGGGTTATATTGACAATCCTCAGTTACAGGGAAAGCAGTCACATGCTTTTGATTCATTATTTGTCCCTCCAGGGAACAGATATATCTACTGACTCCCTTTCTCAGACACAGTCAAGCAGAAGTTAGAGCCCTGGTTTCAGGAACGCAGTGAAGCACTGGGAACCTGAGTGGGTTCAAGGAAGGTTCAAGGTTGGGCTTTAAGAGTCCAGTGATCTTTCTAGAGATGTTTGCAAGCTGTTGGTAAAAGTGCTAGTTCTTTGGGAACAGAGTTCTTAGCTTTTTATCTCAAAGGATATGATCTTGATAGGACAGGCTGGACTAGGATCCTCCCCAGGGCCTACCTAACCAGCTTTGGGGTTTTGTTTTAGCACCAAAGCTGGGTTTTGTTTTAGCACCAAAGCCCCAAAAGCTTTGGGGTTTTGTTTTACTAGTAGATGCTGAGTACTTATTGATGGGGATAATAGAGGGGATGGAGGGTAGGGTAGGGGACAGATTATGAATAAAGATTATGAACTGGTCAGGTGAAGTAGAAGCGGTTTGGGAGAAAGAACAAAGATGTCTAATGGGAACTTCTGGTTGTTTGGCTTAGTCTGCCCATGAAAATGTCAGTGAATGGCACTTTGGGAATAATTTTTTAGGTGCGTATATAAGGAAATAAATTCTCTGCCTGGTCTCAAGATGGGGCAAAGGGTCAGAGTAAGGTCTACCCAACAGACACTTTCAGGCTGCACATGCATACACACAATAAGAATCTTTCCACTTTGGGAGCTCCTGGGTGGCTCAGCTGGTTGGGTGTCTGACTTTTGATTTTGGCTCAGGGTTGTGAGATCGAGCCCCACATCAAACTCCATTCTGAGCATGGAGCCTGCTTATCACTCTCCCTCTCTCTCTTTCAAAAAAAAAAAAAAAACAGTTTGCCTTTTGTATGAGAGGTTGCACTATTTTTCCTCTGAGCATCCTTAACTACCCATCACAATGAGATGGTACTGGTTCTCTCAGAAATGATTGCATTTTGAGATTTGCAGGTCTTCTGCAGAAAGTAAGCAATGCAAAACCACAAGGAATGCGTCATTAACCTTGGAATTTCAATCACGGGCTAGGATAGGTAGATGATTAATGTTAAAGGAACATCCTGGTTCTTCTCACATTGTACCAGTATGGAAAAACAGCCTAGAACCATAGAATTTGTGGGGCTAAACTTCCTCATTGCAAAGATTCAAACCGGAAACACAGAATTCCCATCCCCATGAATATAGGCCAGAATTAGTGAATGACTTCTAATAAATAGAATATGGGGAAAATAATAGTTTTATAACGGAGAAATCTGGCACACACCACCTTAACCAACTGATCAAATTAACATCACCAGTAATAAGTCATGTTAATATCATGTGCCACCTAATATGATGAGAAGAGCACATCACTTCTATACTCTTTTTCCCCCAAAATCCATAATGGGAGTCTAAATACAGGAGAAAATATCGGACACCCCCAAATGGGGGGAAATCCTACAAAATACTTCGTCAGTACTCTTCAGATGTGTCAGGTTCATGAAAAACAGGAAGAGACTTAAAAGCTGTCAAGACTGAAGGAAACGTGGAGAGTGAATGCAAAGTGGCATCCTGAATTAGATCCTAAACAGCAAATGGATGTTAGTGGAAGAACTGGTAAGATCCAAATAATATCTGTAGTTTAGTATTGTACCAATGTTAATTTATGAGTTTTGATAAATGAGCCATGATTATGTACAATGCTAATATTAGGGAAAGTTCAGGGAAAGGTATATGGAAACTCTTTATACGATCTTTGGATTTTCTATACACTTAAAATTATTTCAAGGTAAAAATTAAAAAATACAATTTCAGTGAAAGAAGTACTGAAGCACAGTACCTTGTGTTCATTGATATTCAAGATCATACAACAGACAAGTAGTTTACCTTAAAATTAGAATGTGGGTCTCTAGATCCAGACCCAGAACTACGTATCCTAAAAGGAGTCTCCAATAGGCCACCCTAACCCTGGGGTCTGTCATTCTCCTGCTCATCTTGGAGCTTATATCTATGAATCCAAGTTCTCCAGACTTTCTGGGGGGGGGGGGAACTAAATAAGATTCTTCCAAGTACAGTCTTTCCTGCAACACCGGAAACCCGATCTCCCATTCAGAAGCAACCATCTCAAACTTTTTCCAGTCCTCATTCTTCTATCCCAATTGCCTTCTTCCTCACTCCCTCAGATGGCCAGATCTATTTCACAGCAAGAACAGAAGCCATCAGAGAACTTCCCCCAAGTTCCTATGACCCAACCTGCAAACACACCTGCTTCCACACCCACCTGCCTTTCTCCATCCCTTGCCGTTTCACCAAAAGAGATGCTCACCTTACTGTCTCCAACTGTACCTTTCACCCCTGCCCTAGATTTTCCTCCTGCTCCTGCCTCGGGGGCCCCTACTTATCCATGACCATCCCTCCTATCTCTCTAACTTCTCTGTCTCTACTGACATCTTGAGATACCTTTTTCTATCTTCAGTCTAAAAACCATGTTTCCTCAATACTACAACCACTTGGATATCTCCCAGCTCTTCGCAGCCAAACGTCCTGAGAAAGTCATCTAACTCATTTCTTTCTTCACCTCCCACTGCACTATTCTTTTCCCATTTGATTTCTCTGAGCATTTAACACTATGAACCACACCACATCTTCTTCTTTTTCAGTTCACCCTCTTAAAGTGTACAAGTCAATGGTGTTTAATATGTGCACAGTTTTAAAGCATTTTCATCACCTCATGAAGAAAGCTGGCACCTTTAGCTGTCACTCCTCTCTCAACCCGTCATCTCTTACCATCCCTGAGCAATCATTAATCTGCCTCTGTCTCTCTGGATTTGCCTGTTTTGGACTTTCAGAAGAATAAAATCATGTAATATGTAGACTTTGGTGATTGGCTCCCTTCACTTACCATCATGTTTTCAAGGTGTATCCAAGTAACACATGTATCAGTGCTTCATTCCTTTTTATGGATGAATGACATCCCATTGTATGGATATACATCAGTTTTATCCATTCATCAGTTGGTGAACATTTGGGCTGTGTCCACCTTTTTTACTATGACTTTTTAAAACGATTTATTTATTTATTTGAGAGAGTGAGGGCAGGGGGAGGGACAGAGGGAGAGGGAGAATGTCAAACAGACTCCCCACTGAGCGTGGCCCTCTCTCCTAGGACCCTAAGATCATCACCTGAGCTGAAATCAAGAGTTAGCCACCCAGGCACCCAGTGATTTTTTTTTTTTTTAATGTTGTAGTAGAGTCTAGTCAGGACTGAATATACCTTAGAGATGACCTTACCCAGTGTTCTGGTATTACGAATAGAGCCCAGAGATAGGAAAGGATTTTTTTCAAGGTCACACAGCAAGTGAGCCTGAGAACAGAGACTGGAATTCAAGGTTCTCTTGACTGCTAGGCCAAGGTGCTTGTGACTGATACATTCTTAAGAAGTTAAGAACTCTGCTGCTGCCTCCCCAGGCCGTTGCCCACTTCAAGCATCGGCCATTCCTCCTCTGCATGCCTCTGGAGCAGGAGATGTTCAGGATTCACGAAACTAGCATTGGTTGACTGATGACTCTGCACCAGGCCCCATGCAAGTCCCCTGGGAGGAAATATGGGACCACATCTAATGGGGGAGAGAGAGAAGTAGCAAGGCCTACAAGCTGGGTAGTCCCTATAATTATTTACATTAAAAAGTTGAGATTAATTCTCTGCTCAGACCACTCCAGTTGGAGTAAAAGCAAAAATCTATTCAAGGCCTACCAGGCCCTACATGAGCTCTATGCCCCACCCTCACGTGTACCACTCTGAGCTTCTCTCCTACTGTTTCTGTATCCCCTTCTAGCTATTATGAATAATGCTGCTATAAACATTTGTGTATAAGTCTTGCTGTGGACATATATGTTCATTTTTCTTGGGCATATACCTAGGAGTGGAATACCTGGGTTATGTCGTAACTCTGTGTTTAATCACTTGAAGACCTGCCTGCTGTTTTCCAAAGCAGCTGCTCCATTTTACATTCCCACCAGCACCGTATGCAGGTGCTCACTTCTCTACATCCTTGTCAGTGTTTACTGTTATCTGACTTTTTGACCTAGCCATCCTTGTGGGTATGGAGTGGTTTCTCATCGTGATACACTAATTCTTCTTGAGTATAAATAATTCCTTGGCTTCCACGAAGCTGTAATTTTAGAATGAAAGTGTAAGTTTTTAAATATTTTAAAATCTTGACTCTTACACAAATCTAAAAATGAAAATGTGTCAAAATTTAATCAAGTTAATTAATAAGTAAACCAGGGGTGCCTGTGTGGCTCAGCAGTTGAGCATCTGCCTTCTGCTCAGGGCATGATCCTGGGGTCCTGGGATCGAGTCCCCACATCTGGCTCCCTGCAGGGAGCCTGTTTCTCCCTCTGCCTATGTCTCTGCCTCTCTCTGTGTCTCTCAGGAATAAGTGAAATCTTAAAAAAAAAAAAAAAAAAGGAAACCCAATAATATAGTAAAGCTCATTCAAAGAATATTTTGAGAAACCAGGGTTTATATAATCCTTTAGAAAAATCTTACGTACAGATTGCTAAGTTAGAGACAAAGTTGGTTAATGTCCTACAGGGTAACAAACCCTAACTTTTGAGGTTACCAGGTGGCATGCTGGAGCCAGGTCAGACCGGCTCATTGTTATATATTCAGGAATTTTGCAAGCCACTCTTTCTACCCCCGGCCAGTTTACCAGCATACACTGATGCTACAATTTTCACTGGAAAAAATTATTCAAATCTCTATCAGACACAAATTAACATGCTAGTAATTTTACGGAGCCTCAACTTCTAATTAATAATAAAGGGCACTTCGCCAGATCTTCAATGGCACCTTTGTTAAGCTCAACAAGGCTTCAGTTTACATGCCAAGATTGTGAACCATATGTGAAGCATGGAGGTACCCAAACCTGAAGTCAGTGAATGAACTGATCTACAAGCATGGCTATGGCAAGATCAACAAGAAGCGAATTGCCCTGACAGATGACACACAGGTTGCCCGATCTCTTCATAAATATGGCATCATCTGCATGAAGGATCTGATTCACGCGATCTATACCGTTGGAAAACGTTTCAAAGAAGCGAACAACTTTTTAACAACTTTCAAATTATCTTCTCCACGCGGCAGAATGAAGAAAAAGACCATCCATTTTGTAGAAGGTGGAGATGCTGACAACAGGGAAGACCAGATCAATAGGCTTATTAGAAGGATGAACTAAGGTATCTACTATGATTATTTTTGTAATCTGGTCAGCTAATAAATCACTACTTTCAAATGTAAAAAAAAATAATAATAAAGGACAAAGTTAAACAATGCTTTTTTTTTTTTTACTATCATTCTAAAAATCCATTGTGTGTTGTTTAATGTTTACCTCTTCCACTGGACCATAAGCTCCATCAGAGCAAGGAACATCCCTGTCTTTTTCATTTCTATAATTCTCAGGGCTAAATAATTATTTGTTGAATAAATGAATGAATGAGTGGCAAGAATGGGAAAATAAGCCGATGGTTACATGATCTCATCATCCTTTTCCATGGCCTTGGTTCTCAGTGTATTGGGGAGTGAAAAATCATCTATTACCCATTCTCTTTCTCTTTTGAAACTCAATAAAAAATTTTCAGAGAAAGTCTCTTGTTTTCTTCTAAACACAAATGCTAGAACATCAGAATTCCATGTAGATATTTTGAAAATGCCAAAGGTCAACAAAGAGGCCACACAATTCAGCAATTGCTTGATCTCAGATGTAGCATTTACTGCCCACAAAGGGTTGGGAGACAATTTTCCATGTGTCCCTCGTATTTCTTCAGGTCTTGTGGGCAGAGGCACCAACAGTCTTTTGTGCTGTACTATCATTTCCCGGACCGTACAGCTTAGGAAGATGGAGACAGTGTCTTTCTCCAGAGCAGAAGGTAGGTTTGTTTGCTGTGCAGTGCAATAAAGATAATGTCTCCCTCTGGGGCGAAGGTTGAGCAATGGTTTTGCTTCCTGTCTATTATACAAAACTGAAGTTTCCTAATCTTGAGGTTCCTCTCCTGGAATGCAATTAGCTGCATGTGCAGGCACCACCTGGCCCTCATTCTGTCACCTGTAGAAATTGGAGTCTCTGGCTACTGCTCTTACTGTGAGTAATAAACTATTCTTTGTCACTAACCCAGGAGATTTGCCTTTGGTTAGCATCCACAAGACAGTGGCAGACTAACTTGTTAGTTTGCAAGTGGGGGAAAAAAATCTCAAATCCTTCATGGCTCTTGACAAGAAGCAGCAATTTATGATCATTCATACTGTTTGGTGACCAGGTAGCAAATGTCTTAAGCATTTTACAACCCAATATAGCTGATTAGGACTTATATGTAGGTGCTTTGCAGTGTTTTAGTTATGACTTAGAGAATTGATTAGGAGTCTGGAGTGGTTATAATTTTCTTTCTTTAAATAATACAAAATAGTCTCCCAGTTTGGTTTTCACACAGAGTTTCTACTTTTCAGAAGAGCTTTTTTGATATTGCATGGGAGATGCCTGTGCATTTGTCCACACTTACTGGTATGTGGTTTGAGAAGTGCCCTAATTCTCTCAAGTGTGAGCTTAGCATTGCCAAGTACTACCTCAAAGGAATCACGGCTGTTACTCTTTTGTATGCTCCTTCTTTACCCTGTAAGCTTTGGTACAAGTTGCTGGTCCAAATATTATCATGATTCCAATACGGTAGATTATATTTTCCAGACATTGCTGTGATATCTCTTGTGCAATGTTAACTTGTCACTCCCTCATCAAGAGATGGTGTCTATCTGCATCCTCTTGAATCTGGGAAGGCCCTGTGACTGATCTAATAGAATATGGCAGAAGTAACAGAGGGCTTAGTCCTAGGCTTAGTCCTCTCCTAGCTTGATAGCTTCTGCCCTGCTTCTTGGAATACTTGTTCTTTGGCAGCTTCCTGTCAAAACTCAGCCTTCATGTTGTGAGAAGCAGGATAGATGTGGAGAAACGACATGTGGGTGCTCTGGGTGACAGCCCCAGCTGTGCTCCTGACCCACATTTAGCATTACCTGCCAGCCAGGTCAGTGAGCCATCTTGGATGTCTCACCCTAGTTGAGCATTCAGATGATCACAGTCCCAGGTGGCTTCAACTGCACTTGCATGAGAGACATCAAGCAAAAACTGTTGAGTTGAACCCAGTCAACTCATGGCAGGTAATAACAAATTGTTGTATGCAGCCATAGAGAACTAGAGTAAAGAGGCCCTGGAACAAAGAGTTTCAATTGATCACATGGTTCTAAACCCATCCCCAACTGCTTAGAATCCTAAGAAACAGAAAGCAAGTTTCAGTCAAGATTTAGTGTTTGGCTTGTACCCTGTAGATATCATTGAAGTACTCTTATGGATTAATGAATAATTGTATATAAAACAAAAAATCACCATAAAGCAGAAGTTTTAATCCCAGGGCTTTAAAAAAATATTTATTTGCTCAATTATAAATTAAACATTTGGAAATAACTTTTCTTCCTTAATTTAAATTTATCTGGCCTCTTGGGCATGGCCAAGTCTCCAGATCAGAATCAAGATAATCTGTTGATCACAAGTCTGAGCACAAGTAGGAGGATATTCTAGAACTGGTTCTGCTGTTGTTGGGCAACAATTTCAATCTGATGTTGTTATGGTAGACTACCACGGAGGTTCACTTATCACTCTTTTTAAACTTTGAGAATGTTAGATTTTGATTCTGGGGATATTGTCTTCAGATCTCAGAGCATTAAGTGTTTTCTTGTATCAAAAATAGAAAGTCACTCTGAAGCATAGCAGTGGACAACAATTTCTTCTTCTTCTTCTTCTTCTTCTTCTTCTTCTTCTTCTTCTTCTTCTTCTTCTTCTTCTTTTTTCTTTTAAGATTTTATTTAGTTATTTATTTGACACAGAGAGACAGAGAGAGCATAAGCAGGGGGAGTGGCAGGCAGAGGGAGAGGAAGAAGCAGGCTCCCCACCAAGCAGATAGCCAGTATGGGGTTGGTTGATCCAAGGACCCCCAGGATCATGATCTGAGCCAAAGGCAGACACCCAACCAACTGAACCACCCAGGTGCCCTGGACAGCAATCTCTTGCCCACTCCCAGCCAATTGGCCTACACTGTGTGCCTCTTTCCTATGCTCCAGTCTTGCTAATCTTTCAACAAGTCCTCATATACCATATTCCTTCCTGCTATGGGACCTTTGCAAGTGCTATCTTATCCTCCTACCCCCACCTCTCCATTTCTTCAACTTGCTGAATTCATCATTTTGCTTCGGTTCAAACACAAGTTCCTCAAAGATGCTTTTTCTGACTTCTGCAGAGTAGGTGAGGTGCCCCAGTTATATGCTCCCATAGTACCCTATATTTATCCATCACAGCATGTTTTGCAATTATAATTACATACCCTTAATTGTGTAATTATTTTTTTGAAGGGGCATATTTTTCACATGTTGATGGCACCATCTAAGTAGCTTTAGTCTATATATCAACATGACTTCACCATTCCAGGCAACTCTTTACCAGGAAGATAAAAGTTACAAATGACTTCACTGTTGATTCCAGGATCTGCTTGAAAGACTCTTCTATTCTTCAAAACAAAGCATCAGACGACAATTTTTTATTTCAAGACTGAGCCCCTTGTCTCAATTGCTGTGTGTACCAACCCTAAACTACCATATCATGATCCTTATCCAATGCTAACCAAGACTACCCCCCTACCTTCCAGTGAAAGACTCACATTAAACTGGACTTTTAAAGTTTAAGAAATCGCCCAATTTTGTCCTTATCCTCCCCTGAGATGCTACAAAGCTTATTTAGATAATGCTTTCCCTTACCTAGGTAAGAAATAAACTGAGTTTTGTCATACCAACACATTGCTTTAGTGATATTTTTGGAGAGGAATTTGTGATGGTGACATCGAATCACTGTGCATATTTAGTGTGGTAGCACTTTTTCCTCCTGAAAAGCTATTATTAAATCCATGAGGGAAATCAATGATACCTTAGATTTGAGGAAACCTAGTTGACTGATATACCTCTTATGAGAATTTATATTCTTCATAAGGGCATAGACCCAGCCAGTTTTTCTCATTGGTTTATCTCCATGTCAGAGCAGAATAGGTGCTTAATATATAATTGTTGAATGAATGAGTGGATCAATGAGTAGATGACACACAAAGCTGGATTTCATGAAGTAGAAGGACAATTCTTACTGATGAGACTTCCTGGTTGAGACTCTTGCGGCAAAACGAATCAGGGAAGATAGCTCCACTTTCTCACCCTTCTGTTCTAACCCAATCTCAGAGAACATCACACGACTATAAGGGTTTTACAAGGAGCTCTGATGATTGGGGCACCTGCGTGACTTTATTGATTAAGTGTCTGACTCTTGATTTCAGCTCAGGTTATGATCTCAGGGTTCATGATCTTGGAGTTGTGAGATCAAGCCCCACATTGGGCTCTGTGCTGAGCATGGAGCCTGCTTAAGATTCTCTCTCTCTTAAAAAAAAATAAAAAAAAATAAAAAAATAAAAAGATTCTCTCTCTCCCTCTCCCTCTGCCCTACCCCTCGCTCTCTCTCTCTCTCAAATAAATAAATAAATCTTAAAAGAAAAAGGATCTCTGAGGGTGACCTCATATTGTCATACAGTTGCTTATCTATTAGTTCATGATTTTGATTTGCCCAGACTAGTTATGTAAAGTAGAAATTGTCCATAAGGTTGCCATTGTTTTAGAAATGAGTGAAAATGAGTTCCTAGCAGCACATAATACGTCGGTGTGACTTGGGTAATTGAAGAGTGAAGGGTAGTAGCACGTGCCACCTCAAAATATGCTATTTTGGCATAAAGATTGTTTTGAGCTGAAGGCAACTGAGAAGAAGCAAATGTAAGACAAACAAACAAACAAACAAAAACAACCGTCTCTGCTATTTGCCTATTTGCCTCAAAGCAGGACATAAATTTATAAAGATGTACCCCTCTTTTTTATATCTAGAAGAGAGGACTTAATTATCAGAGACACCTCTAGACACTTACTGGCCCAGAGATGACACCAGAGGAATCTACATAACAAATCTTATAACTAGTCCATATCTTCCATTCATTCCCCAGATATATACCTTCCCATAATTTGCTACCCCCAGAAACCCAGTCTTTTCCTTTCTTTTGTCACATTTCTACAGATGTAATATTCTTAGGTTGAAACGCTGTATGAGCCAAGTTCTAAACACTCTTTTGAGTTGCTCATCTCTGAGTATGCATGATGCATATGTTAATAAACTTCTATGTTTCTATTGTCAATCTGTTTTCTATCAGTCTAATTTATGGGGCACTAGCCAATAAATCTAAGATGAATAAAGGGAAAAAGATGCTCTCCTGAAAGAGTGTCAACTGAAATTTGAGCGATCCTATGAAGATGACAGCGCCCCACTCATGGATGGTATGGTGGCAGTGGCATGGGAACATGCCCCATAAGAAGAGCCATTACTGAGATTTGTCCATCACTAGCATGGCTGATACATGCACTGTTACGTGTACATTAGAATATAAATGGCCAGAAGACTGACTTGTTTCCTATAGGGCTTATTTAGAAACTTCACTCAATCAACACTCAGTACTTAAAACATCTTAGGCACTATGTAAAGTGCTTTGAAATATGAGTATTTTTGAAAAGCACTTTAAAGCACTTTAAATGGTTTGTTCTGGGGTGCCTGGCTGGCTCAGAACCCGAGACTCTTTATCTTGGGGTTGTGAGTTTGAGCCCCACATTAGGTATAGAGATTATTTTAAAAAATAAAATAAAAAGGAATGCCTGGGTGGCTCAGCAGTTGAGCGTCTGCCTTTGGTTCAGGGCGTGATCCCTGTCTGGGGGTGGAGTCCTGCATCCAGCTCCCCACAGGGAGCCTGCTTCTCCCTCTGCCTATGTCTCTGCCTCTCTCTGTGTCTCTCATGAATAAATAAATAAAATCTTTAAGAAAATAAAAAATAAGTAAAAATAAAAGCCTTTGTCTTGAATATATTCCATTATGGAGAAAGATGACTGATGCTTGTGTGCTCAATATAATCAGCTATTTATTAAGATATATTTGTTGGTTTTACAAACAAATCAAACACTTACATATTTATAAAAAATCTATTCCGGGCTAAGCCCTGGAGACCCAAAGAAGTATAAAATACTCAAGATGCATACACGGAAAGGTGACAATACTCATGCCAACAGAGTGTGGAGGGGCCCAGCAGCGTGGTAGTGCAAGCTGAGAAGTGAGAGGGATCGTTTCCTGCTGGGTTTAAGGAGAGCGTTCATGGAGAGAAAGAAGATTTTAAATTGTACCTTTAGAAGGGGGAAGACTTAGAGGAATGAACAAAGGAGGTGTTAGCTCGGGGGTAGATGCCAGGGACAGAGACAATTTTGAGGCCTCTTCCATGGCAGGCATTTTTACAGGCATCACCTTTTAATCATTTCAAAAAAGATGGGAGACAATGATGACAATGAGTTCTCTGCTTTCAAGGGTATGAGCATTACAGTTAGAACAATTAGAAGACCATAGAAGATGACAGGGAAGAAAACACTGGAATGAATATGGTCAAGTATGGTTCAGCTCTTGCTTGCTAGTGGATTTCTGGGAGAAAGGAGTCTCCAGTAACTGAATCCCAAAACCCTCCTGATTGAGATCAGGTAGGTAGTTGAGAGCTGGGGAAGGTCAGGCTGCTAGAGCTGGGCTCTGAAACAGGTCCAGATTGGCTCGCAGAACCCTTTAGCACAGGTGTCACACTCCTCTGTAATGGTTCTGAGACCTATTTTGGGAATTTTTGATTTGATTTTATTTGACACACCTGTGGCCCCACCCTGCCATTTGCTGAACACTGTGGTGACCTTGGCAGCACCCTGACCTCACAAATATTCCAAATTGGGGACAACTCTATAGGAGGTAAAAGGGAACCAGGTGTCCAGACAGAGGTTCTTTTCAGAATATTGTAGGCCGGGAGTTTGATATCTATGGCAAGCATAGTGCACTATGGCCAGTCCTTTCCTTTGCCCTTTCTTCCCGCTGACCATGCCTAGATGGACAGGAATTTCTTATAGATTAGCCTTTAACACATTTTTCTTCTTTCTGGGAAGATGGACTGGGCTTTATTTTTGGCTGAGAATAAAGGAAAAAGATTTAAGTAGTCCTAGAGCTTACTAATGAGGCAATTCTTTCCTGAGGAGCCAATCAATGAATAGATATTTATTAGGTATAAAGCGCTGTGCTAAGCTGGGGAGGGATATAGAGTTGAAAAACTCCTCAAGGAGCTGATACTCTAGCTAAAAAGATTAAACATACACATAAAAAATTATAACTAACAGTATGTAGTGCTGTTCCAGGGTGCCTGGGTGGCTCAGTCGGTGAAGCGTCTGCCTTAAGCTCAGGTCATGATCCTGAGGTCCTGGGATCCAGCCCCGCATTGGGCTCCCTGCTCGGTGGGGAGTCTGCTTGTCCCTCTCCCTCTGCCCCTCCCTCCTCCTCATGTTCTTTAGTGTGCATTGTCTAATATGGCAATTCAGCACCTGAAATGTGGTTAATGCAATTGAGGAACTAAACTGAATTTTTAACTTAACTTTAACTCCTTTAAATAGTCATATGTGGATCAAGGTTTCTGAACTGGACAGCTTTGTATGAGGCATTAGGGAAGGCTTCCAGAAAGGGGTGTGATTGGAGTTGGTCCTTAGGAATAAGTAGCATTCTGAGAGGACAATATGTAGAAGATGGCATTAGCTCCTGGGGACTTTCAGAGCACGCTTGGGGGTACCAGAGAATAATTACTGAATAGAGTAGGTATCTTTTTTTTAAAAAATTTATTTTATTATTTATTTATGATAGTCACACACACACAGAGAGAGAGAGAGAGAGGCAGAGACACAGGCAGAGGGAGAAGCAGGTTCCATGCACCGGGAGCCCGACGTGGGATTTGATCCCGGGTCTCCAGGATCGCGCCCTGGGCCAAAGGCAGGCACCAAACCGCTGCGCCACCCAGGGATCCCCTAGAGTAGATATCTTATTTCAGAAAAAGATGGTTGGATTTCATGAGACAAGTATCCGTCTTTAGGACACTTCCTTTCCAGGGGTCTGAGCAAATAACCTTAAAGAAATGGGAAGAGCACTAGAATTGGAGTCAGGATACATGGGTTCTATTCCTGCTATGTCATTAACTCACATGGGCTTAGTTGTTTTTGTTTTGTTTTGTTTTGTTGGTCTAAAAAGGAACAAGGGTTCTTTAGTAAATATTTTCCAACATTGTCCTGTACCAGGGTTCTCCGATTTCCCCCACATTTTAGTGGAACATGATGATGCAATTCAATATCACCCAACTTAAAGTCTTGCTCAGGGTAGAGAATAGAGTCATTACAAGTAGGGGTTGGGGGAGGTATAGGGATGCAAGAGTCTACTACATCCTCTACACCCTCCTGTTTTGGAGGAAGAAAACAGAGGTGAAGGAATGGGAACCTCACTTCTACTGTATCTCTCACCCCTAAGGCAACAGCGGTCTTTGATAGGTTGGGAAAGGTGGGAAAAGGTGGAATAGAAGAAGGGAACACCTTCAACTGAAGTGAGAATGAGTTTAACGTGTATTTGCAATATGTATTTGAAGTAAGGTTGGGTATGGGGAAGGGGTGTCTGGTGGTAACTGGTAAATTCAAGTCCTGGAAACATTTTCCAACCTGACATAAGAATTTTTTTTTTTTTTTTTGCCATTCCTGCCTACCATTACTACAGATCAAATGTGGTACTTCAGAGTCATTGACAAAAAGGGATGTTTCTTACACAATTACCGGACATCTTAAATTTCAGAGTTTTGTCTTGACAAAGACTCTCTTTGACTAAACTCTAGCAGTCAGTCTCCTTGGAACCCTCTTCTCAAGTAGGTCTCAACCTTGGCTTATAAAAACTACAGACTCTCAGCCTAAATTATTTTGTCCACCAACATACACTTACAAGATTTGAACAAACACCAGGATAGTTTCTAACAGCTCAAGGCCACATCTTTGGGACAACCAGGCCCCTCTTAGTGCCTGCCTGAGAAAGCTCAATGCTGCCTGGAGAATTTATTGCTTGTTCCAGCCAAAACATGGTGGCAGGCAGAGAGGTCCCCAAACCCCCTTGTGGTCACTTTAGGACACTTCTAATTGTAAATCCTTCCCTTCTTCCTGTTTCTTTGAAATGCAAACATTCCAAGAGGAAACTCTCACTCGCAGCCCAGTGGCACCGTGGGGCACCGGGCGCCTTGCTCTAACTTGCTTGCTGCTTCCTATCCCAAAGATGCAAAAAGTGCCTGTTGACAAACCCAGTCGTCCTAAACCCGTGGACCAACCCCGTTAACACCTGTCAACCTGTCAATGCCTTTTCTTAGCACATGCAAGCTTTAGAAAGTCTCTCCTTTCACAGATGGTAAGTTTGGTTCACACTGAGCCTTCCCTATTGCCATGGTTACTACTGAATGAAGTCTATTCTTTTGACCTCTTTAAGTAGGGTCTACTTTTGTCTTTTTTTTTTAAACTCTATACATTACTCAGTGCTCATGATGATAAGTATACTTTTAATCCCCATCATCAATTTCACCCCTCCCCGCACCCGCCTCCCCTCTGGTAGCCATCTTTTTGTTTTCTAGAGTGAAGACTCTATTTCTTGGCTTCCATCTCTCTTCCCTTCACTCATTTGTTTTGTTTCTTAAATTCCATATATGAGTGAGATCATGTCAGAAATCTTTCTCTAACAGACTTATTTTGCTTAACATTATACTCTCCAGGTCCATTCATGTTGTTGCAAATGGCAAGATTTCATTTTTTTATGGCTGTGTAATATTCTACTATATATTTATACCACCTCTTCTTTATCCGTTCATCTATTAATGAACACTTGGGTTGCTTCCATAGATTGGCTGTTGTGTAAAATGCTGCAATAAACATACGGGTGCACGTATCCCTCTGAATTAATGTTTTTGTATTTTGGGGGTAAATAGCCAGTAGTGGAATTACTGGATCGTATGGTAATTCTGTTTTTCCTTGTCTGAGGAACCTTCATACTGCTTTCCACAGTGACTGCTCCAGTTTGCATTCCCACCAACAGTGCGAGAGAGTTCCTTTTCCTCCATATACTTGTCAACACTTGTTATTTTTTGTGTTTTTGGTTTTAGCCATTCCGGCAGACGTCAGGTGATATCTCATTGTGGTTTTGACGTGCATTTCCCTGATAATGAGTGGTACTAAGCATCTTTTCATGTGTCTGTTCACCATCTGGATGTCTTTCTGGAGAAATGTCTGTTGATGTCTTCTGTCCATTTTTTAATTGGATTGTTTTATGTGTATCAGTTCTTTACATACTTTGAATACTAACACTTTAACAGATATATCACTTGCAGATATCTTCTCCCATTCAGGAGGTTGCTTTTTAGTTTTGTTGATTGTTTCTCTTGCTGTTCAGAAGCTTTTTATTTTGACATAGTCCCGGAAGTTTCTTTTGTTTCCCTCGCCTCGGGAGACATATCCAGAAAAATGTTGCTTACATCCAATGTCAGAGAAATTACTGCCTGTGCTCTCCTCTAGGATTTTTATAGTTTCAGTTCTCACACTTAGGTTTCTTGATCCATTTTGAGTTTATTTTTGTGTATGGTGAAAGAGAGTGGTCCAGTTTCATTTTTTTGTATGTAACTGTCCAGTTTTCCCAACGACATTTCTGAAGAGACTCTTTTTCCAATTGCATATTCATTCCTCCTTTGTTGAAGATTAATTGACCGTATAATTGTAGGCTTCTTTCTGGGTTTTCTATTCCGTTCCATTGATTTATGTGTTTATTTTTATGCCAGAACTATACTGTTTTAATTACTACTACTTCGTGGGGCAACTTGTTGGCTCAGTCAGAACAGTATGCAATTGTTGATCTCAGGGTTGTGTGTTCAAGCCCCATGTTAAATGTAAAGATTACTTAAAAATAACGTCTTTTAAAAATTTACTACAGCTTTATCATGTAACTTGAAGTCTGGAATTGTGATACCTCCATCTTTGTTTTTCTTTTTCAAGATTGCTTTGGCTATTCAGGTTTTTTTTGTGTGTGTGTGGTTTCATACAAATTTTAGGATTGTTTTAGTTATGTGAAAAATGCTGTCGGTATTTTAATAGGGATTGCACTAAATCTGCAGGTTGCTTTGGGTAGTATGGACATTTTAACAATATTTGTTCTTCTAACCCATGAGCATGGAATGTCTTTACATTTCTTTGTGTTGTCTTGAATTTCATTCATCAGCATTTTACAGCTTTCAGAGTATAGATCTTTCATCTCTTTGGTTAAGTTTATTCCTAGGTATTTTATTGTTTTTGCTGCAATCATAAATGGGATTGCTTTCCTAATTTTACTTTCTACTGCTTCATTGTTGGTGTATAGGAATGCAATATTTTTCTGTAGATTGATTTTGGATCCTGCAACTTTACTGAATTCATTCATCAGTTCTAGTAGTTTTTTGGTGGAGTCTTTAGGGTTTTCTGGTTTTGTCTTTGACAGTCTTGTGTGTGTGTGTGTGTGTGTGTGTGTGTGTGTGTATGCTGACTCAGAAAGAGTACAATTTCCAGACGTCCTACTACTTCTATAGCAGGGCAGCTTTAACTCTGCCCTCAAACTGCATAGCACTGCCAATCTTCCACCTGTACCCCTTTCCATGGCCTTTCCCTCAGTTCTCGGACTTTAACTGGGGCCTTGGTGTCCATGCTGGCAGGTAAACTGAAGGTCTCTGGGTCACTTTAGGTTCCTTCCCTCCTCCACACCTTTAAGTTCTACATCCTCCTCTCTGGAATCTTCCCTCCTTTCCATTCTGGATGCAACTATCCTAGATCAGGACATATGGTCTCTTGCCTAAATGAATCTAATTACCTTTTAACTAATCTCCCTACCTCTAGTCTCCAAAGAACTGCAAAATGCTCTTTTTAAAACATCGACTGAATCAATCAATCAATCACTGAGCTGATCACCTCACTTTCCTTCTCAGAACTTTTCTTGGCTCTCTCCACCACCTACTCGACCTACTGAACAAAACTAAAACTCCTTAGAAGGCATTTGCGCCCCACCCCACCACCTTACCTTAACCTAAACATCTCCTACCTTATCTACCACGGAACCTAAGGTCTTTATTCCTTAAACACATGTGTATCTTCACACTTCAAGGATTATGCTCACATTATTTTGTCATTCTGGGATATACAGCTCCCTCTTCCCCATTTCTGCCAATGACCACTATTTTTTTTCAGTGCCTAATTCAAATATCACCTCCTTCATGAAAGCTTTCCTAATAGTGTGAGTTGTTTCCTTCCTCTGTATTTCCAGCTTATATCATTTTTTGAAAGTCAGGTTCATAATTGAGGTATAATTAATACACAGCAAAATCGACCCCTTTCAGGTGTATTGTTCTCTGAGTTTTGCCAAGCAAAACATATAGTTGAATAATTAACTATCATTACAATGAAGTGATATTTTAGTGAGACCAAAAAATTCCCTTGTATCTCTTTGTAGACACTTCCTTCCTCCCATTCCTATTCCTGGCAATCATTGGTCTAATTTTGGTCCCACACACCTCATGTCATTTAAATGTATTTTTGCATTTTCCCCTATAGGCCTCGTTTGTGTACCCGTCTTTCTCTCACTGGGTTGTATGTAATCTCCTTGCAGGCAGAGAGCTCTAATCATTCACGTTTGTTCCAAATGTACTTATTACATGCCAGGTCATAAATATTTGATAAATGAGAAAAAGGCAGAATAGGCAGAAAGGAAGGCCAGAAGAAAGGAAAGAAAGAAAAAAAAAAAGGAAGGAAGAAAAGAATGAGCCAAGGAATAAATGGACAAATAGCCTAAGGTGAATTCTGATTCAGCAATGGGGCAGCCAACAGAGTCCCATGCTAGTTTAGTGAATTTTTCTGAGTTATTAATCTGAACTACAAAAGCAGTTACTCTTAAACAACTAAACATAAAATATATTGACGTGTGAATCAGCAAAACTGACATTCAAGTTTGGGAAGGAAACCTTAATGTAAAGGACATAAGGCAGGAAATGACCACCCACCACTCCCAGGCGAGAGCTGCCTCTGATCCCCTCATGTATCACACCAGCATGACTAACCTATGAGATGCTCTGTTCTTGATATATATAGCCCAGGCCCTGAAAACCTCCAGGGGAGTTAAGGGAAGGAGAAAGGTAATGTTAAGTGCCCCAAAGTCACGGTGTTATATACAGTTTGTACAGTTTTCTTTAATTCTTACAACTACTTTCTCACTGAAGTTAAAAGTAATTAGGAGGTAACTCTCTTTTTTTGGGAAAGGAAATAGATAAAGGAAGTTTAGGGGTGGACCTCCTAAGGGGAGGGACAAAGTTAAAAACTATTTTTAGTTCAGGGTAAGTTCTTTGGAGATTTTTCAGTTTTTCTTCTGTGAAATCACAATAAGTGAGAAGGGACAAGAGTCCAGAGGAATAAACATTTTCTTTTCCAGAGGAATAAACATTTTCTTTTCTTTTCTTTCTTTCCTTTTTCCTTCCTTCCTTCTTTCTTTTCTTTCTTTCCTTCTTTCTCTTTCTTTCTTTCGTCCAGAAGAGTAAACATTTTCTTTTCCAGAGGAATAAACATTTTCTTTTCTTTTCTTTCTTTCTCTCTTTCCTTCTTCCTTCCTTCCTTTTTCTTTCTCTTTCTCCCTTTCTTTCCTTCCTCCTTCCTTCCTTCCTTCCTTCCTTCCTTCCTTCCTTCCTTCCTTCCTTCCTTTCTTTCTTTCCTTCTTTCTTCCAGAAGAATAAACATTTTCTTTTCCAGAGGAATAAACATTTTCTTTTCTTTTCTTTCTTTCTTTCCTTCTATTCTTTCTTTCTTTCGAGTCCAGAGGAATAAACATTTTCTTTTCCAGAGGAATAAACATTTTCTTTTCTTTTCTTTCTTTCTTTCCTTTTTCCTTCCTTCTTTCTTTTCTTTCTTTCCTTTTTCTTTCCTTCATTCTTTCTTCTTTCTTTCTTTCTTTCTTTCTTTCTTTCTTTCTTTCTTTCTTTCTTTCTTTCTTTCTTTCTTTTCTTTCTTCCAGAAGAGTAAACATTTTCTTTTCCAGAGGAATAAACATTTTTTCTTTTCTTTCTTTTCTTTTCTTTTTTTCTTTTCTTCTTTCTCTCTCCTTTCCTTCCTTCCTCCTTCCTTCCTTCCTTCCTTCTTTCTCTTTCTTTCTCCCTTTCTTTCTTTCGTCCAGAAGAATAAACATTTTCTTTTCCAGAGGAATAAACATTTTCTTTTCTTTCTCTTTCTTTCCTTCCTCCCTTTCTTCTTTCTTTTCTTTCTTTCTTCTTTTCTTTCATCATCCATCCATTCAGGGTGCTTCTCTTGGTGTGAGAAGACCCCGACAGGATGCGAAGGAACTCTAGTGCCCTGTTGGATGAGGTTGTCAGCTAAGGCGCAGGGTAGAATTTGGGGGTTAAGGAGCACATCGTTTAGTAAAGCGGGGAATCATCGCTCCCTTCTTTCCATATTTTGGTGTCATGAGAATTTAAAGTGCTTTTGCAACCGCTCGCAGAGGAGGCAATTTTCTTGGTTCTTAGCGCAAGTTGGAAGATAAACTTTGGACAACCTATTACACTATGCCCTCTGCAGTTAGACAACCCAAGATAATGTGTTAAAGTTTACTGGAGGTTTAAATTCCTGAGCTGATTAAAAGAAGAGTTACGACTATCAATCGGGTCTCAGAAATGTTGTGAATGCCGTTCCCGGAGTCTCTAGGCACCGTGCAGCGATGCGTTAGTTGCACCTTCCCCTCGCTTATCATTCTTCAGTCTTGCAGAGCAGCTCCGCCTTGAGTAGCTAAAATTACAGTTCGGCTTGAAGCCTGGGACCAGGGCGGGAAGACCCTGAATTTCGGGCCGACTCTGGGCTGCACCGCGGCCACGGAGAGGCGCGGCCCCCGCAAAACGGTGGTGGGCTCGGGATGCAGCGCGGTTTCGGGGAGATAATCCGGCTGCGTCGGCCAGCGGCGGGGGCAGAGAGGAGGCCGAGGCTCCCGTCGTCGCCGGGCCGGGTGGTCGGAGCCGGGCTGCACGGGGAGCCGGGGGGCAATGCGACCAAGGAGACGGCACCAGCGCGGGACCGTGGCCCTGCACGGGGACCTGACCCAGCGGGGCCGGCCGGCTGGGGAACACCACCGAGCTCCGCGCTCTCCGGACCCCCGAGGTTCCCAGTAGGGGCCCCTCAATTCCTCCTCCGTCCTGGGACCAGCTGGGAGCTCGAGCTCTCAGCAAACCACTGGCCAGGCGCGACCTGCAGCCCGCATTCCCCCGCGGCCCCGCCCTCCAGCGCCCCGCGGTCGCCGCTGCACCCCCCCCCCCCCGCAGCGCCCGCAGCCCCCGCCCCCGCCCCATCCTCTGTCCGCGGCCGGCGCCGCCCTCCGTCCCTCCCCTCCCCCTCCCCCCTTGGGGCGCCGACGCGCCCTGCTGCCACGTCTCACTGATGACATCACCGGGGCCGCTCGGGCTTAGCCAATCCGCTAGGGGGAGTCCGAGCGAAGTCCTAAGCCAGCGAGTCAGCGGGGCGGGGAGCAGGGAGGGGCAAGACGGGGGGGGGCGGTGAGCGAGTGGGGCATGGGGCGGGCGACAAGCGCTCGAGTGCGCCTGCGCCGGAGGCGCGGGGCTTGGCGGGAAGCTGAGTCGCGGCGGCCGCGCCGCCCCGTAGGCCTTCGGCGCCCGCCGCCGCGTTGGAACTCTCTTTCCCGGCGTGCCGCGCGGTGCGGCCGCCCTCCGGGCCGTGTAAAGACCCCTCGGTCTAAGGCTTTCCTATTTCCTGGTTCGCCGGCGGCCATTTTGGGTGGAAGCGATCGCTGAGTGGCGGCGGCTGCTGATTGTGTTCTAAGGGGACGGAGCAGGGGAAGACGTTTGCTCTCCCGGAACAGCCCGTTCTCGTTCCCGTCCCTCGATTACCCGTGGCGTCGAGAGTCGGGGCGGCGGCTGCGGCAGCAAGGGCGGCGGTGGCGGCGGCGGCGGCTGCAGTGACATGTCCAGCATGAATCCCGAATAGTGAGTGCAGGAGAGCACCGGTCGGCTGGGGCCGTGGGGCAGCCCGGAAAAGCCTAAGGGGGGGAGGCGAGGAGGGCTGAGGCAGAGGCGGGGGCCTCGGCCAGGGCGGGCGGACGGTGGTAGGGCCGGAGCTGCCGGGAGCCGGGGCCCATTGTCTGACGGAAGAGGGATCGGCCCGGGGGGGGGGGCGTCAGGGGGGCCGGGGGGGCCGACGGGGGGGCGCCCGGGCAGGTTGGAGGCCTTGAATGCCGGGCCAGGGCGGAGGAACAGTCTTCGGAGGGGGGGTGGGGCGGTGGGAAGGGGTAGCTTCACGCCCAGGCAGTGACTTTGGAAGGAAGACTTGTTTTTAGGGTGGGAGGGCTGCCCTAGAGGGCCCTGTCGGGGCCGGCGCCCGCGCCCGCCGAGCTGTCAGAACCGTCGCGGTGGGAAGCCAGCCCCACTTGCAAATCTTGAGCTCGTTGGCTCCGTCCTTTCACCCCTCCCCGGCCAGGTTGCAGGTAACACGGATGCTTTTCAGGACTGCGTGGGATGGAGCGGGGAAATGAGTAGAAGGGGAGAAGAGATTTTAAATTTTTAGTGGAGGGGGGGTTTAGGTTATTTCCTGGAGTTTTTTTTGTTTTTGTTTTTTTTCCAAGAAGTCACGACGGGGCCCATTGCCTCCCTAAAAACCTAAGCATTTGTGAGATTTCCTTTTTTTCTTTTTCTTTTTTTAGAGGGCACTGAAGTCATTTGGTCTTGTGTAAGGTCGAGGGAAAGAATAAAGAGAACTAAGACGTAGGAACGTTTTTTTCTTTTTTTTTTTCCTGATACTATCAGATTAAAGGAAGACTGCTGTCAAATTGAAAGAGAGAACGAAGGGGCTCTCTATGTAATCCGTAGGTTTTGGATTACCTGCTTGAATACTCGAAGATAGGGAGTGAGGTTCCATGACGTGTCATGAAAAGTTAATGCATTTCTTTTTCTTGCTCACTCAAGAAGTCCCCGCAGCATATGTGACACACCTGGCACCTTTCCTGGGAACTGGTGTTCACCTTCCTTGGGAAGACTTCATTGGGTTCTCCTTCATGGCCCTTTAAATTCCTCCTTGGGTTTACCTATATAAATTAACGAATAATTGGCAGACATTTAATTGGTATTCCCCTTCAGCGTCAGAAGGCTTTGGGGGGGGGGGGAGGATTTTTTTTTTTTAAAGGAAAAAATTGGTATTTTAAAAGCTGTGAATGTATTTGCAGCTTTGGTCATTTACTGCTAAACATTTCCCCTAAAGGTCCACCCATCAGTTTAGCTGACTGTCATGTGTGTGTCACATGGCTCTTGCAAAATGCATTCTGACTTCCAAGTTTTGTAATAACAGTGGTTTGAAGCAGAAATGTCCCCTTTTGCACTAAACAGAAGCCGTGGTATTTCACTAAAATTTTATGTTCTTGCAGAAGTTGAGGCTGGTGTTCTCATGGTGCCACATTTGGCCACGGCGGCAGTTTTTAGTTTCTTTATCAAGGGCTCCGAGGACAAAGTGGGTTTTGCATAGTTAGGGAGAATGGAACTTGAGGTACCTAATCTGGTGGTTTTCCTGGCAACAATAAAGTACATGGATCTACCACTTTACGGAGACTTGTAAACCTCCTCTGTTCAGGGAGTTTCTTATATTTGCTAAGTATGTCAAGTAGCATAAGTAGATCTTTACGATTAGTTGGACAGAGCCATGACACATTAGCCTCTGAATTTGTTTCCCCTTTTGTAAAATAGGATAATAGGAGTCATTATTCGTATCAGGGTAGTTGTGAGATTTAAGTGCATGTAAAAGAAAACATAAGAGGACTCTAGGTGGTGTTATGTCATTACCATGTATGGCATCGTAATAGTGCTGGGATTTAGGAATACAATCCTTACCCTCAAGGAGTTTATAATGGAGTATAGAAAACCGTTATATATGTCAAATACTAGTAGATCTAGTTTGTTCCAAATTTACAGGATGGATAGGAGCAACAAGATTTCAAAGGAGGGTGAAGGATTGTGGTTGGCTAGTTGGTTTCAGGAAAATTTTATAGAAAAGAGAATCCTAAGAGAATTATTAACAGATTTAGAGAAGCACTAGGGAGTGAGGAGGATTTTTCAAGGGGGAAGAAGGAAGAATGGTTAATAAATGGCAGTGATAGTAATTCTTCAGTAAATACCGTGCCAAACATCCATTAAATTAATGACGTTAACAGAATCAAACCCAGAAATTATACTTTTTTGCCACCGAGTATATGCCAGTATCAGGTCTACTGTATTTCTATTCTAGACTAGTAACATAGGAGTTTGGAAAAACCTTTGGAAGAGCACTAGTGAGAGGAGGTGATGGGTATTTTATTAGAGGAGGTCACAAGGGCAACCAGCAGGCAGATTTTTAATAATGTGACTTCAGCAGGTTTTTTTTTTTTTTGTCTTTAATGAAGTTTGTTACCATCAAAAAGTAATTAGTGGAAAATAGGAGAAAGAAGGAAAGAAATTCTTAGTTTAATTACTGAATACAAGTCCATTTACTTTTAATACCTTGTTCTAAACTTTAAAACCTTGTATTTTTTCTTAAATTAAAACTTTTAGTGGGTGAGTGCCTTTCATGATTCCATGATGTTGTCTTAATACCTAGCATTTATAGCTACATATATGTTAGGCATATTAAACATTATAATACATGTGTATTATATAGCATACACATTATATGTTGATGGGAAAGAGTAGTGTACTAGGTAGTGTTTAAAAGTGCAGTCTAAATGTTCCTTGGTTTTGGTTTATCATCTACTAGTTTATTCCTTTTAGAAACATTTAAAATCTGCTTCATGGGTGCTGCTGACTTTGGAAATGAAAGTGGGTTCTTGACAAAAGAAGAGGTTTGGTTCTCTAAGAAGGAACAGGATTTTAGATTTATTGGTCGACATAGGGTTACCTCTTGGTAGCTTTTTTATTGAATGCTTTTACTTTATGATCTTTAAATTGTAAGCTTGGTTTGGAAGTGAGGAGAATAAGAAATATATCAGTCAAAGATTAAATTTTAAGCTGTCCCTTTGATTACTTTCTGTGTTATGTGGCTAATACAGGAGAAATGACAACCCTGGATGAAACCCTTTATGGCAGAAATTAAGGGTAATGACTTGTTTGAATTTCAAGTACAAATAAAAAGAAAAAGCAACTGGAAGTGGATCTGAATAGTGGAAAAGGTAGATGGAAAAGATCAGAGCTTTTTTTTTCTGGAGAGCTGAAGACAGATTTTGATTTTATGAGCTAGGTATTGAAGCAGGCAGTGATTATTTCAGCACACTGGCTAAGAAATGCTTAACATTATTCTCATACCAGAAACATTTTTTCTAATCCATTAGCTTTTAGTGGATTTTTTAGTGTCAAGAAAATCATTTTGGCTACTTCATCTATAAGGAATGTGTTAATAAAGTATGTGTACCTACATGAATATACCAGTTTACAATAGGAGGGACTATAGTAGTCTGCTTGGATCAACTGTAGTTCTTTAATGCAGAAAAATTTTATAGTAAGTGCCTTGTTTTTATTTTTTAATATGGCTCTGGAGTGATGTTTAAGATCATAGCTCAAGATTTAATCAGTCTCTTAAACTTTGCTCTTCTGTCATAGCAGACTCCAGGAACATTTGACTTTTTTTTTTTTTTTTTTTTTTGCCGCCATTGTTTCGAATTAATCTGTCTTTTAACATAAGAGTTTGAATGTAAAAGCAACTTAATCAGTTTTGTTATCTGTCAGTATAATTTCATTAATGAGTATGTCCTAATTGGCTTTCATATAATTTTTATTTACAACTTTTTTCATTAGAAAAGAAGCGTAAATCAGTTAAAAGTAAGTTGCCTTTTTGTTGTTTTGATGACTTTTTGGTGGAGTTTGTAGTGGTTTGAAAAATTCAGAAAAGTTTAACAAAAATAATAACCATATTCTCACCATTCCCAATATGATTTCTTAATGTCTGTAGAGAAGCAGCATACGTAATTCTTTAGGTAGTGTAAGTTTCTAGGAGCTGTATACAATCTCCACAGAATGAATCTTAAGAGTTTTGTGTGAATAGATGATTTTATAAGATCATTGGAAGATAACGGAAATTTTGCATTACAAAATTTTTTTCATGATTAAGGTAAAATGAGAATTGTTGACTCTTTCTTACATATTCCAAATAAAATTTTTAAAGTTTAAAAAATAATGTTGAAGATGGAAGAGCTTCAGAATCAAATGTTCTCTTAACAACTCTCTGACTTTTAAGGAGAATTTTGCTTTATAAATAATTTTATCTCTTGGATATTTCAGTTTGTTTTTTTTTATTCTACAAGCAATCTTAGTAATTTTGGTACTAACATTCTTTTTTTTTTTTTTTTTGTACTAACATTCTGTTATGTTCATATCCTATTTGCAATCTTTTGTGTATGTGTGTTTTCTTGGCAACTTCTGACTATACATTTATGATAGTTTTACTATTTGCAGTTGTGATAGTTTTGTTTTTGATAATTAAGAATAGGGATCCCTGGGTGGCACAGCGGTTTGGCGCCTGCCTTTGGCCCGGGGCGCGATCCTGGAGACCCTGGATCGAATCCCACGTCGGGCTCCCTGCATGGAGCCTGCTTCTCCCTCTGCCTGTGTCTCTGCCTCTCTGTCTCTCTCTGTGTGACTAGCATGAATAAATAAATAAAATCTTTAAAAAAAAAAAAGATTCTTTTTGCTAATATTATCTACTTTTTCTTTAACATGAAAATATTTAAGGTCAAGTAAAATACTTTTTAAAGTTTTTGAGAATTTTTTTTAAGATTTGCTAAAAAATACTTGGGTTTTTAAGATGAAAATAAACCAAAATGAGTATAGGATGCCAGTGCATGAGGTATTTTAGATATATAGCTTAGCAGCTTACCACTGTAAATTCAATTTTAGATTTTTAGTAAGAAAAACTCTAGTTTTTTAGTAAAAAATGCCTGCTTTTTTTTTTTTTTTTAAATCTTATAGGGAGAGGGGAGTAGTCGGACTATTCTATTCCGCTGTTTTCCTGTAGAAGGTGGAGCTGCTATTGCTTCTTTGATGTCTAGAATAGAATTTAGGGAAGAACACCCAGGTCTTGGCTTTTCTTTGGAACTGCTCTGTGAATGTTTCAGAATATAAGAGGGTAATGGTGGGGTGATATTTGAAAAAAAAAAAATAGTCTTGAGGAGCAAGGGAACAAGTGGTGGTATGTTGACTGACTTTAGTAATTAAAGAAATGGGGTACAAAGGAGAACTAGGAAATGAAGTTTTTCTTGCTAGTTTTGTGACTAGTTGGGTCATTTGGTCAGAACACTCTGTTTTATTAAATCCAAGATTGTGATAGTTTACTCTTCTGTTTGTGGATTCCTAATTCTGACAGGTCCTGTTACATGGAAGTGCCTTTGCTCACAAAGGGGACCATTCTTTGGAAACACCATTTTTTAATAGTAGCTACTATTTAATGAGTCCTTACTCTGTGTGCTAGCCACTTGGCATAAGATCTTTACACAGGGCATTTTATGTAGTCTGTGCTTCAAACTAGTGAGCTTTACAAATGAAATTGAATAAATTATGTAATTGAAATTTTCCAGGAACAGCAATGGATTCAACTTGTCTGAATGTATTTCTTATGAATAACAGTAGTACTTAAATGGAATTATTCTTTGTCTTTTCCACTCTGCCTATAGATCTTTCCCAACAACCTGATTGAGGGCAGTTACTCTTTTTTTTTTTTTTTTTTTTTTAAGTTTTTATTTTAACTCCAGTTAGTTAACAGTGTAATTAGTTTCAGGTCTACAATATGGTAATCCAACACTTCCATACATCACCACGTGCTCATCACAAAAATTTACTCCTTAATACCAGTCACCTGTTTCATCCATCCCCCCACTTCCCTCCTCTCTGATAGCCATTAGTTTTCTGTAATTAAGAACTTGTTTCTTGATTTGTCTCTTTTATTTTTTCCCTTTGTTTCTTACATCTCACATATAATGAAATCATATGGTATTTTTCTCTGATTGACTTAGTTTGCTTAGCATTAACTCTTTAGCTCCATCCATGTTGTTGCAAATGCCAACGGTTTTCTTTTTTTAATGGCTGAACAATATTACATTATATATAAACATATATATTTTACATCTTCTTTGGCCATTCGTCAGTCGATGACACTTAGGCTGGTTTCGGACCTTAGTTTTTGTAAATAATGCTGCTATAAATATAGGGGTGCATGTATCCCTTTGAACTAGTGTCTTGTATTCTTTGGGTATATAGGGAAATTATTCTTAACCCATTATGATCATGTACCCCTCGGAGCATTTGATGAACTCTGTGGACCTGCTCCCTTTGTGCATACATGCTCATAACATTTTGCGTAAAAGTGTATGTTAATATTTTCTGAGCCTATTAATGGACCTTAAGTTAAAGAACCTTAAGAATGATTTAGGAGATTGAAAACAGAAAAGAATGTTTACTACTACTCTTGAAAACATGAAGACCTGAATATGACAGTTTATTTTTATTTAAGATTTTATTTATTTATGAGAGACACACAGAGAGAGAGAGAGAGAGGCAGAGACACAGGCAGAGGGAAAAGCAGGCCCCATGCAGGGAGCCCGATGTGGGTCTCGATCCTGGGTCTCCAGGATCAGGCCCTGGACTGAAGGCGGCGCTAAACCGCTGGGCCACCCAGGCTGCCCTGAATATGACAGTTTAATTAATTAATTAATTAATCATTTTAAAAAGATTTATTTATTTATTTACGACAGACAGAGAGAGAGAGAGAGAGAGAGGCAGAGACACAGGAGGAGGGAGAAGCAGGCTCCATGCTGGGAGCCCTACGCGGGACTTGATCCCGGGATTCCAGGATCGCGCCCTGGGCCACAGGCAGGCGCCAAACCGCTGAGCCACCCAGGGATCCCCTGACAGTTTAATTTAAAATCTGGTCCTGAACTACTAATTAGTTTTAAAATGTGAGATTTCTTTGGGCATATTTTATTTTGATGACCTGTTCTGTTCTCTTTTTTTTTAAATGCTACCTTTCTGTTAAGTTACTAATATATGATTGTTTCTAAGAGCCTTGAAATGAGGCATACTAATAAGTTCACAGAACATTAGCATTTAAGAACAATAGGTTATCTCTAGTATCTTTACTACCTCAGAATCTGTGTCTGTCTTTCATTCTCTGTCTCTCATGAATAAATAAATAAAATCTTAAAAAAAAAAAAAGAATCCATGTGGATGTAGATAGGATAAATGCCTAGCCAAGTTTATTATAGTCTTAAGCATTTGATGAAACTTATAAGTTGAATAGCTAGGTTTACAAAAGGACATTTGAAGCAACTTTGTGCACACTGTGGATAATTATTTAGTGCTTTATTTGTAGATTGGTAGCTAATACTTGTTTTCATAAAGAGCAGTTGAGTTCATCACTTACTAAAGCTAATGAAGTCTGAGCTCTAAAATTTACCATGCTTTTTGAGCTAAGCTCAACTTATTCCCTACTAACACAGATGTTCTGAATTAATTTAGGCAGTGAATCACACTTTTCTTTATATTTGGTCAGGTCCTGTGTGCTAGTTCATAGATGATTTGATTCATTCCTCTAGGTTAACTTACTGATATTTTTATCATCTGAGTATAAAGTATATTATTGAAGGATGTCATATGATAAAAAAAAATAGCATTTGGAGTTATAACCCTGGGTTTAAGTTCAGACTGCCACTTACATCTGCAAGCTATTTATGCATTTTGAGCCTGTTTCTTTATCCATAAAATATGGTTAGTACCACCTCACTTCTGAGTCTCAACAGTAAACTGTACAGTACTATGAAGATGTTATTTGACATGTATATTCTAATAAAGAAGGTTAGAACATATGTAAATGGCAAGTAGTTTCAATTCTAAAGCTTTTTTTTGCACATAATCACACAATTATGTCTGTTTTTTACCTTAACAATTTTTTCAGTACAGATTTTTAAAAATCTTCCCGTAAATGCATACATGTATGTGTGTGTATACACATGCATGTGCACGCACACACACACTTACAGAGTTAATTTAACCTTAGAAAAAAAAGCTCAGTAAAGAAAACATCCAGCCCTTTCTCTGTCACCAGGAAAGAGTATGCTAGAAGTTGGGAGGTTTTTTGTTTTTGTTGTTTTGATTATGAAACATGGACTCTGCTCCCACGTGCTTACTCATCCTCAAACAAATATAATCAATATCACAGTATTAGCACAAATTACATCTTGTGATAGATACTTTTAAAGAATAGGATGAAAAAATAAAGAATAGGATGGCTAAATAGCATGAAAGATTTAGAGAAAAGAGGTGTGATTTCTGTCATTAACAGAAAGTTTTACTTATGTTTGGCTTAGCTGGAGAGTGACAGAGCACTGAGGAGGATTCTCCAGAACCCTTGGTGTGCTAGTCATGGGATGTGGTCAACAACTAACAATTTGAGTTGTCACCACCAGCCAGAAATTTTATGTATGTACATTATTTCCTCAATCCTCTGAAGAAACAGTGTCCCGTTATACAAATGGGGAAACAGAGGAAGAGAAGAGTTTAAATGGCTTGCCTAAGGGCATTCAGAGTAAGTAGCAGAATTGGAATTTTAACTCAAGGGCCTGTGATTTCACAGTTCTAGTATGCTGTTTCTAATTTACTATGTGTGGTTAACTCTAGGAATTTAAATTTTGAGCCAGTTAATTAGGCGACTAACATTTTTGTGGTCAGTTTGTTTTAAAATTCATGATTAGGTCTTTTTAGAAATGTTAAAGTTTTATGAAGTACATGTTATGAGCTACATATTACGGTCTTTGGTTTTCTCCACGTCTTGTGTTGGGTTGATATTTAAAGCTGCTTTAGGCTTGAAGTTAATTGTTGCATCCATTCTTGGTTTTTCTATCCTCATGACTATTGTTGAATATTTGGAGTCTTAGAAGTCATGGATGTCTTTTTGTGAGTAAAGCTAAAGAAGCAGAGAATTGCTTTTGTTTTGCTGGAGAGGGCACATTTGCTGCAGACCATGTTACTATTTTAAGTGTTACTAGACTTTCTGAGTTGTGACTAGTGTGATCATAGTACTTATAACTGTTAGTTGTGTAATTTTTAAACTTTTGCCTGAGATTCTACTGGTAAACTCCTGTGACATTTTGTCACCTATCATCTGAACAGAAGCTTTGGATAAATAGCTTCAAAGTAATGTCACAGCTCTTGAAGGTTTCCATCAAGTTACCTTGCAATTTGGAGAGGGAGGAGGAATAATAATAGCCACTTATTGTTGTGTGGTCCTGTAATGTGCCAGATACTGTGCTACAGGTTTTAGAGGCATTATTTCTAATTCTGACGAAAAGCCTAATTGGGTGGCAGAGGGTGCTAATAGAATCTTCCACAAATGAGGAAATTGAGGCGTGTGGTGAGGGAGTCCCTTGCCTCGAGACCTGACGGCTGGTATGCGATGGAGCCTGGATTCAAATACAGGTCTTTCCAGCTGTAAAACCCATGCAGGCTTTGAAAGGTAAAAGAGGTAGTGGATGATACACCTCCTCCTTGGAATAATTTTCAGCAAATACTTGTTTTATAGGTTGTAAGACCCATCTATCTACTTTCTTGTCCTCATGTATGACTTGGCACTTCCTTTAGCACTACCAAACTTCATTTTCATAATTCCAGCTTTGAATTTTTGGAACACTGTTCTAAATAGAGCTAAAATGGAATCTGGAAAACTAATTAATTGTCTCTAATTATGAAAGAAAAAATGTGTAGTATTAGGAGTAGATTATGGGGACAGTTTTTAAAAAATTGCTGAGCTATTTCCTTAAATTTGGAGGAACAACTCTTGTACTCTCAGATTCTTGATAATTGGTTCTTTGACTGTTTATTTTGACTAACAGACTGCTTTTGTCCATAGCTGAAGGTTTATTTTGTTTTTTATTTAGTTTAATCCTCAAAGTAATATGTGCTTTCTAAAAATCAACGTACAAATATGTGAAAGAACTAAAAGTTGTTACCGCTTCTCCAGCCTGATGGTCAATTTTGAATTGTTTTCTGTGGATCATACTTAAGATGAGTGAAGAAGACCAAGTAGGTTCAGACACAATTAAACTGTAGCCCAAGTTTTAATTAATCATTCCATACCCCAAAGTCTAATAGTGTATATAGTTTAATAGTGAATTAAAATATGTTTGGCCACTACGTCATAGTATCAGTCATAATTTTGTTTTAAATTTTATATGTAAGCTTAGTTTTAGGCTATTTTCAAGTTACGACATTTATAAAATGGCAAAATAACATGATTCCTATCATGCAAGTGAATTTGTTCCAGATGAAAAAACAAATTTACTTTCCCTGCTCTACCTACTTAGAAATCATTTGTGTTATGTCAGTTACTCTGGGCAAACTTGCAAAGATATTAAGTCTTTGAAAAAACCCTCTGATTAAAACTTATTCCTCTTGTCAACATTTTTTTGTTGTTGTTTTTTGGCTATAAGAGTATCATGGACTTGCTGCAGACTGCGAAAAAAGTATAAAAAAGAAAATATCAATTGTAATCCTAAAATTTAGACGTGTCCATTTTCCCCCACATTTTTTATGTTTGTGAAAATTTAAAACAATGTGAAATGGGTTATACTAAACAAAATATAATCTTTTCACAATGATAGTGTTTCACATAAACAGTCCTTTTAGAGGGTTTAGAATTCCCAGTAGCATTTTAGATTCCGACATAAGCAGATTCATCCCTTACTACATATTTTTTGTATGTAGTTTGGTAATTCCATGAGAAGGAAACCATTTTACCTAAGTAGAATTTTGAACCAAAGTTTATTTTCGTGACTTTTTAAAAGTGTAATGTTACATACTCTCACAATAGTCTTTTTTTTAAAGGTACAGGAAACTTTTTGTTAGTGCTTGCATGCAAAGATGGTAGAGGTATCAAGATTATGTTCAGATCTTAAATAATGGACATAAAGAATCTCCAATAATGCCAAAGTAGACCACGAATCGACTTATAGGAAAAACTGATAGCAAAACATTTTTCACTTGCTATTATCTTTGATGCTCCACCATCCAGTTGTTAAAGGCTGTTAATTTCCCTGAACTACCCGTCTAGCCTTAATCTGTGTCAGTTTTACCTTTCTTTGCTTTCTCACTGAATTATCTCTTTTTTTAAATTAAAATAATATCTGCTTGCGTTGCTATTAAGTTCAAGCAGCTCAAAAGAATTTTCTCTGATAATAAAAATACTTGTGGGCAGCCCAGGTGGCTCAGTGGCTTAGCGCTGCCTTCAGCCCAGGGCGTGATCCTGGGGTCCTGGGATCGAGTCCCACGTCGGGCTCCCTGCATGGAGCCTGCTTCTTCCTCTGCCTCTGCCTCTGCCTCTCTCTCTCTCTCTCTCTCTCTCTCTCTCTCATGAATAAGTAAAATCTTTTAAAAAAATAAATAAAAAAAATACTCGTGCCTTAGAAGCAGGTATTAAGTTTTTATTTATGTTGATTTAACTTGAGAAAACACAAAGAAACACGATGTCTCTCTTAGGTTTAAAAACTCTTTTCAAAAAGATTGTGGTTTTGTACCCATTTCACTAATGTCTTCATACTTAGTGGGTTTTTTTTTTAACTTTTTATTTTGAAATGAATTTAGATTTATAGAAGAGTTGTAAAAATAGTACAGAGAATTCCTATGTACCCTTTACCTAGTTTCCTCTAATATTAACATTTTTCATACTAAGGTACATTTAAGAAATTAACATTGGAGTGTTATTAACTAAACTATAGACTTTTATTACCAATTTCTTGAGTTTTTCTGTTACTGTTTGTTTTCTGTTGCAGAATCTAGTCCAGGATACCATGTCATATTTAGTTGTTCTGTGTTAGCTTCCTTCAGTCTGTGAGTTTCAGAGTGTCCTGTTTTTCATGATCTTGTCACTTTCCAAAGAGTACTATTACGTATTTTCTCAAAATGTCCTTCAATTTGGATTTGTATGAGTTTTCTCATAATTGGACTGGGGTTCTGGACTTTGGGGGAAGATACTGTAAAGGTGAAGCACTCTACTCATCACGTCATCTTAGAGGGTACATGATATCAACATGATCTTTTCCTGGTGATACTCACCTTAATCAGTTAAGGTGGTGTCTGTCAAGTTTCTACTTTGTAAAGTTACTGTATTTCCCTTTCCATACTCTTAGCAGTTATTAAGAGCCCATACTCAGCAAAAACGGAATTAAGTTCATCCTCTAGAGGGAGGAGTATTCAAAGAATCTGTGGGTATATGTTAAAGCTGCCACAGTAATATTTGGGGGTGGGACATACTTTGAGGCCATGTAAATATCTTGTTTCTCCTTGAAGTTTCATTCACAAATTTTAGCATTCACCAGTGGATTTTGCCTGTAGCAGTTATTACTGTGGTGATCTATTGATGAGTTTCTACCTCTGAATTCCTTCAACACATACTATTTGGACTCTTGTAAGTAAGGAAGATTAGTCTCTTATCCCACTTTTCTATTTAATAATTGATAACCAGTATGAACTCATGGATTTTATTTTATTCTTTGGCTTATAACCCCATATTCATGGTTGCTTATTTTGTGGCTCAAGTTATTCTGCTTTTGGCCAGCGAGAGAACTTTCTTTCAGGTTGGCTCCTGTGTCCTTTTGACATCATGGCCCCATCCATTTTTCCCCCTAGTTTTTTTGCCCAAAATGTTAATCAAGGTTGGCTGTAGATCATCTTTAGTAGTGTTTTACAATGAAAGAGACCTGATTAAAAATGCAAAATTAGGGATCCCTGGGTGGCTCAGCGGTTTAGTGCCTGCCTTTGGCCCAGGGCGTGACCTGGGATCGAGTCCCACATCGGGCTCCCTGCACGGAGCCTGCTTCTTCTCCCTCTGCCGTGTCTCTACCTGTCCTTCTTTCTCTGTCTCCCATGAATAAATAAATCTTTAAAAAAAATGCAAAATTAAAATGTTCTTTAATGTCTTGGCATGTGCTATGTAAAAGTACAATGCTAGATTTTGGATACACAGAATAATAATTCAGTTTATAGACAAGGTATGTCAGACATAAGAGTAGGGAAAAATAAACTCTAGACTACTTACAAGGAGAAAATATTCAGTGTCTAAATATTTAGACATGAAAAAAACTAGAGGAAGTTCTGATTTGAGAACATTGAATAGGGTTTGCTAGAAAATCTAAAGTGGAAGAGTGATTACTAACAGTTGTAACTCTATAGATTCCTGAACTAGAATAATACGGTTTTTTCACTCAAGTCAAATTATATTGTAGACTGAAAATCCAAATTCTTGGGGAATGAAGAAAAAATAGGTGTAAAGTCTTACCGGTTGCTAAATTATTCTTTCTCTATACCAGAATTCTCACCTGTGTGCTCTATTTTTAGATTTGCATATTTTTGTCAATATTTTTACTGTGTTCTGTTTCATAAATTATAGAGAAATGTTTTTAAGCAGTCTCAAATCTCTGAATTCTCTTGAACATTTGGAAATTAATAATTTAGAGATAAGCTACTACAGTAGTAGGTGATTTTGTTACCATTTATTTTAGTTGTAGGTAATTTTAAATGCCCCAATGCAAATAACATGCTATTAATTGCACTCTCCAGGTATGTGTATTCAATTTTGATTTTGTTTGCCATTCTCTTCCGTTTCTCTGGTCATGTAGTAAAGCTGATGGTTTGGAAGAGAACAAAAGTAGTCTTTAGCAATAATTATTTCTTTGCAGAGAAGACTGCTCAACTGTTCATATTATTTATAGTAGCTGTTAACCTTAAATTATCAGAAACTCTCATCAATTAAATGAAGAATATGGTAATTGGAAAAGTTGATTTTTGGAAAATTGATTACTAATTTCATTTAACCATAATATAATTTGTAACACACTTAGGAAGCATTCTTGTTGTGTGTTGACATAAACAGCATTTGATCTTACCACATCTCAAGTCTAAAATATTTTAATACAGGTTTTCAGAAGTTAAATGATCCTTTTTTTTTTTTTTTTTTAATGGGGAGAATTCCACTTAGATGCAAGATTCCACTTTCCACTTAGGAAAGGGTTGTAAAAGCCCCTTCTTTGGAGTATTGCTATGAAATACTGAAATACTGATCTGGTCTTGGAATTTGAAAGAAAGATTTATGTTTCATTGGCAAGAACAGTGGAAAGTTAACTCCCTGTATTCTAATAGTGCAGAGGAGTTGGATTTATCTAGCGTAAGTCTCTTGGGCTCTCCAGGAGTACACATGACTTATATGTTCTTTCATTCCTTCCTTGGAAGTAGAAGTTCATTGATCTCAAGAGACCATGGGTGGCATTGCTTATATCTTAACTTTACATAATTCTGTCATGTCCAGTGATTCATAAAAAGGGTTTCTGCTGTTGGTTGCAGTTTTGGCTTCTGAAGCCATTTATGGGCCTTTCAGAAGTCCTCGGATGAGCTATTATTCTTGGCTATATTTTTGTTGTAGAACTTACAGTGCAGTATGCTTTTTATTAATATAATCTTCTTTTTCTTTTTGCAGTGATTATTTATTCAAGTTACTTCTGATTGGCGACTCTGGGGTTGGAAAGTCTTGCCTCCTTCTTAGGTTTGCAGTAAGTTGAAATTGAAATGCCTTTAAAGAAATTAATGCCGTGTGTGTTTTCTAGGTAGACAAAGGATTAAACAATTTTATTCAGATTAAAGTAGTTCTTCCAGAATTTATATGTTTAAAAGCCTCCAAGCATATATTCCCAGTGATATCTTAGACTCTTAAAGTAGAAGAAATGCTTTTGCTTTTAAAAGAAATTCAGCAAAGCATGATTATTAAACTTAGAATGTCTAATACTCTTGGTAGAGTTCAAATAGTTGACCTGTGTTCAAGTGACTTGATGAAAAAATGAATTTTCAACTAAAATTTTAGTCGAATTAAAGACAAAGGGCCTGGTACTAACTTTTTTTTGACAATGGCATAGTGTTCTATATGCTGCACTTTACGAATAGGTATATAACTTTGAACCTACTGAATAGAATCCACAGTCCCCTTCATAGTCTTTATCAACTGCCTTCAAATTTAGCATGTTTTCCTTCTCACTGTCTAGGTCATTGGTTCTCAGAGTATGGACCAAAGACCCTTGGGGATCATCAAGACTTTCTCAGAGGGTCCATGAGATTAAAACTTTTATCCTAATAATACTAAGCCATTAGTATTTACTAAGTAAGTACTTACTTAGTACTAAGACAAAAGACATTTGCCTTTTTCACTGTGTTGACATTTGCTCTGATGATGCAAATGCTGTGGTGGGTAAAATTGCTGGTGCCTCATCACCACAATAAGGCAGTGCTAAGTGCTGAACTGTATTCATAGTCATAGTATTTACCTGTATTTGTGGGGTGGGTGGTGGGGAGGTGGATTTTCATTTAAGAGTGTCTGATGAGAACAGTAAAAATGATTAATTTTTAAAAATCTTGATCCTTGAGGTTTTTTTTTTCAATGTTGTGTGTGGAAAAAAAAAATGAGGAGTACATTGTACTGCAGACTGAAGTATGTTAGTTGGTTGTCTTGAGGAAGATTAAAGCACTTGTATAGGTGTTTGAGTTGTGAGCTGAAATAGCTGTTTTTTTTCCTTTTTTTTTTTTTTTTTTGTTTCTTTTGTTTTACTTGAAAGAATGGACAAACTGGTAATGTAGAATTTGGTGGTATTGCACAGACATTTCCTCAAATGAACTGAGACTATCTTTGAAGGAAAATATCTGATAGCATTTGCTGTAATGAAACTCAAGCTTTCAAGGGAAAATTAGAAGTTTAGAAAACTTAAAATTCATCACTGTGAGTTTGATAGCATGCCAGATACTGTGACTTTTCTGATGAGTGACTATATTAATATCATTTAAAAATATATAATTTCATTATATGTAACAGTGAAACCAAGGAACTACTAGAATAAAACATAGGTGGCTCTTTTTATTCCCCCCCATAGGTGGCTCTTTAATCGTGTATGAAAATATTTTCTAACATGGAAACATATCAGGAAAGAAAGGGTTTTTAAATTTGATTGCATTAAAATTAATGTCACATCCATAAAAATGTTAGGAAACACGATACTAGCAAAAATACATATTATGAGGAAGGGATGATAGTCTCAGTATATAAGAAAAGGATGTTTGTCCTAATGGAGGTATGGGCAAACACTACACAAGCAGGCAGTTCACAAAAGAAGTACAAATTGACAATAAATATGAAAATTTCAGTTTTATTTGAAATCACGGACTTTAAAATTAGGTAGTACTTAATTTTTATTAAATTGGTAAATAGTAAAATCAGGAATCATCCCTAATATTAAATCAGCAGTGCTAGGTTATGTTGGAAGAAATTGGCATCTCTCGATGAACATAGTTACAGCCTGAGGTGTCTGTGTCTGAGAAAATCCTCTCTAGGATGCTTTTTGATGTAAGTCTCAGGTGTTCAGTACTGCCTACCTGCACAGTAGAATTGCCCAGGAAGCATTTAAGAAATACTGATTCCGGGCCCCTAGAATAGAGATGAGTTGCAGAGGGTATAATAAAGAAATGTACAAGCTGCAGGAGCACAGAGGAAAGAATCTCTGTTAGCCAAGGAGTTCAAGAACATTTGGACAGTCGGTAGTACCTGAGCTAAGCATCGAAGAATGAATAAGAATTGTGACCCAGGAGCTGGGGATTAGGAGGTACGCAGAAAGAGATGTTGAAAACTTGGGCAGAAGGAAGAGCATGTGCAGTGGTGCAGTGGCATGCAAGTAAGGCACATTAGGGACCTAGAAGAACTCTGACAAAGCATTTATAATAAGTACTTACAACAAAGTACCTGTTGTGGGAGTGCTAAGTGAATGCACTCATTCTCCATCCACTTTCTGTAGTACCTGATACTTATTAGACATTCAGTTAAAAAGAAGATTTGAAAAAAATGAATGCCTAGTAATGGTGACCCAGCATTTTGTCACATTGCATTTTGTGCTTTAAAAATATCCTTTTACCCAGTGATTCTGCATGTGCATAGCTACCTCTGGCCACCTGGGACTCTTTCTCATCACATTTTACAGTTTTCTTAAGAGATCGTTTTTGTTTTAATTTCATGTATACATTACATTCATCATTACTGAGACTTGCCCACATTGATTTCTTTTCTTTTCTTTTCTTTTCTTTTCTTTTCTTTTCTTTTCTTTTCTTTTCTTTTTTTTCTTTTCTTTCTTTTCTTTTCTTTTCTTCTCTTCTCCTCTCTTCTCTTCTCTTTTCTTCTCTTTTCTTTTTTTTCTTTTCTTTTTTCTTTTCTCCTCTTTCTTTTCTTTTCTTTTCTTTTCTTTTCTTTTCTTTTCTTTTCTTTTCTTTTCTTTTCTTTTCTTTTCTTTCTTTTCTTTCTTTCCTCCCCTTCCCCTTCCCCTTCCCCTTCCCCTTCCTTCTTTCTTCTCTTTCTTTTTGGAGTGTTACAATGCAAACCCCAAATGTGTCATTTTATTCCTATGTACTTTATTATGCACTTCTAAAAACGACATTTTTGGAGTGCCTGCCTGGCTTAATTGGTGGAGCATGCAACTCTTGATCTTGGGGTTGTGAGTTCGTGCCTCACATTGCAGGTGATTACTTAAAATCTTTTAAAAAATGTAAAAAACTGGTCATTTTCTTATAAAATAGTGCGATTGTCAGCTTACAAAATAAATTTCACTGTCGCAGAAGTATGGTATCATAGTTGGTTTCAATCAGGATTCAGGCATGGTCTGTACATTCTATTTGGTTGTTTGCTGCTTAAATCTTAGAGTTTTTCCAACCTCCTTTTTTATTTTATGTATTTTTCGTGTCTTTTACTTTTCACAGAACTTGGGCAGTTGTTATATATATTATCCAACATTTTAGATTTGTCACTTTGTTTCTTTGTGGCTACTTTAAACTTATTCCTTTATCCCTTGTGTTACACAGTATTTGGAAGCCCCAGAACTGTGATATTCCTATAGTAGCTACTAGCCTCATGTGGCTATTTAAATTTAATTAAATTTGAATAAAATTTAAAATTCAGTTCCTTATTCTCACTAGCTAGTGGTTACTGTATTGACCAGCACAGATTATAGAACCTTTCTATCATCAAAGCCCTGTTAGACAGGGCTGCTCTTAATAGATTTAGGCCCATCTTCGTTAGCAGAGTACTTGGTAGGTGTTGCTTTGTGCTTGCATCTTTAAGATTATTCAGTGGGTTTAGGTGGTGATAGCCTCATTTCTCTATTCACATATCTTTTTGAAAAACATTTTCACTTAAAAGTTTTGTTTCCGTTCTGAATAACAGATACTTGAGAAAAACAGGTGCAATTTTAAAAGTTTGGGTTTAAACATTGTTCACACAAAAACTTATGCACAGATGTTCATAGCAGCATTATTCATAGTAGCCAAGAAGTGGAAACAACCCGAATGTCCATCAGCTGACAGATGTATCACAAAATGTTGTCTGTCCACACAATGAACTTATTCAGTCATAAAAAGGAACGAAGTGCTGATACATGCTGTAACATGAATGAACCTTGGAAACTTTATGCTGAATGAAAAGCCAAACACAAAAGGCCACATACATGATTGTATTCACATGAAATGTCCAGAATATACAAAGCCATAGGGACATAAAGTGTATTAATAGTGGTTTCTGGGATTAAAGGGGAGATGAGGAAATGGGGAGCGATTGCTACTAACAGTGTTTCTTTTTAGGGTGATAACAATGTTTTGCAATTAAATAATGGTTATGGTTGCACAACTTTGGGAACATACTAAAAACCACTGAGTTGTGTACTTTAAAAAAGTGAATTTTATGGTATATGCATTATATCTTGATATTTAAAAGTCATAGCTAGGAAATAAAATTGACTTCTAAAAAAACGGGAAGAGAATGACATGATCATTTCTTTGTGGTGAATACGTTGGATGGAGGGTCAGAGGAGCAGGAGTTTTGATTAGGCGATTAGAAAGATCATTTGTAATCAATGAAAATATGAGACCTCTTTTGATATGTATGTAAAGAATTTGCCTAGAGAGATTTGGTAAAATTAGAGGACAGTTCTTTAGAAAATCCTAAGAAGAAACTACTATTAAACAATGTATTGTAATCTGAACATGAACTGAGTACTAGAGTGGGATAAAGTAGCTGTTCTCAACATGTTATGGTTTATAAGCTTTTTCAGCTTCGTAGATAAAAGTTGACATGTTTTCTTATTTCCTCTGTTGAACATTAATTTTATTTGTTGACCTTTTTTCCCTTCAGGATGATACATATACAGAAAGCTACATCAGCACAATTGGTGTGGATTTCAAAATAAGAACTATAGAGTTAGATGGGAAAACAATCAAGCTTCAAATAGTAAGTCATTTTTAGACTAGAATTTGTTTTTGGAAATTATTTTGGTAAATTTAGAATGTAGTATTTGTTATTTTTTAACATGCTAAAATTTAAAGGATCGTAAGAATCACGCACCTATGATAGAATGGTAGAATAAGATTTAGACTTAAAATGATTTCTCAAAAAAAAAAAAAGATTTCTCTAAGATTGCCTTCCTCATTGAATTTGCTTTTCATAAAGCAAAGAAATACATGTTGTTAAGTCAAACTTGGTCCTAGTTCTTGTGCTTTTACCAGCAGCGTTGGGAGGTGTTGGGGTAAGGGTCTCAGTTGAAATTTGTCTTAATAGTGAAAGTAGATTAAGCATTTTCTGGTGTCTAACTGTGCCGAATACTGCGAAACATTAAAAGGAACCTTAGGAGAGGATTTTCATATGTGGACAGTTGAAGAGTTTTATTTAGTTCTTTTGTATTTATTAGATTGTATGTACCAACTCTGTAGAAAGAATTTTATTGAAGAGGAACTACCATGTTTTAGAGCTCAGAAAATTAATGCCAAGGGATTTAATAACTTGTCCACAGTTACTGGGAGAACCAAGTGACTTACAGCTTTCTTCAGTATTTTATGTCCCTGTGCCATCCTAGCCCCCTTATGGGTTCCTTCCGTCCCCAACCCCAAATTAAAAATAGGCAATTGTAGTTCAGTTGTATCACCTTTGTATGGGTTTGGGCACTACAGTATGGACATACCAGTGGTCTTTAAAAACACTAATTTCTTAGTATCTTTTGGTGTTGACTCTTCATATGAGGTAACATAGAAAAACAGTGACTGCTAGGAGTTCTGGATTTAAGTCGGAAAACTTGGATATGTTGTCTTCACTCTGGTATTTACTAGTGAAAGAGTCATGTGTTTAACTTACTTCAGCCTTTTTCCTGGGACTCCATTTCTTATCTCTAAAATGACCATGATGATACTTGATTTACTAACTTAAAAGGTAGTTGTGAGAACCAAATTTAGTAGCTCTGTATGTGCACACAATGATGTATGTGAAAGCCCATCGTAAACTTTTGGGCATTATATAAATGCTACTGGTCGTGTGACATACCCAAATAAATGGATGTTTGACAGGTTTTTTTTTTTAGTTGCTCCCTTTTCTCATCTGCCTTTGATAAGAAAAAAGAAGGTACATTACAAAAGAACTGTGGACTTCAATACAAGTGAACATACTTGATACTATAAATTAGGACTTGCAAGGATAGAGTTATCAAAAATAGCTTTTTTTCTTTGAACTAGTGAGATTAGGTGCCATATTGATTTTTCCTGTTATATGTAGATTGCCAACTGTATACTTGGTGTATCACAAATACTTTTGCAAAAAAAGATGTACTCAGCTGTCTAATCATTAATGTGAAATGATTATGTGTGATCATTGAGCTCATAAGATTTGAGTGTATGTTTGTGAAACATCCATTTATTATTACTTCCCTGTGGCTGGAGGGCATCTTACAGGTCAGATACTCAGTCTTCCTTTCATCTTCAATGGGGGTTTCCTTTTGCTAGTTGGTGCCTTTTTTGGAACACTTCTGGGAAGTTCACCATTTTTCAAAGCAGTTCCATTTATAAATAATTTTTTTAAAAGATTTTATTTATTCATGAGAGGCACAGAGAGAGAGGCAGAGACACAGGCAGAGGGAGAAGCAGGCTCCATGCAGGAAGCCTGATGTGGGACTCCATCCCAGGTCTTCAGGATCAGGCCCTGGGTCGAAGGCGGCGCTGAACTGCTGAGGGTTGTCCCCCGCCCCACCTTTTTTTTTTTCTTTTAATAAATAACTTTTGATTGTTAATTCTTTATATTGAGCTGAAGCCAGTTTCCTTTAATTTCTCATATTCTTCTGCCTTTTGGCACTGCCTAAACACAATTAATTCAATTTTGATTGGCAGCCTGCCTTTTAGATTGATCTTACCACAACTTTCTACCCCTGAAGTCAGTCATTCCTTTCTGGAAGCATGTTTCCAGAGCCTGTTACAGTTTGAGTCACTCTTGCACATTGTATGAATGCCTTTTATTAAAATGTGATTCCTCAAATCAAATATGAGATAGAGTCCAGCCAGTGTGAACTACATGTGGCAAATTTTCTTTTGATTTGGACTTTGAATTTTTTTTCTCCTCCTTTGCACTTCAGGATTCATGCCCTTTTCTCAAAATCCATTCAGATATGAAGTTGTAGAGATAGATGAAGGAAACAGGGCCCCATAGGAGGAGATTCCATTTTAGTGGGAAAGACAAATGTGGGAAAATCAGTTACCCTGTGATTATGAGGGGTAAGGAGAATTAGATACAAAGGGTGATCAGTTAGAGAGGAAGGTACTGTTAGGATGAAAAGTCACAGGAGTTTTCAGAGCGGAGAGGAGACATCAGACAGCTTACTCTTTGGATGCCTCTGCTTAGCTACAATTATTTATGTTAACATTTGTTCAGAAACAATTTCTTCCTTTTCTTGTCTAACGTTCTCTTTGTGAAAAGGGTTGGTGGGTGGAAGAAAGGGAACCCCTATTTTATAGAGCAGCTTCTATAATCAGGCTAGGCATTTTGCAAACATTAGTTCATTTAAACCCCGTTAGCAGCTCAATAAGGTGAGTGATACCTAGGATCTGTAGATGAGCAAAGTGTTAGGTGACTCTCCCTAGTGTTAAATAACCAGGAATGTAGGTTTGATGTTTTGAAGTCAGGTTGCCTTGACTCCAAAGCTCATGCTTCTTCACGGATATCCTGAAAGACTTTGAGGCTCCTCACTTATACAGTAGATCTTAATAGTCTTCTGCGCTCTCAACCTTAGTACTTTGGACAGAAAAGGTAATCAAGCTGTGGTGACTTGTTTTTGTTTGTTTGCTTTAGATTAACAGTTGTTAACATTTTACCTTATTCGCTTCATTCTTTTTTTTCCTGGAGCATGCTAAATTATGGACATTATGCTTTACTCCAAAAATACTCTAGAATGCATCTGTTTTACTGTGTAACCACCATTTTCACATCTAACAAAATTGACACTAATGTCATAATATTCTCTAATATCCAGTCTGTATTTGGATGTCACCCCGGATTGCAACTTGTTTTTAACACCCCTAAGTGGGCTGGGTCTTTAAAAACAAAAAAAAAAAAAAAAGATTTCACAGAGTGTTCCTGAACCTTTAGTTCTGCCATTTAAGATGTTAGTGGAGATCAGTGTCAAGTTCATAGGTATATTACAAAACCTTACAGTTCTTACCTTTGAAGGCTGTTGGGGTGCCTGGCTGGGTCAGTGGACTCTTGATCTCAGGGTTATGAGTTTGAGCCCCATGTTGGGTGTGAAGATTGCTTAAAAATAAAATTTTTAATAATTTTTTAAAAGGCTGTTACGTCTTAATCTCCACTTAGGCATTGAATCCGTTTTTTTGTTTTGTTTTGTTTTGTTATTGGTAACCATTAAATAACCACTGTGCTATTTCCCCATCAGTCAAGCTGTTATATTTTACCAGTAACTTTTATTGGGGTAGGTAGCTATTCTAATTACTAAAGTATTTTAAGAAGAGGTCATTGAGTAGGAGTAATTGCTCTTCTTAAAACCAAGCCTTAACAATTGAGTTTGCCTCTTGATGTTTTTAACAATGTTTTTTAAACCCAGAATTTTAGTGTTAACAACGTAAGCATTTCTTTTCATTGCTTAAGCCTACATGGTTGAAGTGTGGTAAATGGCTCTTAAAATTAGTTTTATAAAGGTGTAAGGAATCCTCTTCTTTAAATTGTTTTTCCTCGGATTGAGATAGTATCTTCCTGAGATGGTTGAAATGCTGTCTTGACTAGGTACCAGATTTGGGTCCTTTCAGTGCCTGTGCCAGCAAGTGGAAGTATAGAGTGTTAGCGAGGTGTTAGGAAAGCTGCCGGCCTAATAAGTCAGCCTGTCTCTGCATTCATACTGAATGCCTTGCTTAATGCTAAGGGCTCTAGGGCATATGAAAGGTATGATCCATTTTCTGAGCCTTCAGGTATTTGCTAATAACCATTAGTGGTTTAGTAGTGTGAGCACTGAGTGTCATGTTTCCATGTCAAATGTTGATAATCTCCAAAACTATGTAAATTAAACTGTTCTCCCTCTTCCTTCCCTTTCCTCCAACTCTTACTTAATGGAATTTTTTGGATTTCTTGATTGTTTTTAACAGTGGGACACAGCAGGCCAAGAAAGATTTCGAACAATCACCTCCAGTTATTACAGAGGAGCCCATGGCATCATAGTTGTGTATGACGTGACAGATCAGGTAAGTTCCGGGGGTACGTTTTGTTAGTGACAAAGTAGGAAGTTTAAAGCAGGTACATTGATATTTTTCTCCCCTCCATTATTTGAATATCCAACCAAAATTTTACATTATTTTCCTTTAATAGAAAATTTAGTAATTGGCTTTACATTTGCTTTCAAGGGACTCTGCTTATATTTATTATCAACTAAATCTTTTGATCATTTCAGCAAGAGTTCATAGGGAACTGTGGATTGTTTAGTGTGTACTGTGTTCTTGGTGTTAAGTATTAGCAGGAATTTGCTAGACCTCTTAGAGTTGTCAAAAGTGAGATTAGAGGTCTCTGTGTGTGGAGGATATGGGTCCGAAATAGGATGAGCTGGAGGAAGATTTTTAAGAGGACAATGAGGGGGCACCTGGGTGGCTCAGTCTGTGGAGTGGCCAACTCTTGGTTTCAGCTCAGGCTCAAGTTGTGATCTCGGGGTCACAGCTCAAGCCCCAAATCAGGCTCCATGCTCAGCAGGGAGTCTGCTGCTTCTTTCTCTCTGCCCCATCCTCCCGTTTGAGCAGCTCTTTTGCTCTAAAAGAAGTAATCTTGGGGCAGCCCCAGTGGCTCAGCGGTTTAGTGCCACCTTTGGCCCAGGGCCTGATCCTGGAGACCCAGGATCGAGTCCTGCATCGGGCTCCCTGCATGGGGCCTGCTTCTCCCTCTGCCTGTGTCTTTGTCTCTCTCATGAATAAATAAATAAAATCTTTAAAAAATAAAATAATCTTTAGATGCTCATTATTCCCCTCCCTCCCCCTTTTTAAAAAAAAATTTTCCCCTCCCCCCTTTTAAAAGATAAGCTGTTGAAAGAACATAGGGGATATAGAGGTAGTGTGAAGATGGTGGTCTAGGGGCCATGAATGTTCTTTTGATAAGAAAACTTCAGGGTCCTTTTTTTCTTATCAAATAATGAAAGGTAAACTTTGACTATTTAAATACATTTTTCTTGGGGCAGATGTTAAATCTCACTGCTACTGTGAAATCATAGCTAATTAAGAGATAGCTAGAATCCTAGACTTTAGTGCCATTAGAAGTATTGGGTCACTGATGTCAATAGAAGAAATGATGCTAATTTTAAAAATCTCAAGTCATTACCATGATATTATGAAGTATGAAAATTTTCCTCCCCTCAATAGGTCTGTGAAAAAGAAAAACATCTTTCTTTACCTTGGACCCATTTATTTAATATCTTTTGATATCTCTAGTATTATCATGTAGGTAGGCACTCTAGTATATGAACCAGCGTTTTATCAAATTTCAAAAACCAGGTTTTTATAGGTGCATTTAAATTGCATATTCCAAAACAGCTAGATTTGACTGAGCTGTAGTTTAATGATGAACTGGTATGTTCTCTTTCTTAAGCATTCAAATTCTAATCTCTTTTTCATGCAGGTACGGTTAGTCATTTTAGTATGTCACTTCACTTTCTTCCCAGCACAGCTCAAATTGTCTCACTAGTTTCTTCTTAGGCCAGGAAAGACCTTTTACTTGCTTGTTTAGAGCTGTTGTGTCCAGAGCTATGATCATTCTTAAAAATGTCTGTTTTCTTAGGAGTCCTTCAATAATGTTAAACAGTGGCTGCAGGAAATAGACCGTTATGCCAGTGAAAACGTCAACAAGTTGTTGGTAGGGAACAAATGCGATCTGACCACAAAGAAAGTAGTAGACTACACAACAGCAAAGGTATGTTTCAAGTTTGATTTTCAGCCAGAATTTGAAGGTGTTCAGTTTGAATTGTGTGTGGGTGTGGAGTCACACGACAGCCATAGCCACCTACATATGTGCACTGGATCACGCAGATAGTGACAATCCATGCAGTATCTATGGATTCACTTAAACTTAGTCCTTCCTCACTCCCCATTTCAGATGATAGAAATGCACTAGGTGGGAAAAAATTGTCAGTGTTAATTAAGGTTTCCTATTCTCTTAGGAATTTGCGGATTCCCTTGGAATTCCATTTTTGGAAACCAGTGCTAAGAACGCAACAAATGTAGAACAGTCTTTCATGACGATGGCAGCTGAGATTAAAAAGCGAATGGGTCCTGGAGCAACAGCTGGTGGTGCAGAGAAGTCCAATGTGAAAATTCAGAGCACTCCGGTCAAGCAGTCAGGTGGAGGTTGCTGCTAAAATTTGCCTCCGTCTTTCTCTCACAGCAAAGAATTTGCAATCTGAACCCAAGTGAAAAAACAAAATTGCCTGAATTGTACTGTATGTAGCTGCACTACAACAGATTCTTACCGTCTCCACAAAGGTCAGAGATTGTAAATGGTCAATACTGACTTTTTTTTTATTCCCTTGACTCAAGACAGCTAACTTCATTTTCAGAACTGTTTTAAACCTTTGTGTGCTGGTTTATAAAATAATGTGTGTAATCCTTGTTGCTTTCCTGATACCAGACTGTTTCCCGTGGTTGGTTAGAATATATTTTGTTTTGATGTTTATATTGGCATGTTTAGATGTCAGGTTTAGTCTTCTGAAGATGAAGTTCAGCCATTTTGTATCAAACAGCACAACCAGTGTCTGTCACTTTCCATGCATAAAGTTTAGTGAGATGTTATATGTAAGATCTGATTTGCTAGTTCTTCCTTGTAGAGTTATAAACGGAAAGATTACACTATCTGATTAATAGTTTCTTCATACTCTGCATATAATTTGTGGCTGCAGAATATTGTAATTTGTTGCACACTATGTAACAAAACAACTGAAGATATGTTTAATAAATATTGTACTTATTGGAAGTAATATCAAACTGTATGGTGATAAGTATTGTTTTAATTCTTATGGTTAAAGGGAAATAGAGCCTTGCATTATACTCAAAACAGCCATTTGTGTGTGCAACCAGGGCACTCGTAGACCTATCTTAGAGCAGCATCCAATATGCTTTCCAGATAATATACCCAGTAAATGACCTAGGGAGGCTTCTGTGCTGTGTAGGGATTTAACCAAGCCTTAGCGGTTCAGGGAGACTAAATTGTATGGAAAACAAGTTTAGAATGTATGCTATCCAGTCTGTTATCTCTGCTCCTTCTCTGAAACCATCCGAAATGGCTTCATCGATCAACATTTCGTTAATTCTTCTGTGGTAGAGGGGAGGTGGAAAGCAGCACACCTTTCCTAACTGGCCAGTGATCAGACGAATGTGTGTGCTGATATTGTTTCTTCCATGCTCTGAGTCACGTGTCAACTATTTGATCCTCCACAACTGTATAATTTAGGTTGGAGGAGAGTTAAAGCATTAAAGTAGAAAACAGGAAATTTACTATTGATTGCCCTAATTTTAGGAACTATATCCCTAAAAATTAACTGAAAACACAAATGCTAGGTGGGAATGATAAATGAGAAAGATGTATTTATTTCAGTGGAATTTTGCACATGTGAAAATTTTGTTAAATAGGACCTTAAAGATCCTAAGGTTTGCTTTTATGGTGGGAAACAAAAGTCTCGCTAACGATGACATTTTGAGGTGATAGATGTCAGAGATTGTTTCCTTGGGGTTGAAATAGCAGCCAAAACATTTTCTCTACTTAGGCACTTGGGATGTGGCTGTTGGCAACACATTTTATGGTGGGATCTTTAATCCAGTGATAAAATTTAAACTAAAAACAAGCCGAAAATGATAGGTTTCTTTATTTTCACTAAACAGGCAATTGAAATACATGGTACAAAAATAAGTGGTAAGATTATTGTAAAATGAAATGGACAGAATAAATATTCAATTTAATTTTCCATCTATGAGAATTTCACAATAAAATCATAGTTTACTTTGTATTATAGATGTGCTTGTTGGATCTATTCATCCTCGCATAAGGCAACTGAAAAAAAAATCCCTCAAGTTACCAATAGTTATTTGGGTGAAGACTTTTTTTTTAATGTTTTGAAGTTTTGGTTTTTCCCTTAATGATGCAGTATAGAGGGGGAAAGGACTCAGAAACTATCTTCTAAAGTAGACGAATGCTACAAATGTTAGCATGATGCTGTGCACTTCAGTTTCATACAGCAAGTTGTTCAAACTGGCAGCTTATTGGTGAGTTAACAAGAAACATTACATGAATTTAAGATATAAGCATATTTACATACTTATGTAGTCTTGAAAAATCTAGTGTTCTTTCCCCGATGGCAGTCAAGACTGGGGCTTACCACAAGATGTTTCAGCATGCTTCACTATTTGCTTTTATGCATATGACAATAAATGCAGTTCAAAAACAAATATATTCCCATTTCTACTCCCATTTTCAAGTACAAACACCTCAAGGTACTATGGGCTTTAACAATTCCCTCATTTAATAAGGGGAATTCCCACTTGTCATTTTAATGTCAGTGGCTGCCATGAATTAGCTTACCTAAGTGGGGTGTTCTAAGCCCGAGTGGTTGCGGTCTCTGGGAAACTCTTGTAGAATGATAGCCATTCTGGCCTGAGCAGGAACTTCCTGTTCTTCTACCGTGGACTGAAGTCTCTAGCATACATGTTGCCACTGCAGTGTAGTTTACATCATACATTCTTGATGTTCCCGTTTAAGCTCCTAAACAGTTCTGTATTGCCAGCGTTGCCTATTCGTGGAGTTGCAACACGAACCCAGGTCTTACTTGGTGCTACCCCTTCCCTGTGGACTCGAATCTGTTTACTGACAGGGACTGCTAGGGGACGTTACTACAGGTAAACTCGGGCTCTTAAAACTACTGTTCTGTCAGCGTGAGCCACTGCCGTCTGCCCCAACCCAGCCGTGTCCGCTCATGGACGTGCCGCTGGCAGCGTCTTCCTAGGCTGAAACCACTCCAGCTGGAGTTTGAGGGACAGCCTTAAACTTCCTACGGCCCCGCTGCACGTAGACTTAACGCTGTGCTGAGAACCCTTCCGTGGCACAGCTGGGTGCAGAGTACCTTCAGAGTCACACTTTATTTCAAAGGAGATGAACAAAAATATTCTAGGTCATCTCTGAATAAAGTAATACTTCCTTGGGAATCAGGGTACTCTGAAGTGAAATACTGTCCTGTCTGCTGAAGCTGGTAGCTGTTAGGTTGGATGGGAACAGGATGGCGTGGTCAGCGTTCACTTGCTGTAACATTGGCCAACTTTGTTTCCCTACAGTTATCTTCGAGTTTTTTTTTTTGTTGTTGTTATCATTTTTGTGTGAACTACCAGAAACATGTCTATCAGATACTAGCAAATTCATGAGTTTAAAGCCTCGGGGCTATCCTGTAACATGGAGTAGAAAGGCATGTACCGATTTATAGCCCCGTCCAAGAGAAGTGAAAAAGATCAATTTAAGAGACCATTAGACATACCTGCCTTTTTAAAGCATTTGTAGGTTTTTAAGAATGTTTTACCAATATAATTATTCACTCTGGAGGTGTTTTGTCCTGTCTTTTTAAATCTCACTGTGGAACCAAAATTAACATGGAGCTAGCAGAGTCATGATATAGTTTAATTCTGATCGTGCCCTTGCTCATTGGTAAATCCTACCATAGCAGCAGGCACTTGAAATACAGTGCATTTTATATAGTTTACTTCTGTAGTGAGTCTTTAAATAGTATTAGAATTTAACAGCTGCTTTCCCAGTGGCAATAAAGTCAGAGATTTTAAACCAGAAAAGTCACAGTAATAGGACTTTAGGTTCATATGGAGGTTAGATGACATAGTGTTATGATTATGTGGCCCCAGAACTAAAGTCCTTTTAAGTCTTTTAAAGAAGGTAAGTTGCCATTATTAAATATTTTGTTCTGAGGGAAGGTCAAAGGTCTCATTATTATATGAGAATAATCGTTCTAATGTCACCGTTAGGTTCAAGATGACTTGTTCATTTTTCATTATAAACATGAGATCTTCCTTTAAGAACTCTCCTCAAGTGAGAATCTGGAAGCAGTTTGAAAAAAAAGATCTTTAAGTGCTTATCTCACATATATTTCAGTGTGAAGAATCCTTTCCTGACATCTTCACCCGCTGTAATACTAGAAATACGTGGGGGGAAAATGTGCTTTCCTGCTTCCATCTTCATTCATGGCACAAGAGAAATTTTTTAAAGGTTTTTTTTTTTTTTTTTGCAGACTCCACAGCAACAGCTGATCGTTCTGCGTTAGAAAGCTACAGAACTAATGCTTTAAATGATTGATCCACGGATTTTTTTCCCATCAAGGTACAGGTCACTCTCAAGCAGTGAAGAATTTCCCCTTTTTCTTTCACTTCTGGCAGCCTTAGTTTCCGTAGTTAACCAGGCTGTGTGGTCCTATTGGTGCCCTTCTCTTCCCTGATCTTGAGCCACTCTTCCAAGGGAGAGTAGGAATGGAGCGATGCGTCCTCTGGGAGGTACCCCGGAGGTGTGGGGGATCAGGCCATGGTCCTGTAGAAGCTCAGTGGCAGTTCCCTAAGTCTTGGACACATTTCCGTTTAGGCAGGCAGATGGTGCCCCACTAAGCCCTGAAGAAACCTTAAAAGGTGTCTTAACAGCCCAGAATAAATTTGTTCAGAACTTTCTATTAATTTGGAGATTTAAAGTCTCCTCTAAAATCTTCAAGAGGGATTTATAAACCTAAGCTTAATTTTATAAAAAAGACCCAAGTGCCTGGCCAGTGACTCATTTTTCCCAGCCTCTTGGGTCTTCCGGTATGCCTGAGAATACCAAGTATCTGGTGCCTTCTATCACGTGAACCTTCTTCAAATGATCTCAGCACGTGGACTATTTCAGGAGCCCTGTTCTTTTTAATTGGATACAGGGGAATGAAAGATCTGTAAGCCTTATTAGCCTCATTTTATCAAAAACTGCAAAACTACATGCTTTTGTAGAGAAGCACCAAAAGGAAACCTCAGTTTGGAAGGATTCATCTTAAATAGTAACTCAATAGCCCTTACTTCAGGGAGAGAAAGGCATTTTTAAAGCTAGTACATTAGAGTTCAGTTTCCCCTTCACTTCAGTGTTAAATGGTTCTTACAAGGGCTTCCTGGAAGTTTCCCACCAGCCAGGTTTTAGTCGACAGATTACATCTCTGCTTGAGAAGATGCCTGAAAGAGAAGGGGACACACTTTTTACAGGTGGGATGCTGCAGAGGAAGAAGTGACAACAGCAATCACTTGTATTCATTTTAGACCTGAAATGACCATTGCTCAAATCCCGGAGGCAAGTACAGGGATTCCCTCCTCTTGACATACCTTGATTTTATCCTTCATCCCCTCTTGGCTACAGTAAATTGTCACCTAGGAAGTCTGTAAATTAAGCGCCGCATTCTGGTTGTGGGAGAGGAAGTTTCAGAGAAGGTATGGTCCAGTTGTGGGAACGCGAGGAAAGTGGCACAGTGGCGATCCCACACTGGGCACCAAACCCCTCTGGCTCTTAGCTCCTCTTCCTGATTTTCCCAAAGATCAAAAGGAGGTTGTACTGTTAGGTCTCTAGGGCGTGTGGCCCTCCGTCTCCCCCCGGCCCTGTCTGCCAGGCAGTGTGCCGAGACCACTGCTGGGAGAGAGGGACGGGCACCTGGTGCTGGGGCTGCTGGGGATGGGGCGCCGCAAGAGCCTACAGAGCACGCGGCCTGATGGGCCGTACTGGAGGCCGACGCCGGCTGACTGGCTTAGGGACAGAGCTTTGCCCCTGTTGTCTGTAAGGGATGGGGGTGAAGGGATGGCCACAGAAGTGTGAGCGTGGGGCACCCTGGTCCCAGGCAGGCTGCAGGCAGGGGTGAAGTCAAGTCCTGGGAAGCACCGCCCAACCTCCCTCCAGTGATAAGGGCCTTCTAGCTTCTCTTTTGTTTCGAAAGCCCTTGGTTCAGCAAGCGTCTAGGAACTAGCCAGCTCTCGGAGCAGGAGCTGCGTGCCCTACGCCAGCACCGGGGCCCCTGGCCAGAACTCGGGGTGCCTACTCACCAGGCTTAGCCCTCTCACATCCGGGCTCCCACGTGCTGCTGGCGAGTCGTCAGGCATGAGGGTGCAGCCAGCCAGCATGTCCAGAGAGGCTAGGATGGCGTCGTACAGGCGGTCTGCGTGGCCCTCCAGCTCACTGGGCTGCTTCGAGATTCTCCCGAGGACATCCTTCAGCACTGACAAGTGAGGTGCAGAGCAGTTAGGCCAAAAACCAAAACCAAAATACAACGTGTAAGTAACTGTCTTTTCTAAAGAATCCCCAAGGGGTGTAGCATTTTACACAAAATAGGAACGTGGCGATAGTTTCAGGATGTTCAGGCTCTTTAACAGTGACTCCAGGGACTGCTGTTGCCGAGGATCTGTTCCCTCCTGATTAGGGCCAAGAGAAGAATTTCACGAGCTCCTCTTTGGATTTACCTGGTTCACACAAAGGCACACAAGCGTGACTCTCTGGTATGCTCTGGCTTTCGGGAGTCCCGCCGCAGGGCACGCCCAGATCCTGAGGAGCAGGCTCCCCAGAATGGCAGGCCAAGGCCAAGATGGGGACGCTGGCTCTGGCTGTCAGGGGCTAACAGCTCCCGCGGGGGGGTGGGGGGGGGGTGGGGGGGGCATCTGGGGCTCGGCCTGCATACGGGTCACCTGGGAATGTGAACCCTTCTCTGGGTCCTCAATGAGCAAACTTCAAAAGAAAATCCTCTGAAAGCAGGCGGATGAGCTTAGTGAGGTGCAGATTCCCCCACCCCCCCCCCCGATGGGCCAAGTGCTCCCCCGAGGAAGGGATGGGCCACGTTTGGAGTGCACCACACATATCAGGCTCGTTCTCTCGGAAACCTTATTTCCTTTGTTAAACACAAAGGCTGCCTTGGCTTCCTGAGCCTTTATCAGCCGCGTTCTCTCACTCTCCAGCTTCCTGCTGCGGCCGCAACATCTGCCAGCAGCGGAAGGGAAAGGGGAAGCCAAAGGGGAAGCCGCCCCTCTGCAGCGGATGCGGGCGGCGGGTGGCAGGGTGGGACCGGGCCGGGAGGGGACCTCAGCCCTCGGGGAGCTACTGCCCTGGGCCGCTGCCAGGCTGCGCCCCGCCCTCCTGTGTGTTCGTCAGTGGGATTCGGGGGACCTTTCTTTTCTTTCTGAACTTTTACTGTACTATGTTAGAATATTCGGTTGGGGCCAAGTAAACAGAAAGCTGGGCCTGAGAATGAAATCTTTCGCATTCAGACTTCCTTCCATGGTGTAGCTGACTCCATACACACAGGAGCCTGGTTCGGCTTCACGCCCACAGGTTCCAGTGGCGTGGGTCCCAGAGAGGACTGGGCACGTGTGCGCTGAAGCAGTGAAAAGGCCAGTGCTGTCCATGGGGAGGCCTCCGGCAGAGGCTGAGAGATATTTTTTGGGGGGGAATAAATGTGCTGCTTGTCCCTACGGTTCTGCTTGTGGCTGACGAGGAAAGCCGGCTGCAAAGCTGCGTAGGGGTGTGCGCGCCCTGGAGAGCGCTGAACGCTCATGCCTCTAGCTGGGGAAGCCCTGTGACGGTCACGGGGAACACCCATCTTCACGTGACACTCAAGTTCCCGGTCAGTCCAGCAGGGGATGGGGGGGCAAGGGGCCCATCTCTGAAAATCACAGGAACCTCATATGTCTCACATTATGAGACCAGGGCAAAGGGGGACGTTCTTACTCCAGATTAAGCACTGAGAAGTATTACTGGGTTGGTTTTTAAACGAAGGTTCAAGAGCCTCCTAAGAGGCCCATTGTTACAAGTGGCCCCAGGGCAGTTTCCTGGCCTGGAGCTCCTTCCCTTCCAGCTCAGGCCCCGCACCTGCAGCAGGGGAGGCAGCAGTGAGGCAGCAGCGTAGAGGGCTGGGGTCCAAGGCCAGTTCACAGCTCTGAGGTGGGGGTGATAACATCATCTCACAGGACTCTGATTAAATGGGAGGAGACCTGATGTTAACCGTGTCAGCACGGTGTCTGGTGCACGGCGTTCAGTGTAACGCTCATGGTGTTACAAGTAGCAGAGGAGCCTGACATACTGAATTTCTGGCCCAATAAAACCGAAAAAATACTAGTGCAAGAACTGAAACAAAGGCCTCCTGCAGGCAAGGGATTGCCAAGGGTTCCCACAATCCACCCTGGGTAATTGCTGCCCTGCCACAGCCCTTCGGAGGCTCCCTGTCCCTCTGCCTGTCCCCAGTTCTCAACCCACTTTTCTCCCTAGGGGCTATGTGGCAAGTCTGGAGGTATTCTGGGTTGTCACAACTGGAGAGGAGGAGGCGGGGGTGACTGGTACCTAACGGGTGAAGGCCAGGGATGTTGTTAAATGTCCTGCAGTGTGAAGCACAGCCCTCCTCACAACCACCGTGCGGCCCAGAAAGAGGACACTGCCGGTGTGAGAAACTCTAGCAGCTCCCTAACACGCTCCCCCACTTCTGGTGGGGACAGGCTACCTCAGTGCCTCTCCAGCAGGAGGGTCCCGCCCAGCTTTGCTCCCGTGGGTTCTTTCCAGCATGAGCCCCAGCTCACTCCAGAACTGAGGCCTCACACAGATGGGATGTCACAGCTCTTGCGTGCTTAGACTCACAGGAAATCGGGGGCCGCTCGGGACCGCCAGTTCTTGCTCTAACCGAGCTCATCCTCCACTGCCCGTGTGCCCCAGCAAGGGCAGGGCCACCTGCAACTTGCACCCTGCGGGCTTGGTGTGCTCCTAGTCTGTGATTTTACATTTTCCTAAACCGGGAGCCTGCAAAACGAACTCAAGCCCGTCCTCTCATCGGTGCGCAGCTTTTTGAGTCTGTGCCCTTACAACCGAGCGCTCTCCAACACCGAACCACAGATGACAAGAGAGGGGTCCGGCCTGTGCTGGGGAAGGAAGGGAGCCCCTGAGGGCCCCCTGGATGAAAACCAGCATTCCCACGCAGGTCCCTACGAGGGAAAAGAGGGCGGCCCTTGCATGCCCGGCTCGCCGCATGGCTGGGGGACAGGGATGCCATGAGGCCTGGCAGGCAGTGGGGACCTACGGCAGCAGTGCAGACGCAGTGCAGACGGAGGCGCTCCTGCACTACTGGATCCTTACCGGGGACCCCGTGACCCCTGGACCTACTGCTGGGAGGGAGGGAGGGAGCTCTGGCTCAAGTCTCACCTGGGGTGTTCTCCAACAGGCACTGAAGAAGAATCTCCCCTTTCTGCACAACGCTCTCCGTCAGGGACTGGTGTTCATCTAGATCTTTCTTAAATTGCTTAAAGCATGTGAGAAGAGAGAAAAGAAAGAAAAAGCTTCGTTACTATTGTTTTGTAAAACTTACTCAAAATGATCCTTCGTAGGGGTAGCTTGACTCCCCTCTCACCTGGAAGACAAACCCCCCCAACCTTCAGAATTCCTGAAGTAAACAGGACATTAGTCTAACTTCACCTTGAGTCCAAAGTAAATCCAGACTCAGTCCTTTTTTTTCTGTTTACAGTTGGACAAAACAAAGAGTTTCCTTTTCCCTAGCAGAGCCTGGTTGGTGAACAGCTTGGGGGTCGGGGTTTCTTTCTGTCATTTCTCTCAGGGTTTTCTTTAAGCTCACAAGGCTAAGGGATTCCCCAAACACGGGGCCTTCTATGCCAATGGGCCTGGTAAGAGCCGCCAGAGGTGCCTTCACCCACCACCCTCCGTGTTCGCTCCTGCAGACCTGGGGCCTCGGGAGGAAGCAGGGAAGCTGCAAGTCTCCCAAGTAGCCGGTTTGTTTCCCCCTCCGTGGGTACCTGGGAACCCTGTCGTCCTCTCTGATGTCCCTTTAGCCACTAAGATGTGTAAAGTCAAGTCCACGATGAGCTTTAGGCACAGAACCTGGTGGTTCACATTCTGGAGTCAGAATTTTACTCTCGGATTATACTCTCTTCCTGTCTTTAGTTTTCCTTTGCTCTAATACCTGTACTTATTATTTTATTCTTTGGTATCTTCTGTAGTTTATATGCTGCCATAAGCCCACTGTGTTAAGCCAAAGCATAAGAGACCGTCACGATCAACAATATGTGTGCACACACCTGCTTGCCTGAGGTATCTGAGCAGGGGTCAAGGGGCACCCACATACACAGAGACGTGCACCATTCCGTGTGGGGAAGGGCCTGGCCTGACTGTGGTTCCGCCACGCGACACGGCTGTGCGGGTAACACGGGGGCTAGTGTTCACTGACTTGTGAGGGTAACTCCCAGCTCACCAAGCAAGGAAGCTGCTCTGGCTAACCTTCCAGTTGAGGCCGAGGAGAGAGTGTGGGGATAAAAGGGAGGGAGAGACTTCTATTTGGCAGCTGCTGTGACAGGGATGGGCCTGAGGCACTCTGCAGAGACCACCCGGTAGTCAGAGGGCAACTTCCAGGCATTTCCTCTCTCCAGGTGGTACTGCCCAGGGCCCAAGGGGCGCATCTTGCTCAGCCCAGCACACGCACTGGGGAGCTGCCACAGAAGGCCCCGTCAAGCCCAACCCCCTTCTCCTTCCTCAAGCATGCTCTGGGCCAGGAACCCAGGGCAGCCTCTCTGCACATGCAGGAAATGGCGCTCCCACTGAGGTGGGACAGCTGACCCATCAGGCGAGGAGCTGGCTCTAAGTTGGAAAACAAAGGACCTCTCTCCTGCCAGGGTGTGGTGGGAGCTGGGGGGCTGCTGCTCTGGTGGAGGCACATGGAAATCATATCCTCCTCCCAAGGCACCTGATTCGGGTGTAGACATTCAAAGAACTGCCTTAGAAGATCCCTTCTAGACTAGCATCAGCCTCAGACCACATACACTGCCTCTGCTCCTTCAGAAAAGGCTAGAAATGCTTGGCCAACCAGACACGCTAGAGGCCTGAGGGTAGCTCAGTCGAGGTTATGGTTAGACTTAGGGAAACGATAATTTATCATCCAACTCACAACACTTCTGGGAATGAAGGGGGATCTATTGATCACTATTTCTGAGCATCAGGCACAAACTATCACTCCAAATACACCTGATCTGAAGTCAAATTAACTAGAACCCACAATTAAAGAGATTTAAAAATAAAACCTTAATGAAAAAGAGGCAAAAAAAAAAAGAAAAAAAAAGAAAACCCAACAAAAACAAACCCCCCCCCAACCCCAAACAAACACACTTGAGAAGCAAATTCTAGTCAGTACTGGCCAACAGAACGTTCTGTGATGATGGAAGTGTCCCATGGACACCGTTCACTATGGTGGCCGCGAGCAAACGAGATGCTGGGACACCTGGAATGGAGCCAGCGCAACTGGAAAATATGAATCTTTGACTGACTTTAAATAGTTGTATGTGACTAGTGACTCGTAACGAGCCAGTTCTACACTTAACCCCGGGGACACTGCAATCACCCGTAAGCATACTTGATTGAGGATCTACTTTCTCCAAACTCTGCTTGGTCTGGGAAATAACTCCCACATTTTACAGTTTCTCACCATTAGAAACTTGAGGAAGGCGTCTGATTAGATTTCAGGGCAAGCAGTCACTGCGCCGTAACATACCGAGAATCAGTTATTTGAGCTTTTACACTGTAATCAAGTACTTAGCACTGGCAGGTGCACGGCCAGAAGCCAGGACCGCGAATTACCCGGTAAAGCTGCAGAGAAGACTTGAGACCTGTAAGACTGGACTTGGGTGGGATCAGGTGGTCGGTAACGTCCGCCACGTTACGCAGCCAGCGGATCAGCTCCTCCAGCTGACAGCAGAAGGTCTGTGCAGACAAAGCAGAGAACGCGCGGTATTACTGACCAAACTGCTGCTGGCGTTTCCAAGGCCAGGGGTTCCGGGAGACAGACTGCGCCCCCTTCCCCGAGTGCCTCTCCCTGTCCCTGGCCTGTCCCCGCTCCATGACCCCTTCGGTCTCCCTCAGCCTCTGTGCACCGACAACGACAGGCTGAGAAAAGCCCAGGACACACGCGCCTATCCCGGAACTTGACTCGGGTGAGCACCACCGCTAACTTTCTAACTGTCCCAGAGGGAAAACATAAAATAAATGACTAGAATGGTGACTAACTTGAACCTATGGCAGGAAACAAGTGAATTAAAGCCGCGTATCCCAGCTTTGCACTTGCCTTGCAGTATTTCAGCCGTTATCCCCAAAGAGGCCCACGCTAACATCCGTCCTCCTGCTCCACACGACACATAAGATCACAGGCCCTCGGAGGCCGGGAGACGTCTGCACGGTGGGCTCATGGGTCTCCCGCACCCGGCCTGCTGCCGTGGGTGTGCAGGGCTGTGCCTCCCAGGACACCAGGCCGTGTGCGGACTCCCCGTGTGCAGAGACCCACGCTCCCGAGTGGCCTGTGTCAGGGACGATGCAAAGCCCTCAACGTGAAATACTTCACATAACCCACACCACATCCCGAAGAGGGAGGCTCCACATTTTACTGGTGAGCAAACTCAAAAGATTGAGCTGAAATTCCAAATATGGCAGAGCCACGATTCGAATTCAGATCCGCCTGATGTGGCCAACGCCAGTGCACGGAGCATTCATTCCCCTCCAGACAGGCACGCATCTATAGGTGTGGTGGCCAGGATGGCCAGGACACTGGGCACCCCCGACTCCTGCTCCGTGCTCCACCACTTGGTCAGCCGGAGCTCCCAGCAGGCCTACGGGCTGGAGCACCACTTCCCTCTGCCCAGCATTTCCTACGGGCTCGTGAGCACGGACGTTCTTCGTGCAACACACCTCCTACCCCTCAGGGTCAAGAGCCCTAGGAAGCAGCGCAGTGGCGGTTAGACTCCGGCTGCAGCCCGAGGTGGGCAGTCAGCTAACCCCTCGCTGCCTGGCCTCCGTATCTTAAGGGAGAGCGCTGAAAAGCAAGGGGAGGGCACGGCACAGCGCAGAGCGCAGAGCCAGTGCTCAGGGTTACCGCGAGCGGAGACGCACGTGGAGGCAAAGGCCCCGAGCCCAGTTTACCTTCACGCACTGCACGAGTGATTCTCTTCCCTGCTCTCCCCTCCCGGGAGGCTGCCCCGCGGTGTCTGGGTCCCACACGGCCGGCAAGGAGGAGCGCGCTCTCAGTGGCCCGCAGGAGCCCCCCAGGGCCCGGCTGCTCCCCAGACCACCTTCCCTGGCCGAGCCCCTTGTGCAGATGAAGGAGCGCAGCAAACGGTGGTCGGGGCCCCCGGGGCCCCCGGGCGCTCTGCGGGCAGCCCCAGGCGGAAGCCGGCCACGACCCGCATCCGACGGGAGGGAGGCCGGCCCATCACTGTCCGACGCGTCCAGGGAGGCGCGCCCTTCAGCAGCCCCGGTGGGCAGGGTCACTGACGGGGGGACAGAGCCTCGATGGGAGACTAAACTAGAAACCTGCGTCAGCCGAGTGGGCAGGGCAAGATACTCATCGTCGCTTTCTAGCTCCTCTTCGGATTTCCATCCGGACTCCGCGTGGGCAGGCGGCCAGACCCCCGGGCCAGCCACCTTCTCTCTCTCCGTCCAGGGCAAGGGCCAGCCTCTGTCCCACGTCCTCAGCTCACGCTGCCTGCCCACAGGGAGCCAGTCCTTCACAGCCCTCAGGGCTGGCTCTCCACTCTCCCAAGGAGCATCCCTACTGCCCGGGGCTCTGGGGGTGGACGTGAGCAGGTTACAAGAGGCCGACCCCACGTGGCTCTGCTTCTGCGGTGTTCCAGAGGGCCGCCGTGTGAGGCTCTGCTCTCTGAGCCTAGAGAAGGGCAGAGCGGAGGCCTCTGCGGATGGGCAATTCTGGGAGCCATTAGTGGGTGACTTCAGGGTACTTGCCGGGGAGACAGAAAAGCTATCAAGGTCTACACCTGAGTCCTGCAGGAGAGGGTCGGCCAGTGTGTGGCTGTCCAGGTGCTTTGGGAGTTGAGGCCCGGGCCTGAGTGGGTAAGTGTAGTCCAGCAGATCTTCATACTCTTTATTTGGGTTCCAGAGCGGGGAGTGGCGGTCGGGGGAAGGAGGCAGGGAGTCTGGCAGCACACAGGCCCAGTACTCGGCCTGGAAGGAGAGGCGCCTCCTGCCCAGCCCAGGAGCATCCACCCCAGACGACGCAGGCTGTGGTGGCCACTGGAGCCGTGGCCCCTGCCCCGCCACGTTGGAGGCCGAGTGGCGGCCGACCAGCTCCAGGGAGGATGAGACCTTGGCAGCGGAGCAACGTGGAGGTCCAGCCTCTTCCCGGTGACCCTGGAGACTGCTGCCCGGGGAGGAGGCTCGGCTCCCCAGCGGCCTCCACCGTGGCAGGCAAGGGACACCTGGGCTGTGGGGCTGCTGGCTGAGGTCCGGCGCCCGCGGCCACTCCACAGGGGATGGCTCATCCTCGCTGTGGGCATCGTATCCTGAGTGAAGGCCTGCAGCTCTGGCAACGCTCGGAGTCTGAGGTAGTTCCTCTGAGGCAGAAAGCCTTGTCTCCTCCACCTGCAATGATGAGACAGAAGACAAAGCTCTGAGGTTAAAACAGCAAACCAAACTTCCCTCCTAGAGGACAACTCTGGATTCTCCTTGGGGCCCAGGTGATAGTCAGGAGAGCCCCGGCGACGAGAGTCGACCATCCGGTGCGGGAACCAGACGGCGTGCGGCCGGGTGGCCAGCACGAAGCACAGCACGCTCCCGGGGGGCAGACCGTGTCCCCACACCCCTCCCATCTTCCCGCAGGCGGGCAGTGGGCACACCACCTACCCTCAGAGAAGCCAGCCCTGCCTTGGGACGCAGCCACACCAGGCAGCCAGGTGACCCCCAAGCCCCACCCACTTGGCTCACACCTGTTAGCAATGAACAAAGTGAGCCCCTCAACTCAGCTTCTTTATTCTGAGTTTTCATTCTGCTCCATGAAGAACCTGCCCCCTGGGAGGCAGGACAACAGTGGTTAAGGCTGTATACTTTGGAACCAGACAGACTTGATGCCAACCCAACTGCTACCTTCCAGATGGACGACTCTGGGCCTCACTTCCCTCACCTGTAAAATGGGAATGGTAACGGTACCACTTCCTCAGGACATGAGGATCAAAGCAACTCGCGTGTGAAAAGCCCAGGGTAGGAGCTCAACCAACACTAGGTACCACAATTAACAAGCCCATTCAACAGCCTATTTCTAGGTTTACTTACTTGCTCCCTGCCTCGCTAAACCTCGGACTCACAGGTGCCCGGGCTCCCGAGCACCCCTGACTCCCAGGCAGACGGGCTCAGCCTCGTTCTCTCCCAGTCACGCTCACAGGAGAGAACGGCATGGGAGGAGCATGCTGCAGCCAAGGCCCCAGTGACGGCAAAGACATCAAAGCCATGCCCGTGGCAGGCCAAGCAGAACACAACAGGATGTCAGAGCTGGCAGGGACAGATCATCCAGATCACCTTCCCAATTATACGGAGGGCCTGAAAGATCTGGTGATATGCCTGGGGTCATAGAGTGAAGCAGGACTCATTGGACCATGAGACTTGACCAGGCAAAGCTTCCAGGCAGTCAGGGAGGCCCAAGAAATTCTTCTTCCCCAGGGACAGTGCCCCCCAGCACGGGGGCTCCACGGCTCTGCCAGGTGCCCTGGGTCCCAAGGGATATAGGCTAAGAGCTCAAAGGAACCCCCTGGCCTGGACCCTTAGGGGCCCCCTGAAGAGCTCAGATCACCAAGTCAGAAACAGGACACGGCTCCCCTATCACAGCTCCCCCAGCCTGGCCCCCTGGGCAACAGGTCGTGGCCACAGCATCCCCAGTCTTCAGAAGGTCACCAGTCATGCTCTTGAGGAACAGGAGATGCTGTGGACAGAGTCCCCTCGCTGGCCCCAAGGCCCAACTCTCCAGGTGAGCCTGTAAAACAGAAATCATCACACCCAGACTCCCCCGATGGCCCAGATTGTACAGGAACTGGGAAAGCAGGTAAGACAGCAAGAAAACGCGAGTACACACTCCCAAAGGCCCACACTAGTTAAAGCTACAGTCCCATTTGCCTTGTTACCTACCTGGCTTCCCACAGAGTGCAAAAGGTCTCTAGTGCCAGTGCCAGCCGGAGGAAGCAGGCAACCAAGAGCAAGCTTAGATATACCAGCTACTGGCTCCCTGCTGGTGCTGCTGGCCTGTGGCTGGTAGGCTCCGGAGGGGCTGGAGCCAGCTCCATCACCGCAGGCAGGGGCACACAGTCCCTCCGCTCCCCACACAGGGGAGGCAGCCCCGCCCGCAGCTTCCAGGCATGGTGGCTGCTCCTGCTCCCCGCTCACAAGGCCCGGGGTGTCCACCTCCTGCTCCCTGCAGCTCCACTGCCCATAGGACGGGGTCTTTGTGTCTGCGGACGCCTCCACCTCTGCCTTTTCTTCTCCCAAAGCCATGGAGATGTCCCTAAGTCAGGGTTCCCCTGAAGCCTTCAGCTCTCTATAAAATGGGAAAGGAAAAGAAAAAGTTATAACCTCTGCATCTGTGTCCAAGAAACCTTGCTTTTTCATGATTAAGACAGACATTTGCACAGTGAAGGAAACCAGCAACAAAAAGAAAAAGTAGCCTACTGAATGGGAGAAGATACTGCAAATCATGCATCCAACAAGGGTTTAATATCCAAATATATAAAGAACTCATGCAACTCAACGCCAAAAACATAATCTCATTTTTTAAAAATGGGCAGACGACCTGAACAGACATCAGGTGGGCCAACAGACACATGAAAAGATGCTCAACATCACTCATCACCAGGGAATGCAAAATCAAAACCACAATGAGATATCCTCTCACACCTGTCAGAATGGCTAAAATCAAGAAGACAGAAAATAAGTGTTGGTCACGAGGTAAAGAAAAGGGAACCCCTTGTGCAGTGTTTGTAAGTTACTATAACTGGTACAGCCACTGTGGGACACAGTATGGAGGGTCCTCAAAAAACTACAACGAGGGCAACTGGGTGGCTCCGTTGGTTAAGGGTCCGCCTTCGGCTCAGGTCATGATCCCAGGGTCAGGGGATCGAGTCCCACAGGGGGCTCCCTGCTCAGTGGGGGGGCAGCTTCTCCTTCTGCCCCTCCCCCTGCTTGTGATCTCTCATTCTCTTTCAATAAATAAAATCTTAAACGAAAAGAAGAATATGGAAACAAGGAATGAAATCGTGCCACTCATGACAACATGGCTGGACCTAGAGGGCATCATGCTAAGAAAGTCAGAGAAAGACAAATACCACACGTTTTCATTTATATGTGGAGTTTAAAAATCAAAACAAAGACCGACAAAAAGAAACAGACTCATAGAGAACAAAGGAGTGGTTGCCAGAGGGGAGGGAGGTGGGAGGATGAGAGGTGAAGGGGAGTAAGAGATACCAACTTCCGTTACCAAGGAAGTCATGGGGATGTGCCTGCCAGGTAAGCAAGCCCAGCATGGGGAATAAATACCATCTATAATACTGTGATGGCACCGCATGGGGACAACTGGTGACTCCACTTACCCACCTGTCATGGTGAGCACTGTGGGATATATACGATTGTTGAACCACTATGTTGTACGTATGAAACTAATATGTCAACTATATATTTTTTTTTTTTGTCAACTATATTTTTAAAAAAAAGGGACAACCTCTTTTTTTTTTTTTTTTTTTTTTTGGTCAAAAAAAGAAAGAACAAATGGTGTCTGCTTCCTCCGAGAACACAGGTCCGGCTCTTCCTTGGCTCCAGAGCCCTCCGAAGAGGACACAGTGGCAGACCCTTTTGTCCTCTGCTTCCATAGGGCCAGGACCGGCCGTGGTGCCCAGGCAGCGAGTGCAGGTCCGGGTCAAGGCCAGGCTTCCAGCGCGCTGGCCAGGGCCCGGGGCTCGAAAGCACCACAGAAGGGTCCCCGCACAGCTTCCGTGCAGTGTTCTCACGGCAGGCGGCTCCGGCCCGGCGGTGACGGCGCTGTTCTAGGGGGCAGCTCAGGCCTTGGCTGAGCCCACGGGGTCCCACGGTGCCCCCTGTGCCTGGGGGGGCAGCAGGGTCCTCCCAAGCACGGAAACCCTGCCGCGGCTGTAGGCAGGGGCTGCTTCCCATTGGGAGGACGGCCAGGGAGCAGAGAGGGCGCGGTGGCCACTCTCCCCCAGCAGCCTGGTTACAAGCATCCCGCACCTGAAGCTGTGCAAATGCAGGTGGGCAATGGTGGCACGGGCTGCATGGCAGGTGTGCAAGGTGTGCACGTGACAGGGAGATGGGCCGCGGACCGGGTGGGCGGGCAGGGGAGAAGCAGGGCAAGCCCCAGGGAGGGAAGAAGGGACAGTGAGGGAGCGGGCCCCGAAAATACAACCGTTCCTTTAAGAGCCTCAGGAATAGCAGGGACCCCACTCCCTCAGCCTAAGGGTCCAGGGGACAACTGGACAACTGCTGCTGGGCACCCTGTGGGGTGGGGCTGGGCCGGAAAATGGGCAGGAGGGGAACGAGGCCACCTGCAACGCACCGGGCCGACCTCCAAGCCAGAACTTGGACAAAAATACCCTCGCTTCCTCCGAAGCCAGGAGCTAATGTGACAGCAGGAGGTGCTGGGAGCAAAGGGGAAGCAGCTCACCCCACTCGACCCTGGGAAGCAACTGGGTGGGCACCACCACCCCGAAGGCAGCCACACCACAGAAGGGTCCCCTCTGTCCGCCTGGGCACACGAGGCTCTGGGCCTGTTCCAAGGCCACCCCAGAGAAGGGCACACACACTTCACACGTACTCACATCTCACAACCACTGCCCGGGGCAGAAGAACAATTTTTTTGCAGAGTAATAGGTGGGTGAAATAGGAAATGCGCCGCAGATCTAAGTCTCCAGTCCTCACTCAAACAAGTACACACGCAGGTGTGGTAATAACACCGACCTTACATTACGACAGTGCCTGGTGCCCAGGGTACACAGAGCGTCAGCGGGTGCCATCAGTGTCATGGGGGGCACAGAATCAGTGTGACGAGTCACCTTACAAACAACAAAGGAACCCAACAGGGGGAGCAAAAGCAGCCAGCATTTCACAGGACAAAGAATATTTACTATTAGAGACTCCCATAAAAACAGGCGAACGGTCCCATCATTCTGTGTGTGTCTCTCGCCTCTTGATGCACACGCAAACACAAAGTCTCTCGCATCCTTCTCCCTCTTTACATAAAAGCAGCACACTGTACAGGACATCTTACTCAGAATGTTTTCTTTCTTCTTCTTTTTTTAAAGTATCTTGGAGACCTTTCCTCAGCAATACACAAAAAGGGAGCTTCCCTTCCTTCACACCCCTGCCCAGCTCTGTACTCCACCCTCTGGTTTATTTCACTGGTCCCTTAGGGGTGGATCCTGGGGTTATTTCCAATCTTTCCTTACAAGCCATGCAGCAAGGAACAACAAAGCACCTAGCGGAACCAACAAGTGCACACAGCCCTTGTGTGCATGCTGGCACGTGCACAGCACCAACATTCACAAGTGCAACTGCTGAGGTGAAGGCCTGCACATACTCTGGCATATATTGTCAGGTGGTCCTCTAAGGGGTGGCACTGATTTACAACCCCCCCCCCCCCCAGCCGTATGTGAGAGTGAGTTTCCCACCGGAGGCAGGTCCCCCATCTCCCTTCACAGAGGGACAAACCAAGGCTGAGAGAGATGCAAATTCAGGACTGTAGGACTCCTGAACCCAAGCTATTTATGAACCACCAAGGGAAGTTACAAAGCAGATGAGCACATGGAGGAGAGGGAAGAGGTGACAGGACAGAGAGATGAGCCACCAAGTCCTGCTGAGACAGGTTTTCACGGAGCCCCAGCCTCACCTTGTGGCTGCTTAGAAAGCTACACGTGGGGATCCCTGGGTGGTGCAGTGGTTTGGCGCCTGCCTTTGGCCCAGGGTGCGATCCTGAAGACCTGGGATCGAATCCCACGTCGGGCTCCCGGTGCATGGAGCCTGCTTCTCCCTCTGCCTGTGTCTCTGCCTCTCTCTCTCTCTATCTGTGACTATCATAAATAAATTAAAAAAAAATTTATAAAAAAAAAAATAAAAGAAAGCTACACGTGAAGATCATTGCTGAGCCCATCAGCTGGAAAAGTATAACCTGCAGCCCCCAATTTCTACTTCTTGCTCCATTCCTAGAAATTCTCTCAGTGGCCAGAATCAGGCTGATGGGTGGCTAATTCTCCTTTTGCCTGCTTTCCTGTTCCACTAAGGAGTGTGGTCTTGTGACTAGGGCAGGAGTAAGATGATGCTACGGCAAGAAAAGGGTACAAACAAATGATCTGTCTTTATTTTGATGATGTAGTTTTTATGCCTTGTCTGGACTCTTTCTTAGGAAAGAAGGTATCCATTTATCCTGGGGGTGAGGAGTGGTGAGCTAGAATTATAAGCTATTCAGGAGACACCTCCAGGTAATTTTCAAGTGTGCAGACAAACCCGAACTAGGTTAACACTGTCACCAGAGGCCCTTCTGCAACCAGGTAAGATGGTCTGAAATAATGATTTTCATGGAAACGGTGCCTCGAAAAAGGCAGGTTTATTTTCTCAGTATGGATAAACAGTCTCCGCATAATCTTACTTATTAATCTGCCTGGCAAATCGTGCCCCCTCCAACCACACAAATTATGAGAAGACAGATACATGGGAAAGAAAAGAATTAAAAGCGGTCCCCGAGAGCTAATTCACGGTGTATATAAGACACTATGCAATACAAACGGAGAAATCGGCTGGGATAGAAATAATCAGGGAAAACTCCTTGTAGTAATGACTGTTGAAGGCAAAGGCATTTTTAAAACATCACCATGAAGTGGCCTAGCAAATGCACAAATTTCAGACTTCAGGGTTCCATCCTGCCTGCACGGGCCAGGTGGGCATCTCCATGAAGGCCCAGCCCTCATTTCCATAGGTTTCTATTTTACACAGCATTCCTTCTACCCTCCTGGGGTGAGGGTAGACGTGGGGATTCTGCGTGGACACTTCTGAGGAGCAGCAGCTTACTCCTTTTCAAATGGACTGCCCTGGATGATGACAGGACTTGTGGTACAGGACCAGCACTGTCCCCCGAGGCAATGGCTTCACAGAGCCTGTAACTTTACGTAGGGCCTTCCTGCTCGGAAATCCTGTATTTTCCAGCGCTCCTATAGACCAGTGGCCCAGGGAGGGGCCGAGGCCTCAGCCAGCCTCCTCCCTAACGGGAGCACCACACGGCTGTAATGAGTCTCAGAGCACAGACAACAAACGGCGAACTGAACCCGCTATCTGGGCAAGGTATACACACACCACAACTGGCCAAACCAAGAGACAGGCCGCATAAACTTCAGGGTATTCTAGTGACCACCCGCACTTTGCTATTAAAATTCTCCATGAGTCCCCGGCAGAGGCCACATGACCACCAGACGTATATAATTAGGAGTGACGTAGGCCTGGCATGCACTTGCCTTGCAGTAAAAATATGCTCACACGTCACGTATGTGGCAACGCCAACTCTGTAAGCCTGGACAACTGACCCTTCTTGGGATCTGCGGCGCCACCCTCGTGCAGTCCTGTCACAGCTGCCAGGGCTTCCTCCCACCCGCTCCTATCCAGGAGGGGAAGGAGGACCACGAATTAGGAGAGAGGACACTCGTCTCTCTCTCTTAACTAAACCATTCTGATAAAGGAAATGATAACCAGGGAGCAAGCCTCTTTTGATCAGAAAAAGGACCATCTCTCCCCGCCCCCTCCCTGTAAAGGACTATCTCCAGGATACCTTAAATCACGACCTCCCTTTGAAATAATCTGATCTACAACCACTTTGCCAGGGAAGCTGTGTTCGGGCAAGGCCCATCTCTGTACCTGGTGCACACAGCCAGCCACCTGCACTGGCTACACAGGCCGTGTATCACTTGAGAGAGCAAGTCCCACCAGTTCAGGCCTCAAACTCCTGTGTTTTCACAGGGGGCCACTGGCATAAGTGCTGAACGCTGTGCACACACAGTGGCAGAGGCTGACCACAGAACCAGACAAAGAGGCTCTTAGTACAAGAGCTCTTTCTCTAAAAACAGGAAACTGCCCACAAGGAAAGGGGAGGAAGCAGGGTAGGACCCAACATTGTCAGGTTGCTGGCAAGTTTCTGGGGGAACTAGATTTATGGGAAAGAAGCTTAAAGGCAGAAGCCCATGATGTGGGGAGGTAGCATGAGAGGGAGTACATACATATGTGGGGGAGGCCAACAAAAGGGGCAGTCACAAGTGGCCAGGGCCTGCCTCAGAGCAGCACGGGTGCCAGGAACGTCGTGGCTAGAGGTCTGAGACCAGCCGACAGCCAAGAGCAATCATCATTCCACCTGCTGCCTCCCTGGCTGTTCAGCAGACTTCAGCCCCCAGGACCGACAGTCTTCCACACTAGCCCCATCTTGTGTCCACCTCCTCTGAAGGTCAAAGCCAAGTAAAAAGAGGCTCAGAGCTATGGAGGGCAGACAGGTTTCCCAGAGGTGGGTAATGGGCCACTGCCATCCCCAGAGTGCTCAGGCACCAGCAGCCTCTTTCCTTTTGCTCTCAGAGCAACTTCCCTGTGTTTTGCTTAGTCAGAGGGAATCCTCCAGTGCCCAAGAAGGAGCCCCTGGCTCCCTCTAAATCAATATGGTGGGAAAGCTGTAGCCAGACTGTTCCTCTTACTTCCTCCTTCGCTCACTCACGGGCTGGCGAGTGACTGGAACCACCAGACAGCCTTTTGGCAAGGCCAGCCAGCTAACTTATCCGCAGGTCTTCAGAAGGCCTTTCAACAGACGTAACTCCCACATCTACAAGGGGCTTGGCTGAGCTTCCAGCCCCCTGTCCACTCAACTGCAAACTCTCTGGCCTCCTTAGCAGATGGTCCCCATCCAACTATGAGGACGCTGAGGACTCAACATGTTAATAACTATACCCTCTGTTCCCACCAAAGACAAAGGCAGAGAAACAGCTTTCCTGTAACAAACATCTCTCCTACCGTCTTTGCAAGCTGGCCCTGAACCACACTGCAGTTCCACAAGCCACTACTTGTACTGTACTGTGTATTTTCTGTGAGGCAGTCAAGTTACATTATGAAGACTGATAAAAAATCTTACTGACAGGAATGTTGCTCACTGTACCAAAGGATGCTCTTTTTGGAGAAAGCACTGGAGAATTCTCTTGTCTTGGTAACAAAAACAAGTACTTCACTGAATAGCCCGTTTGTTTTTACTATCAGGCCACACAGGTATTGGCAAAACTGAGAAAATTTTCCTCTTTGCTTTGACTACTAGGAAGCTCAGCACCAAATCTGCAATCCTACCCAAGCAAAAAAAAGCTTAGGACAGAAAGGCACTCACCTTGTATACTAATCTTATCCTTGATTTCCTCTTTTCTTTCAACCTATCTGCCTCAATTCTATTTAAAATCTTGGGAAGATTTTTACTTGGGAAGTAGCTTGGAATGATTTTTCATATCACTTTTTGGAACAAAATATAAGAATTATTTAAAAATAGAATAACATGGGACACCCGGGTGGCCCAGTGGTTGAGCGTCTCTCTTTGCCTCAGGGCGTGATCCTGGAGTCCTGGGATGGAGTCCCACATCAAGCTCCCTGCATGAAGCCTGCTTCTCCCTCTGCCTGTGTCTCTGCCCCCCTCTCTCTCTGTGTGTGTCTCCATGAATAAATAGGGTCTTTGAAAAAAAATAGAAAAAAAATCATAATCTAAGACTTTATCCCCAAACCATAAGAAAACAAAACCTGTTTTTAGCAATATTTCTAAAAACCAAGTGTAGTACTAATGTTAGTACTTTCCTATTCAAAATGTGGTCTGCAGACCAGCAGCATCAGCATCTCAGAGCCTGTTGGGAATGTAGATTCGCAGTCCCCACCAGTCTTGAAATCATAATTTGCATTTGAACAGGATCTCCAAGTGATTGGTAATGTTTCAGAATTATCAGGTTAGTCAGTAAGCTTGTTTCAACATGTTGGAAAGAACTACTATAATGGCTTTACAACCATTCACTGAGTTTTCTTTTTAAAGATTTTTATTTATTTATTCATGACAGAGAGAGAGAGAGAGAGGCAGAGACACAGGCAGAAGGAGAAGCAGGCTCCATGCAGGGAGCCCGACGTGGGACTCGACCCCGGGGTCTCCAGGATTGTACACCGGGCCAAAGGCGAGGCCAAACCGCTGGGCCACTGGGGCTGCCCTAAGATTTTTATCTTAAAAAAGTAATCCCTACAGCCAAAAGGGGGCTCCAACTTACAAGATCAAGAGTTGCATGCTCTGCAGAGTGAGCCAGTGAGGCACTGAGCCAGTGAGGCACTCCGCTCAGGGACTATCCTATGCCAGGGCACACTTGAGAAGGAAATTTATGGTCCTTGTCATTGAAGTCTTTGCAACAGGACATGAGAAAAAGTTCACACCTTATAGCAGGTTTTTAATAGCTAATTATAGTATGTCACATCTGGAAAGAAGTCCCCAGAAAGAACCACATTCCCTAGAAAGGATTCACGATTCATTATGGCTACATTAAAAACAGAGTCAGAGCCCAGGATTCTCCTGTGATAGTTACAAGTGAAAAGGAGAAGGTATTTATTTTGGAGACTCCAAACAATTTAAGAAAAACTGACATGTCAAGGGGATGGACAGCTGGAAGGAAATGCACAACCTAGCCTGCTTCCTGCCTGCAGAGAGTGAGGCAATGTCCCCATGGGTTCTGTTCTATCTGCCACCTCTAGGTCTGGCCAACAGGTCTAAAGCCAACAAGATGACGTCTTCCACTTTTCACAATGTTTGTGAATAACTTCAAAGACAGGAGACGGTTTCTTCATGAGAACAGAATTACATTATAAGGAGAAAAGCCACTCTGAGTCCATCTCCACGAGCTCTGCCTCTCTGGGCCAATCACCCTAAAAATTTCTGTTTTACTCCTCTGCTCTTCTAGGACCATTCTGAATATCAAGACCACATTAAGAGTATGTCAACTACTACTGTAATATGGTGGTGAGACTCTAAATGAATAACAGATAATCTATGGAATACTTTTACTGTGGGGGGAGGGGTGGAATTATGAAAGGTTTAAGGACTTAAGATTGAGTAACAGAAAAGGACTAAAAGGCAGAGAGACCCAGAAGGGTCAAATACTATACAGACACTTAATATTAGTAAACTGATTCAAGTATCTATTTATTTTTATCCTAACAAACACTAACAGTACCTGAACATTTTCTTTGGCCTGTGAACTATGCTAAGCACTATTTATCAGTATCTTATTTAATCCTCAGAACCCATGGAGTAAGTCCTACTAAAACTCCTATTTTACAGATAAGGACATCAAGGCACCGAGAAGTTAAATGACTTATCCAGAGTTAGTAAAATGGCAGATAAAACCTGATTTAACTGAAGAGAGCCGAAAGGCAACTGCTTCCCTAACCTGTAAAGATAATTGGTCCTGGGCAGCTTGGGTAGCTCAGCAGTTTAGCGCCGCCTTCACCCCAGGGTGTGATCCTGGAGACCCAGGATCCAGTCCCACTTTGGGCTCCCTGTGTGGAGCCTGCTTCTCCCTCTGCCTGTGTCTCTGCCTACCTCTCTCTCTGTCTAATGAATAACTAAAATCTTAAAAAAAAAAAAAAAAATTGGTCCTGAGGATCCCTGGGTGGCTCAGCAGTTTAGTACCTGCCTTTGGCCGGTGTGATGCTGGAAACCCGGGATCGAATCCTGGGTCAGGTCCCCGGCAGGGAGCCTGCTTCTCCCTCAGCCTGTGTCTCTGCCTCCCCCTACCCCGTGTGTCTATCATAAATAAATAAATGAAATCTTTAAAAAAATAAATAAATAAATGGTCCAACAAATTAAAGGAATGAAAATTTTTGTTTTGTCAACTTTTGGCTACACCTCTGGGGGTTTTTTGTTGTTGTTTTCTTTTGTCTTCAATCACCCAGGCACCGTGCTAGGAGCTGGAGAAACCACGATGTGTAAAAAAAAACAAAAAAACAAAAAACAAAAAACAAAAAACGGGGAGGCAGCAGAAGGCAGCCTGAGTGAAGAAGTGATTAATTAGCTGTGGGATGGGGAGGAGCTTTTAAAAGTTCTTCGGAAGAGGTGAAAACGGAGTTCTTTGCTTTTTTCAGTACCAAGTGGCCTAGAATCGATCCAGGTGAAGGAGAAAACGAGGATGTGAAGTGGTGACTTCAACTTTTCTTTAACCAAACCCGAGGCAGACTGACCTAGCACATTTCGTCCTGCATCCTAACAACATCCTTCTCACCCTGGGGGGTACTAATGAATACCACCCCTCTCTATGCAGGCCCCACTCCCCCCACCCATCCCCGAGCTCCCCGTGAGGTCCAACGTGCTGGGGGGGGGGGGGAGGGCTGGCCTGGCAAGGTTTCCGCTCACTTGTCTGACCAATAAACACACCCAACCCAACCCAATAATCATAAAGGACCTGAGCACGTGCATGCGCCCCCAGGCTGCTGAGGACAGTTCTGGTGATGCCCGTTGGAAAGGGTGGCGAAAACGGAGTTCTTTGCTCTTTTCAGTACCAAGTGGCCTAGAATCGATCCAGGTGAAGGAGAAAACGAGGATGAGAAGTGGTGACCTCAACTTTTTTTTTTTTTTTTTAACCAAACCCGAGGCAGACTGACCTAGGGCATTTCGTCCTGCATCCTAACACCGTCCTTCCCACCCCAGAGCTAGGAGCTGTTGCAGGTACTTAGGAACAGCACCCGTCCTGCGCAGGCCCCACCCCCACCCCCACCCCCCACCCCTCCCCGAGCTCCCCGCGAGGTCCAACGTGCTCGGGGGCCCTGGCAAGGTTTCCGCTCACTTGTCTGCCCAACAACACACCGAACCCAATAATCATAAAGGGCGTGAGCATGTGCATGAGGACAATTCTGGTGAGGACCGTTGGAAAGGGTGACCCTTAAAAAAAAAAAAAAGAAAAAAAAGAAAAAAAGAAAAAGCACATTTTCTGTCTGTCGTCGGCAGCTGCCGCGCTCGGGGCACCAGGGAAGCATCCGTCGTCTCCATCGTTGCTCCCGCGGGAACGACCCCGAGCGGCTGAGAGACGACCTCCGCGCGAGCCGCCGCCCCGCCCCGGGCCCCGGGCCCCGGGTCCCGCCGGGCGCGCAGGGCTCACGGGGCTCACGGGGCGCGCGGCCCCCGCCGTCCCGCCCGCAAGGCTGAGGCGGCGGCACGAGGCGCCGGGTCCCCACAGGCCCTTCCCGGCGGCGGACGCGGCGACGCGGGGCCCGGTGCGGCCTCACAGCCCCTGAGGCGCGGCGGGGCCGCGGGGGCCGGGCCGCGCGGGGGAAGGCGTTGGAGCCCCGGCCCCGGCCCCGCGCGCGGGCAGCCACCTACCTCGCCTCGAGCGCTTCGGGGCCCGCGGCGGGCCTGCGGCGACGGCGGGCGGACGCGGCGGCCCCGACGCGGGGTACCAGGCGGAGACCGCGGCCCTCACGCCCGAGCCCGCGGCGTCCGGGGCGGGACCGCGCGCCGGCCACGCCCCCGAGGCCCGCCCCTCCTCCGCGGGGAGCGGCGCGGCCAATCGCAGCCCGGAGCCTGCGGGATCCACCAATAGACGCCCGGTTCCCCCGAGCAGAGCCCGCCCTCGCGCCGTCCTGGCCAATAGGAGGCCGCGTCTTCTTCGGCCGGCCTTCTCCGGTCGCCTGCACCGCTCGGCTGCTGCAGGCCCGGGAGCGGGGTCCTGCGGGCACGTGGCCCCGCGGGGCGCTTTCCCCGGGGTGCGGGATGCAGGTCGCGGCCTCAGTCGTGCGTGCATCCCTGCGTTCATTTGGCGCGGGGCATGCGGCGGTGTTGGAGGAGCGGTCCCACGGTCTGTGACTGTGCGCGGACATGTGACCGAGGCCCGAACAGGTGCCTCTTCTCCTCCCCCGCCCCCCGCCCCGGGTAACAAGCGCAAGAGGGGAAGGGCTCCAGCCCGAGGGGTTGGGGGCGACTCCAGGGGTGAGGTGGGACTTAGGCAGGCTCGGGGAGGGTGGATGAGCCCGGAGCCACCCAGAGGCTCTGAACAGCCAGGTCCCGTGGGACATCCGTGATGGAGACCGAGAGGAAGAGGGAGCCCGCGGTGGAAGGCTGGGATGCTTGTCCCAGCGGAATCCAGGCTGGGAAGGGGCGGGGGGTCACGCTGTGCCCGTGTTAGATCCCTTCCTCCTTTCTGATCCTTTTGCTCAGCAGCGCTTTGGGCAATCTGGCTTCCACGCAATGCCTCCACTAGTTTATCAAACAAGTCTGTAAAGGCCTGACCCCCAGGTGTGGATAACGTCCTTCTCAGGGAGCTCCTGGGCCGCAGGCAGTTAGGACGCAAAGACTTGTTGAGTTTTCTCGAGCCTGTCCTGATAGCTACAGGTTGTGTCTACACAGGGAGTCACAAACTTTTGGCAGCAAAAGCAGAAACTAGCCCACAGATAGGTTTTGTTTGGGCAGCACATTGACTTTATTTGCTTTTGTTTTGTTTTTTGTTTTTTTTTAATAAAAATTAAATCCCATGAGCACCACTTGTGTATTAATCAATAGCCAGCCTCTTCACACATTTGTTACCTGCCTGATATCAGAAGGCATTTGCGTAGGGTGATCCTTGGTCTTTCCTGAATACACCAAAGACCTCTGGGAGAGTCACCTAACCCCAGGGGCTGAGACTTGGGTCTTTTCTCCAGCCAAGACATTCAGCTGGACGGAGAATCCGGCCAAGTCCAAATAGGCAACCAGGTCAAATGGAGAATCAGGACATCAAATCAAAATGAAGGGAGCGTAAAGAAAAAAAAAAATCAAGGCCAAATAAATAGTCTAAAAAAAAAACAAACCCCAAAGCAGTTATGGGTGGTGGAGTTTGAGATAAGCAGACTATGGGCAGAAGTAATTTTGAGCTTAGCAAAAGACCAATATAGTCCACCCACTGTGTGTCAGGTCCCAGGTTAAATCCTCCCACCTTCATCAAGCCGACCCTTATCTCAACCAGACCTGCACTGGCCCTCTTTTGAACTCTGCAGCACTTGGTATGTACCTTTTCCATGGCCTTTATCATTTTCTACCCTGTATGGTTTCCTCTTCAAAAGAGGGGATAGGATGGATGACTCTCAAGGTTCCTTTCAGCTGTAATTTTCTGTCGAGCATCTTTTGTTTTTGCCTGACAAGTAATCTTTCCTTAAGGAACTGCCTGAAATCCCCTGAAAGGGGGAAAATGGGCCATCACCTACAGATGTGGACTTGGGGGCAGATAAAATAATTCATGAGACAGAGCTGTCCTCTTTTGAGGAGGGGATGAGTGAATTTTTTTTGTTGTAGGACAGATGGTTGCATTGGGCAGACTGAAGGATAGACGATCATGGAGTATCTATTGGCTACCCACCATCTGAGTATCCTTCAAATGTGAGGGAGCCTCCTTTACTCTCAGTCTTGGAAGGAGTCTGGGCCTTTCCTCCCACAGTAGGAACCAGTAGATCTAGTAGAAGCTTCAATAGAAACCAGAACCCTCCTTGCCTACTGGTAGCTACACACAGGCACATGACCTAGAGTAGAACAAGTCAATGGTCCTACCCAAAACAATCTTGAGTGGATAACTAATATCACAAGAATTGAAAAGCAATTCATAGTGGCATTAAAAGTTCACACATGTACCCTAACCAGAGTGCTAGAACAGCATGGCTCTGGCTCCATGCCCCCAAGTCCACATCTGTACCTGATGGTTCATTTTTACCCTGACTTTCATCATCATCCTATCTCAGTGTTGTAGTATGCAGACTACAATTTAAAAGAAACCATCACTCATATACTGAAAATACAATAGTGAAGGGAGATGAAGAGAATGGACCATAGCTAAAGATCTACACTCATTCATGACACAGAAAAAAAAAACAAAAAACAAAAACAAAACAAAACAAAAACAAAACAAAACAAAACAAAATACCAGGAGAGGCTACAATCTTCATTTTTGCAACTGGTCATGAAGCTCTATTGGCATTTATCATTTGCCCTCTCCACTCCTCCTCATTCCAGGTTCCCCTTACCTTCAAGCTGACCAGGATTCTTTACCCATTGGGGTAAACCAAATCTTTGTGCTTGAGGAGTCTGTCCTAGTGGGCCTCCCTGCATGTAATGTGGTACGTTCCCATTAGCTTGTATTTCTGGCACGCTAGTGATGAGGCGCCCTCAGAGACCTCCTGGGCTCCAGTCATACTCCTCCTGCCATTGCCTCCAGTCTATCCCCTTGCTGGTCAGGTCTCGTCATCAGCCAACATTGCAGCTTCCAACATGAGAGAACCATTTCAGTCTCAGTTTCCAGCCAATGGGAACCATTGTTAGAAGCTCTGCTGTGAACACTGCCCTTAAGTATCTAAACCAACTGATGAAAAGAAAGGGAAGCATCTATTTTGGAGAATCATTAGGTATAATTTGAGAGGTGCCGCACCTACTTTCACCAGCTGGTTCCCTGACATCTGCCTCCTGTGGAGGAAACTGTAGTGGCCCTTGGCTCAGAGTGTGCACTTTAGCCAGAAGGACAATACTACAAACTCTCAGCAGGCACTTTAACTAATCTTGTTTTAATTACATTTTTTTATGTTATTAAAGTAACACATACACGTATTTTTTTTTCAAATCATGTAGTACTACAAAACTCATAAGACTTCTAAGAGTCTACTGCCCTTTTTTTTTTTTTTTTAAGATTTTATTTATTTATTCGTGAGAGACAGAGAGAGAGGCGGAGACACAGGCAGAGGGAGAAGCAGGTTCCATGCAGGGAGCCCAACGTGGGACTCGGTCCCGGGTCTCCAGAATCACAGCCTGGAAGGCGGCCTTAAACCACTGAGCCACCCAAGCTGCCCTCTACTGCCCATTAAACCCCTTAATCTCCTTTATTAGAGGCTTTCATTTTCAAATTTTTAACGTTCTCTTCTGTTATTTCCATATTTTTAAATAATGTACTTGTTATTTTTTGGTTTATGAATATGAGACCCAATCTGCTGACTTTTTATTGTGTTAGATAAGGACCTAGCCCTATTATAGCTCCTTTCCTATTTTCTCTCATCCACCTTAAATTTGGTATATCACAATTTTCATAATTAAGTCAGTAGATACCTTTTATATCATGATCTGGTAAATATTGTTTACAGAGGAGTTCCACATAGTGGTATGTTTCCTTTCTCTTATAGCTTTTTGTTTTTCCTGGAGCTAATGATTTTTTTTTTTTACCCGCATAGATTTCATTGTATCTCCTCTTATTTTTTCCATTAGATGTGACATATTTCTACCAGTACTTTGTTTGAAATGCTCACATTCATCTACCATTCCCATTTTCCCCCAGATGTTTTCTTTCCTAAGAAATCATCCTTCCTTGCTTTCCTTCTGAGCTCCTGCTGTAACTTTAACCTATTCCTTATGCCTGCTATACTGTCATTTCCCCTCAGTAGAAACACCTGTTATTTCTGGTGCAGGAGGATCCAAGATTCTTTGGGATAAACAAAACAGAATCCATATAAAACAACCGCAGAACAAAATAATAATCAAACCTTTTTAGCTAAAGAGAATACGACCAAAAAGCAGAGGAAAACTGCATCACAGCTCTCTCAACATGGATTAAATATCATTTAGCAAGCAACAGCAGCTATAAAGAATATTAAAAAAATATTTAAAAACTCACAGTAGAAAACGGCAAAGTGAGGATTGACTGAGTTCAGGAAAGAAAAAAGCGATCTTGAGATATGAAAACTAAATTATATGGCATCTAAGGGAAAATAGGCTAGACTAAGGACTCAGTAAAGGACACTGAGAAAAAAATGTATGAGTCAAGAGAACCAAAAGTAAATCTGGAAAGGAAGTAAAAATATCAGAGAAAAAGTGAGAGATAACGGAAGATAGACAAAAAGCCAACGTATCTATCACCAGAGTCCCCAGAGAAGAAAAACATGCCAATAAAATGAAGCTGTGATACAGGGAAATTTTCTGGAAATAAAATAAGACGTGAATCTTTAGAAGGAACCAAAGGTACAGGGAAAAGATGGATTCAAGATCATTAGCCTGAGGGAAAGGAAATTATCATTTTGCATATCATCTGATCAAAACCAAAAGGAAATATCATTTCACATCCACTAGGATGGCTATAATCAAAAAGACAGATGGGGCGCCTGGGTGGCTCAGTCCAGTAAGCGTCTGCCTTCGGCTCAGTCAGGATCCCAGGGTCCTGGGATTGAGCCCTGCATCGGCCTGCTTCTCCCTCTCCCTCTGCCCCCCCGCCCCACTTGTGCTCACTCACTCTTTGTCTCTCTGTCAAATAAGTAAATAAAATCTTAAAAAAAAAAAAAAAACAGGTGTCAGTGAGGATATGGAGAAACTGGAACCCTCATTCATGCATTGCTACTAGGAATGTAACATGTTGCAGCCCCTTTGGAAAAGACTGGCAGCTGCTCAAAAGGTTAATCATAGACTTACCATATAACCCAGCAATTCTACTCCTGGTTATATCCCAAGAGAGATTAAAACACGTGTTCCCACTCATACCTGTACATGAATGTTCATAGCAGCATTGTTTATAATAGCTAAAAAGTGGAAACAACTCTAATGCCCATCAACAGAAGGAAAGATAAACGAAATGTGGCATATCCATAAAATGGAATGTTATCTGGCATTAGAACGGAATGAAGTGCTGATGGGAGCCAGCACAACATAGACGAGTCTTGAAAATCTCACACCAGGTGAAAGAAGCCATTCACGGAAGACCACATACTATGTGACTCCACTTATACGTGTCCAGAACAGGCAACTCTGTAGGAACAGAGAGTAGATGAATAGCTGCCTAGGCCGAGGGAGTTGGGGGAATGGAAAGGAAACACTAAATGAGTAATGGGTTTTTTTTTGGGGGGGGGGTGATGAAATGTCCTAAAATGGACTTTGTTGGTTGATCACATAACCCCGCGAATAAACTAAAAACCATGGAACTGTACCCTCTAAGTAAGTGAACTGTATAGAAAGTGAGTTATATGCCAATAAAGCTTTAGAAAAAAAAAAAAAGGATACAGGAGTCAGCTTGAAAGAGTTTCTCACTGGCCAAATTTGGGATGATTTGCACATCAAAAGAATAAAGCTAATTGATTATAATGCAATATTTTTTTAAAACATAAATTCATCATAATTCTAAAACAAAGAAGCAGAACATAAGAAAAATAGGGAGAAAAAGAAAAGTTCATTGTTGCAGAGTAATAAATGTAGAAGGGATGATAGATTAGACAGTCAGCATTTGCAACCCCAAGTGTAATCATTAAGAAGCAAGTCCAAGATCAATCCTGAATGCTAAACTACTGGGAGGAAGGGTGTTGGGGAGCAGGATATTCACACGGACTCCCAGTATCACCCCCTGGATAACTAATAACAAGAGGGAAGTTACATGTTTGTAAAGAAGAAATCAAGCAGCTCCCAAACATTGCACATCACTAACAACGGCTCCACCAGACCTGTGCCTCCTAGGTATTCTCTCCAAAATTGTTTAACCTAACTTCCTGCTTACAAAATAAAACAGTGGATAGGAGAAGTTAAACATCACCATCAGAGAATAATCACTTCCACAATATGGGGCGTCCTACAAAACAATTGGCCTGGACCCTACAAAAATGTCAGCAGTATGAAAAGCCAGAAAGAGGTGGTATTGGGGGGAACCGTTTTTAGATGAAAAGGGACCACATAGATAAAATGATCAAAAACAATATTGGGACCTTGACTAGACACCAGGGCAGAAAATAAAAAAGCTATAAAAAAAATACTCCGGGGAAAGTTGGGGTGAGGTGAGTTTGGGTTGGTACTAGATGGTATTACAGCACTACTGTTAAATAGTATGACAATGATTATGTAGGAAAATGTCCTTATTCTTAGTAGATGAATGCTGCAGTAGAGGTGAAATGTCTTCACACCTGTAACTTATTTTTGATTGTTTAATCAAAAAAGAGTGTGTGAGGGAGTAGCCAACGGCCTGCAGAGCAACATGCCTAAGTTTTATTGTGACTACTGCGGCACATACCTCACCCATGACTCTCCATCTGTGAGAAAGACACACTGCAGTGGAAGGAAACATAAAGAGAATGTGAAAGACTACTATCAGAAATGGATGGAAGAGCAGGCTCAGAGCCTGATGGATGAAACAACCGCTGCATTTCAACAAGAAAAGATACCTCCTACTCCATTCTCTGCTCCTCCTCCTGCAGGGGCAATGATCCCACCTCCCCCCAGTCTCCAGGGTCCTCCTCCCCCTGGTATGTGCCAGTGCCCCATATGGGGGGGCCCTCCTATGATGCCAATGGGGCCTCCTCCTCCTGGGATGAGGCCACATGCCAATGATGTCTGGGCCCCCAGTGATGAGACCTCCTGCCCGTCCCATGATGGTGCCCACTTGCCAGGAATGACTCAACCAGACAGATAAGGAGAGACAGGAACCTCTTTATACTCACTTTGTATTACTTGTTCTACTTCACCAGGAGATCATGGTGCTGTGATTCTGGGCATTTTCTAACAGCGTGACAAGGAAGACTTGCTCCCCCTTCCTATCAGCGAGAGAATAGTTTTTGCAGGGGAGTAGTGAGACAAAAAAAAAAAAAAAAAAAAAAAGGCAATGTTCATTTGTATTGTGAAATGTGAAAATAAAATTGTAAACTTTTAGTTAAAAGAAAAAGTATGTATGTGTGTACATATACACGTGTGTTATGTATACAAGTGCATCTACAGAGATATATCTATATCTACAATTGTATCTTTGAACAACAGGGTTTTTAAAAAAATTTTTTTATTTTTTTATTTTTTATTTTTTTATTTATTTATGATAGTCACAGAGAGAGAGAGAGAGAGGCACAGAGACATAGGCAGAGGGAGAAGCAGGCTCCATGCACCGGGAGCCTGATGTGGGATTCGATCCCGGGTCTCCAGGATCGCGCCCTGGGCCAAAGGCAGGCGCCAAACCGCTGCGCCACCCAGGGATCCCTAAAAAAATTTTTTTAAGATTCTATTTATTTATGAGAGACAGAGAGAGACAGAGACAGAAGGAGAAGTAGGCTCCTCACAGGGAGCCCGATGTGGGACTCGATCCCCGGACCCAGGATCATGCCTTGAGCCAAAGGCAGACCCTCAACCACTGAGCCATCCAGGTGTCCCCAAACAACAGGTTTGAACTGCGTGCATCAGTTTATCTGTGCAGACTTTTCTTGGTACAGTACAGTACCATAAATGTATTTTCTCTTCCTTATGATTTTCTTAAATAACACTTTCTTTTCTTTAGTTTATTATAAAAATACCATATATAATGCATATACAAAATATGTGTTCATCGACTGTTTATATTATCTTTAAGACTTCTAATCAATAGCAGGCTATTAAGTTTTGGGGGAGTCAAAGGTTTACATGGAGGGGCCCCTGGCTGGCTCAGTCAGTAGAGCATAAAACTCTTGACTTCAGGGTTGTAAGTTTGAGCCCCACATTGGGTGTAGAGATTATTTAAAATCTTTTTTTTTAAAGATTTTATTTATTTATTCATGAGAGACATACAGAGAGAGGGAGAGACACAGGCAGAGGGAGAAGCAGGCTCCATGCAGGTAGCCCAATGTGGGACTGGATCCCAGGACCCCGGGGTCACAACCTGAGCCAAAGGCAGACGCTCAACCACTGAGCCACCCAAGTGCCTCAAGATTACTTAAAATCTTAAGAAAAAAATAGTTCCGGAGTTTTGATGGCAGCATGGGGGTAGGGCTGGGTTGGCATCCCTAGGCCCCTACCTTATTCGAAGGTTCGCTGTGTTTCTGTACCTGTAGCTTTGGCTACATACAGGGGAAGAGGAGCAAATGTGGCCAAACGTCAGCAAGCAATGAGTCTGCAGCTTGCAGCCTCTGACACAGCAGTCCACGCCGCCCGCCCCTCCCTCCTATGACCCCCACCCTTGTGTCAGCCGTTTCCCCAGAGTGTCAGCGAGACCGATTTCAGTCTTCGGCTTCCAGCACCTGCCACGCGGCAGAGAAGGTGGGATGTGGCTTCAGTGGCTTCGTTCTGGGACGTCCCGCCTGCCTCGCCGGCTCAGATGGGCGCTGGCGGCCGCGGCGAGCTGCCCCACAGGTGCCGAGGAGGAGATGACCGGACTCGATCCTGAGGCCTCCAGGATCATGACCTGGGCCAAAGGCACACGCTCAACGGCTGAGCCACCCAGGCGTCCTCGTCTGCGTCTCTTTAAAGCCGCAGAGAAATGATCTGAGAGTCTGGCCACAGTGTCATAGAGGCTGTCCTGGCTGGCCAGGGCTTTGGAGGGGCTAGATTGGCCGCCAGCTCGGGTGCCCTCGTCACTGGGGCCCCTTCTCTTCCGTTCATTTGCCTTCTGCAAAGGAGCCCCTACCTTGGGGCCTCTGGCGGGCACATCGAGGCTTCTGGAAGGAGTGTAGACAGGAACGACGCCTGGCTTCTACACTGCGACAGACATAAGCCATGTGCAGGGGACAGACAGCAAGGTCGGTTTGGGACAAGAAGCGAAAGGCGGTGTCCGGGCAGCGCTGTCCAGTCAGCTGGGGCTGGAGCCGAAGCCCCCGAGTCCGGGTAGCTGGCCATGCGGCCAAGGGGGTCCGGGCACAGGGGGAGAGGGGCTTCCCCGGGCCCGGAAAGACCCTAAAGCTGGAAAAGCCTTTGCTGTACCACCATCTGCTCAACTGTCTTCACCGGAACCTCAGAAATTTGCATCTGGAATAAACGAGGGGGGTGAATGGGGTGAATGGGTCGTGCACACCGTGTGCCGGCGGGCTGTGTCGGCCTCTCCGTGCGGCCCGCAGGCTGTGCGCGTAACGTTCACATGGTGACATTGCCTGCTCACGCTTCTCAAGGCAGGACGGTCCCCTGGGACACCGGGTGGCACTTCCCCCGTCTCTCCCTTCCGCAGCCAGCGCTGGGCAGCCGGGCTCTGTGCGGTCCTTCCCCCAGGAGGTCTGCGGCCGGCTGGAAAGCTGTGGACAGAACCCTTTCCTTCCTGCCTTTGTTTTCCAAGCCGAAACCCCCTGAGGTGATTTAGTGACCGGGCCATAGGCCTGGGAGACAGGAAATGGCTCGGAGGGGAGGCCAAGCTGCTGTGAATCTTCCCCAGGCAAGAGGCCCCCAGGCTGCTGGGGGAGGGGCCCTGGGTCGGGTGCCAGGGAGGTGGCCAGACCTCAGAGAGGACCGGCCCCCCCAGGCATCCGGGTGGCACCCTGCGGAGCTGTTAGAGCTGCCAGAACTGCGGGAAGCCCTGCAGAAGGTGGAGGCCTCCACTGCAGGTCTTCCCAGGACCTCCCCAGGATGGCCTGGGCCACAGCTTCCTGTTGGCTTGTAGTTGAAACGAACGCATTTAGATAATTTATCCCATTATGTTTTTTTTTTTTTCATTTTATTTACTTATTCATGAGAGACACAGAGAAGGAGGCAGAGACACAGGCAGAGGGAGAAGCGGGCTCCATGCAGGGAGCCCAATGTGGGACTCGATCCAGGAAGCCCAGGATCATGACCTGAGCCAAAGGCAGATGCTCAACCACTGAGCCACCCAGGCATCCCCCAATAATAGGGTTTTTAGAAAGTTGTAGAGGATACTCTGCCCCCCACTGGCTTTGTGCATTTAGTGTTCTCCATACATGCAGGATTGTAAGTAGATTCACAGAAATAGAATTGCTGAGCGAAAGGGTAGGGACATTGTTCAGGTTCTTGATGCACGTGGCCTAAGTGTCCTCTGGATGGGTTGTGCCTTTTCAGAGGTAGATTTTTTAAAAAAAGATTTTATTTATTTATTCATGAGAGAGATAGTGAGAGAGGCAGAGACACAGGAAGAGGGAGAAGCAGCCTCCATATGGGGAGCCTGATGTGGGACTCAATCCTGGGTCTCCAGGATCAGGCCCTGGGCCAAAGGCAAACACTCAACCACTGAGCCACCCAGGCATCCCCAGAGGTAGATTTTTAAAACTAGGACCTCTCTCCCATGGGGGAGCGTGCAGGAGAGACGGGACTCTCTTAGGAGGCCGTTGCAGTATTTCAGACGAGATACAGGGAAGGGCCAAAAGAGGGTTATGACAGTGGGAAAGAGGGAGTGACAGGTTCCAGCGTAAGCCACCTCCACATGCGGATGAAGGAGAGCGAGTGAGTATTCAACAACAGGGCGCCGACTGCCAGCTTCAGAACCTGAGTAGATGGAAATCCTGTCAAGCAAGAGTCAGTGTGGCTTGGTGGAAAGAGCCCGAGTTGCCAGTTTAGTTGACCCAGTTCCAATCCCACTCCCCCACTGCTTAGTTGTGTGGCTTTGGGTGAGTTATCAGACCTCTGAGCCCATTTGCCAGGACTTCTGCATCTGTGAGATGGCCACAGGAACACTTGTCCGTCTCTCAGGTTACTGTGGGCTCAAATCTGAAAGTGTTTTTACAGCCCCTAGCCTGCTGCGGCTCCGAAGAAACCAAAGAAAACAGATAATACTGGTAGAAAGGTTGTAGAGACTTGGAAAATAAAGAATATAGGTGGTTTTGATGAGGGATAAAAGCAGAAAAATGTTCGCCTTTAGCCCAGAAGGTTGGCCCAGAGCCCACGTAGTCCCGACAAGGATCGAGTCCGTCCTGGTCGCTATGTTCTGAAAGGGTCTCGTGACCGCCTGTACATCTGACCGAAAGTTAATATCAAGCTGAACAATAAGCACCAGAGAAATCTTGCGAAAGTAGTTCATACGTAGACATCTGAGGAAGACGTCTGGGATCAGCACTCCGTGCACGTCCCTCCCCCAAGAGCACTGAGCACCTAAGCACCCGCTTGGTGCCACAGGCCCAGCTCCGAGCTTCCTCTAATGCATCCCCTAATGCGCTAAGTCGCATGGACAGCATCTCAAGAATTCTTTTTTGCCTGTCATGCTCAACGACCCCACAGATTGCGTTTAAGACATCTGCATGAGCAGCCTGTGGGGGCTCAGCGGTTGAGCATCTAGCTGCCTTCGGCTCAGGTTGTGATCCTGGGGTCCTGGGATCGAGTCCTGCCTCAGGCAGGGGCCCTGCTTCTCCCTCTGCCTATGTCTCTTCCTCTCTCTGTGTGTCTCTCATGAATAAATAAATAAGGTCTTTTAAAAAAAAGGCGTCTGCATGAGATTTCCCACAGTAAACTTTACTTTGGTATACTTTTCTTTTTCAAGAGAACTGGAGGCATGAAAAGAACTAGGGAAGAGGGGATGGTGATCCTATTACCCTTGGGGGGAGATGGGAAGGTGGTGGTGCAGTTCTCAGGTTTGGCCCTTTTGTCACAGAGATTTTCACAGACTGTGGACTGACACGGGGTACAAGTCAGCAAAACATCCGCAGAGCGTCTACTTTGTGCTGGAGTCGGCCTTCCAGAAGCTCCCTGACATGCACGGCGAGGGCTGCAGCTCGGCGGGAGGCAGGCAGTTCCTGTTTGTACCCCTGACCTGATCAGGAAAGCTTTCCCTCCAGGATGGCTGCTTGCTGTGTCCGACCAGGTTCAGAGTCAACTGCAACACTTAGTTCCCTAAGAGCTAGAAGGATTTTTCTATTTCTGGAAATGCACTTAGTAAGAAGGGAACATTAAACAGAACCCAAGGGATTTCCTGGGGGGCTTTTTACTAAAACTCATCCCCACTCTCCTTTTTCACCAAAAAAAAAAAAAAAAAAAAAAAAAAAATTAAGGACATGGACACATTTGAACAGAGCAAATCTGACTGAAAGCCCCCATCTCTCGCGCACACAGTGCTGCAGGACAGCAAACCTCTGCCATCTAGAGAAAATGAGATGCCATATTAATAGGAATTACGCGGTGATTGGCATTATCGATCTAACTGGATGTGGAAAGAGTTGGATGTATGACTTATAATCCTAACAGCAACTTCTGTTTTATTTATTTTATTATTATTTTTTAAAGATTTTATTTATTTGTTTGAGAGAGAGAGAAGAGGCACGAGTGGGGGGAGAGGAGTGGAAGAAGCAGACTCCCCACTGAGCAGGGAGCCCGATGTGGGACTCGATCATCGGACCCTGGGATCATGACCTGAGCCAAAGGCAGATGCTTAACCGACTGAGCCACCCAGGTGCCCCTGAAACTTCAGGTTTTTTTTTTTTTTTTTTTCAACTTCAGTTTTAAATCCCATCATCCCTTTTGAGGGAAGGGGAAGGTTCGTAATCCTTCCCTCTCACCTGCATCAAACCCTGCGAGCCTCATTATTTTTCTACTCACTTTGAGTAAACGGAGGTCATCCCTTTACCTCATAAGCAGTCTCAGTTCAGCCAGTAAGGTGCCCGTCCTAGTAATCAGAACTCCAGATCTGATTTATGTCTTCTCCCTTCTCCCCACAAGGACGTGCTTGAGGGGGAGAGGTAGCCAGCCTGTGTGTGAGGAGGGGGAGAGGTAGCCGGCCTCCACCTGCTGCCGGCTCCAGTCCCCGCCACCCCCACCCTAGGGTCCTGACTCGGCTTTTGGGCCCCTGCAGATTACAGGTGTCGGAGTTAGAGGGGGCCACGTATGTTTTCAGCTGCTACTGTAGTAGGATGCTCCATGCTCGCCAGGCCTGAAGGTGCTTAACACTGATTTTCTCAGGAGGTTCTTTCAAGAACCCTAACGCCACTGGCTTCACTCGGGTTCAGCCCTGGAAATGCAGCAGCTCCCTTGCTCCCTCCACGCAGTCTCTCAAAATCTACGCTGACCTCCTGTGCTCCTCCGTTTCTCCGTAGTGGGCTCCGGGATGGTCGTCTAAGACAACCCCACTGGCTCCATCCCTCTCTCTGTTCAGCTACCAGCCTGTCCACGAGACAGACTCTTGTGTTCTGCGCTCGGAGAAACTGGGCGTGCAGGCCCATCCGTCCTCCTCCCAGAGCTGCTCCCAGCCCCACTTTCGCCTGTGAGGGGGAGACACCCCTCCACATGCCCCCAAAGCTGCCGGGGTGTACATCCAGGTCTCCAAGAGCTCTGGTTGACGCCCCCCTCACTTAGCCTGGGTGAAGCCAAGCACCTGGTCAGGGCCACTCAGGAGACACAAACCATATCAGTTATTTTGAATGAGGAAAGTTAATGAGAAAAGTTAATGAGACTTGTTCACTGAAAAGGGAGAGAACGGTGAGGCCTCATGGGGACAGCATGTGCGGGGAGACACTACCACCCCGAGGGCTGGGGGCACAAAGACAGGCAGTCAGAGTTATTCAACAGAGAAGCTGGTTGAGGCACCTGCAGAGCAGAAACTCAGATTCTGCTCTCCATCACCCGACGCCACTGGTGTGAACTGTGGCGGCCAAGGTGATGCAGCATTGCTCGGGCAGGTGGAGACAGCCCTGCCTGGTCCAGCCTTCTGGTCTCCTCTGCTGTCCCCTACTGGCGGAGGGAGCAGCTGGCCAGGGAGAGACCTCACCCAGAGTCCTGAAGCTTGGTGCAGGGGGCGGGTTTGAGGCTGAGGGACCATAGCTCCATGCCTGCCAAACCCCCTCTTGATTAAGGAAATGCTCCAGAAATTCTTCTCACTTCCAACCACCAGTGCTCTTTGACAGTCTCAGTCTGGGTTATTGGACTGGTTATACAGTCCATCTCAGTTCTCAGTTTTGAAAATCCTACGAATTAGTCTAACTCACAACTTGCCTTAGTATTCCAACCTATTGTATGTTGGTGTCTCCACTGAAACTTCTAAGGTAATATCCCGTTGCAGTAATAATAGCTAACATTCATGGGCATTTACTACATACGTACCAGGCAGTGCCAAGAAATAACGATAATTCTCATTTAATCTCACCAAGAGTTTTATTATCAAATACTGTTATTGGATTTTTTGTATTTTTTTTAAAATCCCCATTTTATAGATGAGGAAACTGAGGTGCATAGAGATGAACTTCTTAAGGCCATACAACTTGTAGGTGATGGAGCCAAAAGGAGAACCCGAGGCATCCTTTTTTCCATATCTTCTTTTGGCCTCCTCATGTCTTTCTGTTCTTTTGTGTGCTGTTCAGTGACCTTGAGGCTAACCTGTATCACACTGGTACACTCCCTCGCCCTCAGCCTTCCGCTTGGGTTTGGCCAGTGTGGAGCACCAGGAGAGCTCGGAGGATGGTTGGGATATTTATTAAACTTCTGTCTCTGTTGGGGCACACAACGGATTGCTTTCAGCCCTCACCTGTGAGATGACCCTCTCCGTTCAGCTCTTGCTGTCTCTGCATTCCATTCATCACCCTTCCTGGAGGTCTAGAGTGGCAATGGCTACCAAACTACTTTACTCTTTTTTTTTTTTTAATTTTTAATTTATTTATGACAGAGAGAGAGAGAGGCGAGACACAGCCAGAGGGAGAAGCAGGCTCCATGCCGGGAGCCCGACGTGGGACTCAATCCCGGGACTCCAGGATCGCGCCCTGGGCCAAAGGCAGGCGCCAAACTGCTGAGCCACCCAGGGATCCCCTACTTTACTATTCATGAGTTTTCCCTACACCAGCCACCCAGGGATCCCCTACTTTACTATTCATGAGTTTTCCCTACACCTTGTCATAACTGCCATAGATGGTTCCTTAATTTTCCCATTTTGGCTGGGTCACCTGTTTCCTTTTGGGACCTTGACAGGCTTTCCCCTTGCACAGTAGCAACATGGTTTGTAGTCATCCCAAATCATACATGTTCACACCACACTGCTCAAGGGAAGAGAGAAGATCTTGGTTAGTGGCTTAAAAGTTTTAAAGGACGGGGGGGGAAACACATAGACTAAGACATACCAGTCAATTGCAGCGTGGACCTGATATCAATTCTGATTCAAATAAACCTTTTAAAAGTTATAACTTGTTTGGGGGGCAAGTTAATGATCAGAGACTGAGTATGACTTTGGCACAATTTACAGTTGACTCATGAACATGGGGGTTAGAGGCATCAACTCCTCAGTTTCACCAGTCAAAAATTCATGTATAACTTCAATCCCCCAAACTCAACTACTAAAAGCCTACTGTCGACTAGAAGCCTTCCTGATAACAGTCGATTACTATGTATTTGGTATGTTATATATACTATGTGCTGTATTCTTATAATAAGCTCAAGAAAATGTTATTAAGGAAAAGAAAATATATTTACAGTACTGTAATAGAAAAAACTCGCATAGAAGTGGACCCAGGTGGTTCAAACTCCTGTTGTTTGAGGGTCAGCAGGGTTTAACGCAGGCTCACGGTGGGAACTTCACAGGCCAACAGCCTACAGGACAATGTCTCAAGCCAGTAAATAACACACTCCAAACCCACGATGGATTAATCACATATGTGTTCCGGGCAAGGAAAGACGAAAGGAGAAAAGTCTAAATGTAAGGTATGGGATTATAGTCAGCTGGCACTCAGGAGAGATGGTTTGACCATCTGGGCTGACGTCCAGCTGCCCATGCAAAAGTGAAAATCCCCTGTTGCTCAGACACGTTGCTGGGGCCGCAGGTGGGCCAAGGATCTCCTTTGTGGCTGCTGCTCAGCTTTCATGACCGGAGGAGAGAGGCACCTGTAGCCCAGGTGCAGGCTTTGCCCAGGCAGAAGCTAATTGCCTCAGGATTTTCAGAGAGATCTCTAGATCAGTGAAGTGAAGGTTGCACTCAGACAAACGCTCTCTGGGAGTCCTCACAAACTCTCCGTCTTTACAGTCTAGCTGTCCCCGAGCCCTACTTGCTGCTTCTTAGGTCTTTATTGATAAGGCCCAGCAGGGCCCCCTTGCATGGAGCTCCTGAGCTCTTCTCAATGAGAAGAGATGATGCCATCCTGACACAACTTACCTCATTCTTGTATCGAAACAGCTTTACTTCTAAAAACCTTTTTTGGGGTCTTTGTCATAAGCAAGTGGATTAAGACAACTTCACAAGTATAAACAAGTGCATTTGAAATCACATCAAACTAATACACATTGTAACTTTACAGAGCAAATGAAAATTCAGATTGATCAGAGTTTGGTTTTATTAATTACTGTTAATTTTTTTTAGGTATGATAATGGAATTTGGGGGATTTCTTTAAAGAGTGCTTACCTGAGGGCACCTGGGCGGCTCAGTCGGTTAAGTGTCTGCCTTTGATTCAGGTCATGATCTCAGGATCCTGGGAATGAGCCGCTGCGGCAGGCTACCCTCACCTCAAATAAATAAATAAAAATCTTTAAAAAAAAAAAAAGAGTCCTTACCTGTTAAAGATATATACCTAAATATTTATGGATAAAATTATATGATGTCTGTGATTTGCTTCAAAATAATACAGGAAGGGGATGACAGTGGATATGGATGAAATGAGATTGATCAACGGATGATGAATATAGAGAGATTCTTTATGCTATTCTATTACTCTTGTGTGTATTAAAAAAAATTTTATTATGGGAAATTTTAAAGAAAGGAAAGAACCCAAGGTAATAGCAAGTGAGCGAGTATTCCTAAGTCCCAGTCCAGCGAGCCTGTAGCCCATGATTGTGAAAAGATCCAAATGTGCAGTCCATGCAGTCCATTTGACCAGTCAAGATTCATCAAATTCCTCTTAATAGAATTTTTCGGATACATTTACACTTAATTCACATCCCTTCATTCTAATGGAAACAAGATATTCCAAATTTAATTTATCATTCATGACAACTAGAGAAGACTCCTTTAAATTAAATGCTAATTATTTTGGTTAAATGTTTTCTCAAATGTCTGTATTATTTCCCAATAAGAAATTAAGTTACTAACCATTGTTTGTCTTTTTAATTTTACTGCTCATGGTCGCCGTTAAGGAAAGCCCCGGCACTGAGCTCGCTGTAATCTAGCCTAGGGAACTATTTAATTATCGGGTGTTATTAGTGCTGATTGAAAAGCTTTGAGACTTCTTTCCTAGGTGGTGGTCTTCCTGTCTTTTCCCTCCTGTTTGCGGCAGCCAGCTGGTCGGCTCCCCTCTTCCCCATGTGATTGCAATCTGCTCTCTGCTTCCCTTTTAACTCCTCATGGCAGCCTAACAGGGTGCCCTGTTCACAGTAGGCACTCAATAACCATTTATTGAATTGGATTAAACCTGGCAAGAATGGAGGGTTGCCAGAGGAAATCAAATAATTAAGCTTATTAAACCATTAACCTTAATTTTAGCCACATCAGTTTACGCTGCTGAGTGTAGTTTGGGAATTCATACCTGAGTTCCAGATGGTTGAGGTTGCCAGGTATCTGGCTGCTAAATAGTGGGAGGGCATGGCTCTATTAGATATTAAAATGTATGTTTGCAGCCGTGCATAATTGCTGCTAATTTGTACCACCGGGAAGAACAAAAGTAGCAGATTGGTAAAGGAGTTCTATCTCCACTTCTAATATGAAGAATAGCCCTTGATTACCTTAAGCACAACCTCTATGTTCATTGTAGATACCAGTGTATGAAAGTACTGTCTGTGAAATTTCACCAAGGTACTTATGGAAATGACAACATTTTTATAAAAGATGAAGTACATTAACTAAACAGAGAATTAGGTAAGTTATGTGGAAAGGAAAACCACCCATAATCTTCATTTAATTGGTCTTGCCTACTAAAATATTTTATCTTTATGCAATACATCGTAAGTATATCTTTAGTACGCACTTAATCATTTCTCACTAAATATGTTTTGCTCAGGCATAAAACCCTGGGGCCCACCTAGATTCCCCTCAGCCTCATCTCACATACAATCCATCCGTAAGTCCTACTGGCTTTACCTTCAGAATCCATCCAGAACCAGCCATCGCAACACGTCTAACTGCCACACCCCAATCCAAGTCACCACTCCTCCTCTCCTGAGCTTTGTTCCAGCTTCTTATCTGTTCTGCTTCCAACGATGGTCTGCTCTCCATCCATAGCCGCAGTGATTATTTATAAGAGTCTCGTATCTCCGATGACACATCTGTCCTTACTGTGGTCTACTTGTCTACACGACCTGGCCCCTGCCTGCCTCTCAAAACTCCTTTCCTCCATCTCCCTCAGCCACTCTGCTCCAATCATATAGGCTTTCTTGCTTTCTCTAGATGTTTGTTGAATGAATGAAACACAACGGTTGCTGAATGAATGAGTGATACAATAATTATAAACAGCAACAATTAGTACAGCTGCTATGCTAGCCCAGCTCAGGGAGATGCTCTTTTACCCAGGGGGTCTAAACTGGTGGTTCTCAGACTTTACCTGGTATCAGAATCACCTGGGGGTGATTATTAAAACCCTGATGGCCAACCCCATCCATACTTCCTGATTCCAATGACTTTGGGGTAGACTTAAAAATCTGCATTTCTAACAAGTTCCTAAGTGGTGTTGATGATGCTGGTCTAGGCACATATGTGGCCTAAATATTCTAGCTTGGATGGCCAGAACTTTCTGAGCAGAAACTGAGGAAATGTTGTCCTGGTGTTCCTATCTACTCTTTGGATGAAAAGATTAATTGCAGAAATGTAGGGGGGGAACCTCATTTTTTGATACTTAGCCACAGGGTGGCCCCCTAGCTCCAGCAATGACTCCACTGGTTCCCAATTAAGATGGTTTTGGTTATTTGGTGAAGTTCCAAACTGTTTCTTTTTAAAAGAGAAAAAGGAAAAGAAGGAAAAAAAAAAAAAAAAAAAAAGAAGGGAAAGAAGAGGATTTAGCTGTAGGACCAGTAGTTTGCTGTTCGCAAAAGAATGCCTCAGGAGCAGGCTGGCGGCTTCCTCAGTAACGAGCAATACTGGGCGCTGTTGGAAGACACCAGCATCCCTCAGGTGGAAAGGCCATGAGGCAGGGATGGGGGTGGGGGGGGAGTATGTTTGTGAGTGGGAGAAGACATTAGTCGGAAGGTGAAGGAGATTTCACTGCAGCCAACAGGGAAGCAGCCTACACAGGACGAACCTTAAGCTCTGCGTAGCCCATGGCACCCTACCCGTGATCAACACAGTGTGGTACTCCTCAGCGCCTGACACCCCTTCAGCCCCCTTGCTGCTGTGGTGAGGAGGGCATCTTCCGCTCCGCTGCCATTTCCCCATGTCTACACTTCACTCTCAGCCAGATAAGCGGCTTATCTAATGACAGTTGGTCTGTCAGATGTATTTTTCAATGATATTTAGCAGGGGCACCTGGCTGGCCCAGTCCGTGGAGCATGTGACTGTTGATCTTGGGGCTGTGTGAGCCCTATGTTGGGTGAAAAGATGACTTAAAAATAAAATCTTAAAAAATACATGTCTATATCGTGTTACAAGTTTACATGTAACTGATCTCTTTTCCTCAATGAGGAACTGAGGTCATAGGTTAACTGCTTGGGGTACTACTGGCAATTTTTCAGTTTTATTAAACTTATAAGACCTATGCTTAATAGCACAAATATTATCACTCAATTCTGTTTTTCTACTCATTTGAGGGATGAAAAAGAACAAGGGCAAGTGAGAGTTCATGAAGCTGTAAAATGTAAAATGTTGCTAAACAAAGATGGTGACACCACAGAAACAAGTGGCTGGTGGGCAGCAGCACCACGAGAAGGTCTGAAGTGTTCATTCAACCATATGAATGTCTGTGTTCGTCCTAACAGGCACTTAGGGAACTCCCAACCTTGTCTGGACAGGGGCGCAGTGGGAGCTGTGGCCGACCCTGCCCGTTGGCTCAAGGCCCATCCTAACCTCCCTCAGGTGTAGCTTCCTGCGTTGTCAGCATTAAGAAACTAGAAAACAACTTCCCTGGATTTCCCTGAAGCTCTACCGGGAAGAGGCCCCTGTGTGAAACTCGGAAGGTGAGCCTGGGAAGGTGGGAGCGAGGAACATGGGTGGAGCTACCCTGGAGGTTGCAGTTGCTGATGCGGGTGGGCGGGCTGGGATGGGGGTCTCCCTGCCTGGTTCCTAATGTCCCCTGTGTGGGGTGGTGGGCAGCGGTAGCGATGCAACTTCTGTTAGAATAGTTCTTACGGAACTCAGAACTCTCAGCTGCATTCTTCCCGGCTACTAGCAACCCACCGGTTTCCCTGTCCTCAGAAACTCTGTACACTCCTTACTAGGACCGTGTAATCAGTAATTTTTTGCTCTTCGTCACACAGTGGACTCTGTTGTCTGCAACCTGGAATCCTTACTAATAGAGGACTCTGCCCAGATCAAAGCTATTCAGCTGGGCTCAAGGAGATGTGTTGGGATACCCTTCTCTCAAATCCCTGAAGTTGTGACAAGTCACCCATTACCCTTTCTTTTAGTTACTGGTCACAGTTTCCATCTCTTCCTCTCAGGGGCTCTGATGTTGCTTAGAGGGGTTCCAGCGCTGCATACCTGACTGCCCATCTTTTCTTGTTTCTTCCCCCATCTGGACATCCAGCTGGACACTCTTCCTTGGCACTTTCGTGCTACCTCCCACCCCGTCACTTGGATGCCTTTTTTTTTTTAAGATTTTAAATTTATTTATTCATGACAGACACACACACACACATATGCACACAGAGGCAGAGACACAGGCAGAAGGAGAAGCAGGCTCCATGCAGGGAGCCCGACGTGGGACTTGATCCCAGGTCTCCAGGATCACACCCCAGGCTGAAGGCAGCGCTAAACCACTAGGCCACTGGGGCTGCCCACTTGGATGCCTCTTGATTGCTATTCCCATAAGAACACAAACACCATGAGGGAAATAAACACTTCCACTTACATGACTCGAAATGAAAAAAAATAAACACAAGTGCTCATTGATCCAGAGCTTACAATAGGGTATGCCACGAGAGCTCTCACTGGCGGAGGACACAGTCTAATTCTCCAAATACTGGCTAACAGGTGTTATTAAAAAAGAAAAGGAAAAAGAAAAGAAAATCTATATTATTCTTCTTCAGTACTGTAATTCCTCATGTGAATGGCACTATCAGGTTTGCATGGAACAATAATTCTCAGTGTAGTGTACTTTTATTGTACAAAAAGGCAGATGGCGGGAGGGTTGAATAGAGGTACTAAAAACCACCTAGAGAGGCTTCATGTCAATAGCATGAACTAGATAGTGAAAGAAGGCACATGGGCTCAGAAAAGAAATACAGTGGCTGGCTCTGATTCTAATACCAAACTCCAGTGTGTGTGTGTGTGTGTGTGTGTGTGTGTGTGTGTGGGCAGTTCCCAGCACCTCCCCACATTCACTGACCTGAAAACTCTCAGCTCTCTGAAACTTGTTCTTCTGGGAGTTTGTATGGGCTTCATTACCCAGGCATGATTGATTAAATCTCTGTCCATTGGCGATCGATTCAACCTCCAGCCCCCTCTCCTCCCCCCAAAATCGGGGAGTGGACCTGAATGTTGCTCCAGCATTTTATTTATGATTGCTTCTCCCTGGCAACCAGCCCTCATCCTTAGGCACTTTCCAAAAGTCCCCTCACCCACATGAACTTAGTTGAGTTGGAAAGGGGCTTGTTATGAATAACAAGATGCCAGTTTTGCCTCTATGGCTTTGAAGTTATTTCAGGAGTTGAGGTCAAGAGACCAAATATTATGATAATAGATGTTCCCATTGCTCTTACCGCTCAGGAAATTCCAAGGTTATGGGGGAACTATGAGCCAGGAACTGTGGACAAAGACCAAATATATATCTCTTATGAATCACAATATTGCCCTAACCCAATGGTTTGCAGTCTTGGCTGCACATTAGAATCACCTATTTAAAAAAAAAAAAAAGTAAATGATCAGACCCAAACCTAGACCAATTGAGTCAGAATCCTGTGGGTGGGAGTGAGGCATTTTTTTTAAAAGCTCAGGGGATTAAAATAAGCCCTCAAGATTGAGAACCACTGGGTAGGGCTTGCTACTTTGCCACATTTATCCTTGTGAACCTGGCTTTTTCTCCTCTCTCTGCAGGTGTCTAAGGATTTTCAGACAAAGTAATCACATAGGTTTTTCTAATAAGTGATATTTTTGACTAGGGACCAGCTTCCCATTCAAAGATGGCTTGTCTTACGCACATCAGGCCTTCTTGGTGTGGATGGGACCTAGATAAGGGCAGTCCAGCAGGCAGGAGCCATTGGGGGCCAGCTTAGAGTCTCCCTTAAAGATGCATCTTGGCTTGTCTTCCAGTTAGTAAAAATTGCAACCAGCCAACCCACACTTTCAGCTTAGAATTGGGATGACTGAGCCCTCTTTCCTAGGCTGAACATTACAGCCCAGTTTACATGACTTTCCAGTTTCCAAGAAATGATACTGAAGCGAATGGGTTAGAAAAGCAGGAAATATTTTCTTTAGAGCAGGAATTAGCCAACTTTTTCCATAAAGGACCGGATAGTAAGTTATTTAGGCTTTCTGGGACCAGAGGCAAAATAGAGAATATCATGTAGGTGCCTATATAGCAGAAGAGAAACCTCCTGCCCTGCCCCATCCCATTTGCCTGGAATGGGCGATCCCTGGGGGGGTGGACTTGCTTGATGCCCAAGTGCCATCAGCTGGAGACATTCTCAGGACAAAAAGCCACTGGCCTGATGGGGAGGGACTTGGTGGATGATGGGGGCTGCTAGTCAGTATCTGCCACTATCATCTAGACCCTGGTGTACAAGTTTGGCCACCTCAACTTGGGCTACTGGTCAGAAGGGAGGCAATGTGCCAAGTTGCCAGTTCCTGGACTGGGATTCCATCCCTTGGTCCCTGACATGTAAGTGGTGACCAGGGTGGGCTCTGGGCAGAGGCAGGTGTGGCCCCCAACCAGGGAGGCTGGTGCTGAGAGCAGAGTGGGGAACAGGGGCCAGGACTGCATATGCCTTTCACAGGCCCTCCCTCCACAACAACATAGTAAAGATCATATTTTATATGGTATAAAAAAGACACAATGCAGACTAGATTAGGTTATTTCTTTCTGATTTTAAAATAAATTAAAAATAGGCCCCCAAAATATCATGGGCATAGGCCCCATGTGTGCTGGGTCTAATGGCTAAGTTAGGCCTGATACTGGTGGAGGGAGCCACCCAAGTGTGCTCTCCAAGGCTCCCAGTGCTAGTCTGCTGGAGCAGTGGCTGAGGGCTCAGCAAAAACAAGCAATGCGCTGGATTTAACTTGTGGGTCATGGTTAGCTGACCTTTGCTCTAGATGGCCAAGATGCAACTGGCTGAGAGAATTTCCAATGGGCTGGAGGACGCCTAAGAAAAGACACACTCATCCAAAGCAACTGGCAGCCCCTGCAGGGTTAGGTCCTCTACTAGGTCCTGCCCCCTACTCCTATTTTTTTTTTCCTAATTGAATTATTACTCACTTATAGAAATGTGCATGAAACCTATGTGTACAACTGAATGAGTTATTGAAAAGCAGACACCCATCCAGTCAAGACATAGAACATTGCCAGCACCGTTAGCGGCCCCTCTTTCTCCCCCTCCCATTGCCACCCCTTCTCTCCACCTGCAGGAGGCTACCAAACTGACTTCTAACCCTAATATCAGTTTTGTTGGTATAAATGTAGTAATACCATATATGGCATTTCACTTCTGGTGTTTGTCCTTTTTCAGCCCTGGCCATTATCACTCTTGTGTTTCTGGAAGGATCACCACTCATGAGCTTCTGGAGCCACCCTTTTGTCATGAGATTGGTTCTCTTAGAGGGGCTTGGTTGGAGGTAAGTGGGGAGCAGGAGGCCTATGAATAATCCAGACAGCCCACCTAGGGTGCTCTGCAGACTAGAGAGACAAAAGATACATTGAAGCTGCAAAATGCTTAGCAACAGACCCAGATGCCTCGGGACAGGCATGCTAGCAATTGGGAAAACCAACCTGACTGGCAAAGTTCATGAAGCAGGTTCCTCTTGACCTCAACCCTATTGCCTCTGAGCTTCATTAGCCTCCACTATTAAAAATTATTTTTTAAAAGATTTACTTATTTGAGAGAGAGAGAAAGAGCACTAATGAGAGAGGGCAGGGAGAGAGGGAGCGAGAATCTCAAGCAGACTCTCTGCGGAGCCCAGAGCCAAATGCGGGGCTTGAATCCATGACCCTGAGATCATGACCTGAGCTGAAACCAAGAGTTGGATGCTTAACCAACTGAGCCATCCAGGCGCCCCCAGAATTTCTTTTGCAGGGCATTCAACGTGTTTTGAGTGTGAGTCAAATTGTTTAACAGCAACTCAGCTCCAGGTTCATGGCTGCCATGTAGGACTGTGAAGCCTGAGCACTGACCAGCTCCAGGGAGCAGCGTTTACATGGAATAGGATGGAACCACACCGTGCAGTTAGCAAAATGTTAGCAGAATTGGTTGCCTGAATCCAGACCCCATTTTCACTCAGCCTGTGGTCTAGATGCATAGGCCTTCATCAGTTATACATGTTTGGGGAGAGGTGCTTCAAATCAGTTAGGTGTTCCCATTAACCAGAAATTCTTTTTTTCTTTTTCTTCCTTTTTTTTTTTGTTTTGTTTTTTTTTTTTGGTCTAACATGCTAAAATAAGTGAGTCTGTATTTAATGATTAAGAAAATCTTACAGGATCTCCTTTGGGTGTGTGTCTGAAGAATGGAGTGTAGTGGGAATGTGGACAGTGATTACATTTTGAATATCAATTTTCTTTGTATGGAATGTATCTATGAAAGGAAACATCTCTATCTATACATACAAAATGTCTAGAATAGGCAAATCCATAGAGATAGAAAGCAGATTAGTGGATATCAGTCAGAGGTTGTAGGTTTCTCTTTGGGGTGACAGGAATGTTCTGGAATTAGAACGTGGTGATGGTTGCACAACTCTGTGAATATACTAAGTTGCTGAATCATATATTGGAAAAGGGTGAATTTTATGATATGTGGACTGTATTTCGATAAAACTATTATATTTTTTAAAAAGGGAAGAGGGGCGCCTGGGTGACTCAGTGAAGTGTCCGTCTCTTGATTTCAGCTCAGGTCATGACCTCAGGATCCTGAGATCTAGCCCCGTGTCAGGCTCCAAGCTCAGCATGGAGTCTGCCTGTCCCTCTTCCTCTGCTCTTTCCCCTGTTTATGCTCTCTCTTTCTCTCTCTCTCTCTCAAATAAATAAAAATAAAATAAAATAAAATAAAATAAAATAAAATAAAATAAAATAAAATAGAAATTCTATAAAAAGTGAAGAGTCACTGAATCTTTACTGAGCTCAGGACACCCTGAAACTGTTTTTTCAAAGAAGGAACACTTTTGAGCCTTATGCATGATTTTCTTTTTCCCCCTAAAGGCAGAGCTTGGGGAGTTGTGCCCTAGAACCTGGGGCAAGTTCATCTGTTATGAACCACCCGAGGGATCCCAAGGGTATCATCTTGGTGTGTGTCTTGCTCTAAATAATCCTACATCTGGGCAGTCCGGGTGGCTCAGTGGTTTAGCGCCACCTTGGGTCCAGGGCCTGATCCTGGAGACCTGGGATCGAGTCCCAGGTCAGGCTCCCTGCACGGAGCCTGCTTCTCCCTCTGCCTGTGTCTCTGCCTTCTCTCTCTCTCTCTGTGTCTCATGAATAAATAAATAAAATCTTAAAAAAAATAATCCTACATCTGCTAAAAAATTCAGCTTGATACTCTTTTACATATTATTCCTAAGACAAATTAATTCAGGTTTGAGATTCTGATTTGAGAAATTTTAGGATAGTTAGTGCCATCTCTGAAAAGACGGAATGTCAGCGAGGGCTCAGGATTGTCTTCCTTGGAGAGGGGGGAAGTTTTCTTTCATGTGACTTAAGATTCTCCCTCTTGCTATGGACTCACTCGCTGGCAGCCCCAAGTACAGGGGACTGCAGGCCAGAGGCCCTGAGCTTGGGGGGCACACCAGAACCCCCAGACCCACGCCTGCCTTCGCCTTCCCTGAGCAGGACGACGAGGGGTTGAGCTTGACCAGGAGAGCAAATTTCAGTCTAGACGACAGGGTGTTGCCGGGAGCTGCAGCACCCGGAGTGCCAACGTGGGAGGATGTAGCCAAAGAGAGAAGCGTGAGTAGAGGGCTTCTTTTGTGAATAAGAGACATTTGAGTGCATCCTGACAATTGTCTGTAGGCTTGGTTCTTTTTCAGCAGTTCTCTAAATATTTTTAGTACACATATTTGAAAACAGGCACATTCCTCTACTCCGCAGCCACAGACCCACCAGCTGAAAGAGATCTTCCTCTCTATCTCCTCAAGAGAACAAGAGATCAAACAGGAGCATGCCTCTTGCTGGGCCTGCACATCGGGGGACACAGGCTGGTTGGGGACCTTTCCTGTCATTGTGTGTCTGATTTCAGAGCCAGCACTGCCAGGGCACGATCCATATGCCAGGCACCTTTCTGGGCACTTTACATATATTAGCCCCTCTACCCTTCCCAATAGCCTATGCCATGGGTAAGATTATGATCCTCGTTTCAAAGATAAGGAGGCTGGGGTGACTAGGTGGCTCAGTCAGTTAAGCGTCTGCCTTGGGCTCAGGTCATGATCCAGGGTCCTGGGATTGAGCCCTGCACTGGGCTCCCTGCTCCATGGAGAGCCTGCTTCTCCCTCTCTCTGTGCCCCTGCTTATCTTTAAAAAAAAAAAAAAAGCTAAAGAGACTGAGGCACAGAGGGGTTATCGCGTGTCGGGTTGCAGAGAAAGCTGAAAGCAGAGCTGGGATGGAACCCTGACGATGCACACTCCTCCTCACTACTCATGTCCTTCGTGGACGTTGATGGAAGTTCCCCTTGGCAGACTCAGGTGACCCCGCAGATCGGCACACTTTCTGCTCACCTGGGAAGAGGCAGCTCATGGAATCGCTCCTCTTGGTTTGGCTATATACAAAAGCCCAAGCACCGAGTACCCATCTCAACCCCAAACACTCTTCAAAACTGAGGAGCAAGACAGCTGTACTCCAAGGGGGGGATCTGGTCATTGGTGGGAGATTCCATTAGGCCCTTGGTCTGTGTAAACTCTGCCCTCATCCCTTTGGGCCTCACCCAGTAATTAAAACCAGTGTCTGTACGATATGAATAGCTGGAAATGTCCAGGCCAGAATGGGACCTGTTTCTTCAGAGGCCCCAGGGCCTGGAAACTGAGGCTTCCAGTATGAGCTTGTATGATAATCTTTTATAAGAGGCTTCTAAATTCCCTGATTGTGCTGGAATGTGGTGTCACGGAAAACGAGATTATACAAGGAATGGGCTGGGTGTGGTATGGACGATGGTCGAGGCGTGGACAAGGGCCACAAGCAGGGACTTTCTCAGCAGTTCTATGGACTGGGGCATTCTTCCAGCGTGGCTCTTGGCTTAAGGATGCTCAGTGAGGGCCTGGTGATCTAGTTCTGACAAGACTTAATTCTATGGAGGTATGTAGCAAAACCACTCACTTTTTCATAAGCCCTGCCAGTGGTGAAGAGCTGAGGTGCCCAGAAAGAGCTGGATGCTGGCCTTGTGCAGGCCCATCAGCGAGCGCCCTGCAGCAGCCTGGCCCAGCCCATCTGAGCGCCTCCGGTGCCTCAGGGGCTCAGGCTAGCTACAAGCTGGGAGAACAAAAATCAATTCAGTCCCCCTCAGGCAGCTCCTCTAGAAGAGCTCCAACTAGAAGAGCTCCAACTAGAAGAGCCCCATCTAGAAGAGCTCCAACTAGAAGATCCCCATCTAGAAGAGCTCCAACTAGAAGAGCTCCAACTAGAAGAGCTCCAACTAGAAGATCCCCATCTAGAAGAGCTCCAACTAGAAGAGATCCAACTAGAAGATCCCCATCTAGAAGATCCCCATCTAGAAGAGCTCCAACTAGAAGATCCCCATCTAGAAGAGCTCCAACTAGAAGAGCCCCATCTAGAAGAGCTCCAACTAGAAGAGCTCCAACTAGAAGATCCCCATCTAGAAGAGCTCCAACTAGAAGAGCTCCAACTAGAAGAGATCCATCTAGAAGAGCTCCAACTAGAAGAGCTCCAACTAGAAGATCCCCATCTAGAAGAGCTCCAACTAGAAGAGATCCAACTAGAAGAGCTCCAACTAGAAGAGATCCATCTAGAAGAGCTCCAACTAGAAAATCCCCATCTAGAAGAGCTCCAACTAGAAGAGCTCCAACTAGAAGAGATCCATCTAGAAGAGCTCCAACTAGAAGATCCCCATCTAGAAGAGCTCCAACTAGAAGAGCCCCATCTAGAAGAGCCCCATCTAGAAGAGCCCCATCTAGAAGAGCTCCATCGGTAAACGCCACTTGGACACACAAGAGAGCAATAAAGGAACGCGCAGATCCTAGTAGAAATACTGTATTCATTTGGAGGACTGCTATGTTTTAAGGCAAATGTCACGCACACCAAAACAGTCATGGGTGAACAGTATTCGACAGTATTTACGACACGACAACATGTTAGAAGAGTGGCGGGGAGACAGCGTCAGAGAGTGAGAAAGTGGGATTTTCCCCAGCCGGGTCCCTCCTGGTCAGATCCCTCTTACAGACTGAAACACGGCACCTTCCTGCTCCCAGGGAAGGGGGTGCCCTCACCTCATGGGTGTGTGTGGGGGGTGTTGGTACAGAAGCCCCAGCTCCAGGCCGCGGCGCTCTCCCTACTGCACTGCCCGGCTCGGGACAGACGACAGTGGACCCTGGGATATGCGGCTCCAATTTTTACGTTTTGTGAAGTTTACTTTGAGAAAGAGGAAAATCAGTCTGCAGAAGCCATAAACGTTGTGGCGAGGTCACCTCTGTCCAAATTCAAACCTGCTTGGATTGGAGCTAAAACAATGTGTAGATGCACGCACACGTACATGCGTCTGTGTGCATCTGCAGCCATGTATCCACGTGAAAGAAGAAGAGAGAAGGATCTACGGGAGGCCAAAAAATAGTGAATGTTCATTTGCAATTTGGGATCAATGTGACTGTTTGTCCTTTGAAAAAAAGAAGGGATCAGCAGGGAGCCAGAGGGTGGAGGTTTCCAGGCACCTCTGGGCTCGTTCCTGTCCCTCGGCCTCACGGGGTTGGGAGCGGCCGGGCTGGTTTAAAGAGTTGGAGGGAGCTGGGCCTTCCCCCCGCCGGACGCTCTGTGCTCCAAGGCTCTTCCCGGCCTGTCCCACTGAGGCACACCCCCCAGTCTGCCGTCTCTGACCCCCCCAACCCGTTCTCAACACCCAGGTCACACGTCTTAACAGCCTGTGCCATCCGCGGGGCCTGGGTGACAGCAAGGCCACAGCAGCGGGGAGAATAAGAAAGCCCAGGAGCTGTTAGATGGCCTGTTGTGAGGTGGCAGGTGCCTGGGGCCCGGGAGTCACGAGGAAGGGAACTTGGAAATGTGCTGGAAGATGGGGTGTTTCCTTCAGGAACACCTGAATCGGTAGGAAGAGTTTGCACTTGATGCTGGCAAATACCTACACAGGGAACAAGTGTCACGACAAGTTGCCATCGCACGCGGAGGACAAAGTTCTGTCCTACACGGCGTGTTCACTGGGAGAACGAAGCCTCCGTGGACAAAGGCATTCCGTGGGTTAAAAAAAAAAAAAAAAGAGCATAGGGGTGTTAGCACTTGATATCCAAGAAGTGCGATGGGTGTTTGCACGGACTCAATCAGTTTGCCTCACCAAATCCCTCTGAGGTAGGTAAGAGGCAGGTGACGTCAGCCCCATTTTATGAATGGGGTAAAGTGAGGCCTAGGACTTTGCTGCAGGTCACACCATGGAGACACACCGCCAGCCCCAGCATTTCCTGTGCCTGGCCACACCGTCGTCTCTACAAAGCCCCCTCACCTAGGTTCAAACCGGGTCAGAGCAGGTATCTGGAGGAACAGGGACACCTGGTTTACAGTTCTAAACTTCGATGGGCTGGTAGGGTAAGAAACCAAGCCCGTGGCAATCAGCCAAAGCCAGGGGGGCCTGGGGACCTGGGGATGGGGGTGCCCCACCCCACCCTAATTGGTGAGCGGGTTTGTGTTTTCTCGTTTTTGTGTTTGTTTTGCACGGTGCAGGATTTTAGGGGCCTAGTTGAATTATAGGACTAGATTGATAAGCCAGCGTGTCCTAAGTGGGAAGCTCGTGGAGGGGGCGGGCCCTCTCTGGCCTGTTCCCAGAGCGCCGTGGATGAGGATAAAGCCACAGTGCTGTCGGAGGCCAGCTCACGGAAAGCAGGAAACGTCCTTGGGGCTGGGACGAGAACGAGGACAACTGTGTGTGTCTGCCTGAGTGTGCGTGTCCGTCTGTCCTGGTTGGCTGCTTCCCCTCCCCTTGCCAGCTGCACCCCCTTTCCTCTGAGCTCAGAATTTAAGCTATTTACGCAATGCCACTGACCAGAGCCCCCACAGTGCTAACACTGTCTGCAGTGTTTCCAGCTGGACGACATGCGCCGCCCCCCCCCCCCCCCCCCCCCCCCGGCAACCAGTGCATCGGAACCAGCCACACGTCATAGTAGCGAGAGATCCTGACACCTCACGTCCCAGCTCAGTGAATTCCAGCCAAGGGTAAGAATTTGGGAATTTCTCTAATGACTCTGGCTCACGAGGCCGTGTGTCAGAGGACAGTAAACCCCCCAGGTTCCCCGGAAGGCCCCCAAGACACAGCTGGCCAGGCGCAGTGAAGAGCACAGGTGCGTTGTTCCGAGCTTTAACTACCGGGTCCCCAGGGGGCCTGTCCTGCCCCCAGCCCAGCAGCCCCAGGACGTGTTTCCGAAGCACACGCAGTGGCACCTGTATGCCGATCAAGCCAAATGTCAGAGTGTCCTGGTCTTCGGGAACCGGGCCCCGCTAGGAAGCCCATGGCCTGCCCCAAGAAGTGATCCTCAAACGGGTGACGGGGCCACAGCCCTGCTTGGGGCTCAGGTCGGGAGCACGGTGCCCACGGGGCGGGCTACCCCTGCTGCCAGGCAGGCCCCAGGCCGGCCCCTCACAGAACCGACTCCTTGGATTCCAGTTCGGGGGCGCTGGCTGCGGGGCCGGCGGGGTTCTGGTGGGTCACCAGGGGCGACGTCTCCTCCTCCGATTTGCAGTTGGGGACGGCCTCCACTTTCACCTCGGTCAGCTCCTGCTCCCCTTTCTTCATCGCCTTCTGGTTGAGGTGGTGGAGGATGCCGGCGCCCAGCGCATCCCCTTCCACGTTCACCACGGTGGTGGTGCGGTCCCTGCGGGAGAAGAGAAGGCCGTGCAGGCGATGCTGCCGAGAGGGCCGGCGCCACCGCACCTGCGGGCCTGCCCTGCGGTCCCCTGGGCGCCAGGCCACTCAGGCTTGGGCCTCACTTTACTGTAGACCGAGTTCCTTTCCATATTCCTCATTCTCATGAAAGGAACAGACCCTGACTGTGGAAAACCTGGAAAGAGGAGAAGTATAAAGAAAACAAAAGTCGCCCATCCACACTTCACAACTGAGCGCATCTAGTAACACCTGATCCGTTACCTTCCATGTGCGTATTTACGTGTGGCAGCCACCATCCTATGAAAGCCACGCAGCTGGGGCGATGCTGTAGACAGGGGTTCGTATCCAGCTTCCCTCCTGCTCACCGGTACGCTGTGGGAATGCCCCTTTGTTCCCCCCTCAACACTGCGCTGGGTGTTAACCCTCTTGGGCTCCCTGTGGCTGGCAAGCACCATCCCGTAGCACCGGCCTTTCCGGGGGCTTGTCTTCCCCCAGATTAGCCCAGTAACACCCTCTCTCCCGGGGCTCAGAGCAAGTACAGTGCCCACTTTGGAGAGAGGGGGCAAAGTGTGAACTTGAGAAGCTGAGGGCTGTGGAAGCAGAGGCCACGGGGTGGTGGTCGGCTCCTGGGACTTCGGGTTTCCACTGGGCAGTGTGCCCGGTGCCCCGTCCCTGTTCCTACCTGCCTCTACGGGGCCTGCCTGCCCCACGCAGCGGCAGCTGGCGGAGGAAGCAGACGGGGCCTCTGACACTCCGCTCTGGTCCCGTCCAACTCACCAGCTCAGGGGCCGAGTCCCCTCTGATGACCCGTCTGGACAACGCGTGTCTCTGCTGCACATTTCACCTCCCTTGTTCTGAGGAGCCGGAAGGATTCTGAGAAGCCCCTTCAAGTTTCCAGGGCTCACATCAAAGGCTGGAACCCGCCAACCCCCAGTGGGCAGAGCCACGAGCCCGGTGCCAGACTCCAGGGTTTAGGGGAGCCCTGCTGGCTCTGGCCAGCCTGGCCAGGAGCGTCTTTCCTCACTAACGTTTCCTGAATGCTTTACCGCAGGCCTGGAGCTCTCCTATGCACTGTGGGTACGTAGCTGACTTACTCTCCCACACGGCTCTGGGGAGGTTCTACGGCGATTCCCAGTTGACAGTGAGCAAGATCGAAGCACGGCACAGCTCCCATCACACCACTAGTAAGCGGTAAAGCTGGACCTGGGCTCCAGGGCTCGCTTCCTTACCCGTGTGCTCTACTGTCCAGCATTAGTACCTCAGGTGACCTTCCCTATAACACAAGTATTGCTCATACCTAAAGAGGGTATCACATGACTCAAGGACACCACACTCAGAATCAGCAGTCACGGTTCTGTGCCTGGTGATGGTGGCCTGAATCACACCTCCTTCCTAATTCCTCCTCCGCTGAGTCCCACCCACTCACATCAGCTGGGTTCATCTTCACTCCCTGCCAGAAATCCTTGGATGTTCCAGGTCAACTATTCCCAGAGGCTCACTGCTCCAATGGCTATGACTCTTACGTAGCTCCTGATCTCCACTGGACCTTCGTGTCTTGTGGTCCTGCACTGGAGGCCCAGCCCAGGTCTCGGACCCCTGTTTTCCTGGATGCACTAACCAAGTTCTCAGTAATGACATTTCATGGTCATCCATGACTCTCATACTGTTTAATTTTTCCTAGCTCTATATTTTGTCTTACCAGCTCAACTGTAGGCTCCTCCAATAAGGCATATTTGAAGTTTCTCTGCATGCCTCAGACCCAGCAGGGTGCCAAGCTCCAAGGGGAGTCAACAGAGACTTTCTTTTATTTGGTGCCCTTAAGACTTGCTACTTACACAATCCAGTCCACAGCCAGGATCAGAGAAAGGTCATGAGTGGGCAGCCCGATGGCCTCCAGGATAATGGCGATGGTGAGCACCCCTCCAGCTGGCACGCCTGCTGCTCCAACACTGGACGCTGTGGCTGTCACTCTAGAGGATGGCACAGAAGACTAGCCGTTAACACAGGGCATGGTGTGGGCGCAGGGAAATGCAAAATATGGCAGCTATTAGAAACCAAAACCATGGGGCGCCTGGGTGGCTCAGTGGATGAGCATCTGCCTTCAGCTCAGGTCATGATCCAGGGGTCCTGGGATCGAGTCCTATATCGATCTCCCTCTGCCTATGTCCTCCTCTCTCTCTCTGTGTCTCCCATGAATAAATAAATAAAATCTTAAAAAAGAAACCAAAACCACACAGCCCTAGATCCTCTTGCCTGCTGAGCCCTTCGGAGGTGATTCCCTCTCCTCAAGTAATGAATTCACGCTGTCATCTTCTAAATGAGATGTCACCAAGTCATGGTGAGAATGGTATTCATGAGGGGTTTCAAAGGAAATCACACACACGACAAAAACAAAGAACAAACCAACGCTCAAGTTTTGACCCAGGCCTAAAGATGGAGAATAATGAACTTACAGAATCGTGAAAATCTGCCCTGCCTTCAGCTCGACGTTGTTGAGCTGGGCAATGAACACCGCGGCCACGCACTGGAAGATGGCTGCCCCGTCCATGTTCACGGTGGCCCCGATGGGGAGGATGAACCTGCTGATCCTCTTGTCCACGCCGTTGTTCTCCTCAATGCACTTCATCATGGAGGGAAGGGTCGCTGAGCTGGAAAGGGAAAAACAGCCATGACAATAGCCCTTCCCAGCTCAGACCCAGGAACAGAGCAATTAGCATCATCCGATGTCTGGGTTTCTCCCCTTGAAGAAAGAGAAAAATTGGGAGTTGTTTCAATGTTTCTGTCACAATTGTGGGGGATGTCAATTCCCCAATATTCCAAACCTGACTCCCTAGATTTACCTGTTACATTACTTACCTGGATACATCTGTTCCAACAACTTCAAGAAACCCCATGTTACCTCATAGTGCGAAACGTTCTCAAGACCACAAAGGACCATTTATTGAAGAGACTATCTGTTTTCCAGTGGATAGTCTTTCCTGCTTTGTCGAATATTAGTTGACCATAAAGTTGAGGGTCCACTTCTGGATTCTCTATTCTGTTCCACTGATCTATGTGTCTGTTTTTGTGCCAGTACCACACTGTCTTGATGACCACAGCTTTGTAGTACAACCTGAAATCTGGCATTGTGATGCCCCCAGCTATGGTTTTCTTTTTTAAAATTCCCCTGGCTATTCGGGGTCTTTTCTGATTCCACACAAATCTTAAAATAATTTGTTCCAACTCTCTGAAGAAAGGCCATGGTATTTTGATAGGGATTGCATTAAATTGTGTAAATTGCCCTGGGTAACATTGACATTTTCACAATATTAATTCTGCCAATCCATGAGCATGGAATATTTTTCATCTCTTTGTGTCTTCCTCAATTTCTTTCAGAAGTGTTCTGTAGTTTTTAGGGTATAGATCCTTTACCTCTTTGGTTAGGTTTATTCCTAGGTATCTTATGCTTTTGGGTGCAATTGTAAATGGGATTTGAACACCAATAAAAAATAAATAAATAAAAAAGACCACAAAGGACAGTTTATGTGATATGCGAGTCTCCTCTCTTGAACTGTTCCCTGCTCTCCCACTAGAAAAGGCGAACTATGACTTTTTTCCCTTGTAGGCCAAGAAGGAGCAATGGTTGTGAGAGGCTGGTGAGCGACTATGTTCCTAGATGAGGAACAAGCCCTGCTCTCTCCAGCTAGCTCTGTGGGCTCCACAGACGGCGGCTGGCACCGCCGAGAAGCTGGTTTGTTCCTAAGCCACAGAAACTTCCCTCCCTAATTCTTTTTTTTTTTTTTTTTTTTTTTTTACCACCACCACCACCACCTTATTATATAGCCATTCAGGATGGGGGGCGATGGGGAACATGCAGTGGAGAGGCAAAAGCCACATGTCTGAATGCAATCTGCTGCCATCCTTTGAAAGTTTTCTTTAACATACTTGGAAAGCCCAATTTTGGGGAAGGATTTCCAATAGTGACATCTTTTGCACTAAATTAGATAATCCCACAACCCTGTGGACTCCCAGAGAGCTAAGCAGCCATTCCTCACCATGATGCCTTGGTCTTATTTTCTAATTCATGTATCTAGAGTGAGAATTGGGGAGGCATCATTCTAGAAACTCCCCTGCAATAGGTTTTTCAGTTAAGCGGTTCCCTTTCTTTACTCAGGCAAAGGTCTTACTAATTAGGGTGAGGACCCACAACTGGGTTAAATAATGATCTGACCCCTAAGGAGCAAGGAGGAGAAGGCAATGAGGCAGTTCCTCATTCTGGTGATCCCAGAAACCCACTTCCATAAAAGTGTGGGGCTGGCAATTCAAAAAACCGGACGAGACCAATTTAGAGTTTTCAAGAAATTAAAATATGTCACGATGCTGGCTGTGCACCTACGACTGGCCTCACCTGGTTCCATATTAATATGGTGCAGGGCAGCCAAGAGCACCGGAAACGGACTCACCTGGAGCAGGTGGCAAATGCTGTGGCAAATGGTGTGACGAGGCCCAGGAGGAACTTGAATGGGTTTTTTCTTGTGAAAACAAAATAGATAAGTGGCAGAACAATTCCGCCATGAATAAAGTGGCCCAATATGGATGTGAAGATGTATTTTCCAAGGCTGGTCACCAGCACAATGATGTCCTTCATTTCCAAAATCTTGCTTCCAACCAGGAACATGATGCCCACAGGTACATACCTAGGACATGAGCACAGGTACTTGTCAGTGAGAGTGATGTGATGACGGGCCTCAGAGATGCAGGCCCTTGTGATACACAACACAGGGACTTTCAACTAAGTGGTCTTCATTTCTCCCTAGGATGGTCCTAAGGGTGGCTGGCTGGCTCAGTCTGTAAAGCATGCAACTCCTGATCTCAGGGTGGTGCATTCAAGCCCCACATTGGGCGTGGAGCCTACTTTAAAAAAAAAAAGGAAGCTCTCCCTTGAATGATCCTGAAGAACTGAAAAGAATGGGCCCATTTTACAGGCCGTGAAACTGAGTGAAATGAACATGATAAACCACCATGGATAACAGAGTCGGGACCAGAACCCAGATATCTCTCCCCTCTGATACATTATGTTCTTAACAGAGGGATGCTATCAACCACCTGGGCTCCCAGGTGGAAAGCCAAGGAACTCCTTAAGATCAAAGCCTCTGGGACTGGGAACTTGACTTTCAGCCTTGGTCAGGCTTATTCTGAGAACTGAGTAACACAAAAGACCAACACCTATTTTGCAGAATTGCTGTGATACAGAATTGAGCCAAAGCCGGGACTTTTGTTAAGTTTTAAATTCTCTGTGGTTTGGAGAACATGATTCCGTGGGAAAAAGTCATTAACAATGACCCTCGCTCGGGAAACACTCCTCGGACGTGAAGATTTTTTTAATGGCAAGACGGGAAGAAAAAAGGGAAGGAATGAACTCTGGGAGTTACAAACCCCCAAAGTCGGCTGTTTTGAATTGAATATAAATTTAGGGAGAATTTTGTAACCATTGACTTTATTTGCAAGTTTCAATTACACAGATAAATACTATCACATAGTTCAAATTTGAAAGGGTTCAAAGGGATGAATAGTCTCCCTCCCACGTCTGCCCCCTTCCAAGTACTCCGTTTCCTTCCCTGGAGATGGCCACTGTCACTGGTTTCTTGAATTTTCCTTACGGAGATATCCTAAGCAGTGTTATTAATGTTAAATTCCATAGCAACTCATGAATGCATTCTCCTTTCAAAAAATTAAAACACGGGTTAGGTCAAAATCCTCTTCTGGGGCACCATCATCACGCCCGACCCCTCGTCATGTAACTATTCCTACTTGCTATCCATTTGGATATATAGGTATGTATTTAAGTCTGTGTGTTTATTTTGAACCCCACATTATGTCTTTGAGATCTTTTCATGTCAATACATGGAAATCTACCTCATTTTGTCTTTTTAAATTGTGGGGAAATATGCATGACAAAACATTTACCATTTTAAGCTTTTTGAAGTGTACACTTTAGTGGTTTCGGGTACATTCACATTGTGCAACCATCACCACTCTCCATCTCCTGTACCCTCCGTATCCTGTGCTGAAACTATGTGTTCATTAAACAATAACCTCCTGTCCTGGGAACCACTGCTCTATTTTCTGTGTCTGTGATTTTGACTGTTCCAGGTACCTCTTGTAAATGGAATCATACAACATCTGTCCTTTGGCGACTGGCTTATTTCACCTAGCATCATGTCTTTGAGGTTTCTTCATGTCAGGATCTCATCCCTTCTCAAGACTGAATCATAGTTCATCATATGTCTGCATCACGTTTTGCATCACGTTCATTTATCAATGGACATCTGGGTTATTTCCACCTTCACCTCATTTTTCAAAAATATTATCCTCAGAACTGAAATCCTACAGACAATTTTGCCATCGTTCTGCTGATGGACCTCCAGACTGTTCCCAGGTTTCTGTCTTTGCCAACAATGCCCCAGGCAGCCTCTTTGGCCTACATGCCTGTGTTTTCTAGGGTAGAGACACCAAGAAATCGAACTGCTGAGTGGTAGGGTGTATATAGTTTCCATTTTAGTGGATATCCACAAATTGCTCTCTCAAGTGGCTGTTTCAACTCACATTCCCACCAGCTGTCCAGGAGAATCTTTTCCCCGCACCACTGGCTCCCTGTTGCTGTGGAACATCTGGCAACACCGGGAGATGTTTTTGGTTGTCACAGCTTTGGGAAGGGGTTGCTACTGGCATCTCAAGGGTGCAGGCCAGGGATACTGCTAAACATCCCACCCTATGCTGGAAACTATCTTCACCCTTATCAATGCCTGATAAAACCAAACTTCTCATTTTCCGATTTCTAATGAGTTGGGCATCCCTTAAAATGTTGATTGGTCATCCAGGTCTCCTCTTCCATGAATTGCCTGCTCACATACTTTGTCCACTTTCTTTCTTTCTTTTTTTCTTTTTAAGGATTTTAATTAATTAATTTATTTGACAGAGAGAGAGAGAGCACAAGCAGGTGGAGTGGCAGGCCGAGGGAGAGGGAGAAGCAGACTCCCTATGGAGCAGAGAACCCAATGTGGGGCTCGATCTCAGGACCCTGGCATCATGACTCAGGCTGAAGGCAGATGCTTAACTGACTGAGCCACCCAGGTGTCCACTTTCTAATAATATACTCAGTCTTTTTTCTTTTTCAACAACCAGAATTCTTTACATTAGTGCCTGTCAAATTGCCTTTGGTGTATTTCTATCTAGTCATGGACCAATATTCTTATAAAAGACAATGAAAATATTAGAAAAGTGATCACGTGGTTAGATGTTGCAGCAATATGAAACTGCTATAAAAGTTTCTAAGCACTTATTCTCAATTTCCCCATAAATCTCATTGCAGGGGTACCTGGGTGGCTCAGTCAGTTAAGTGTCTACCTTTGGCTCAGGACATGATCCCAGGGTTCTGGGATCCAGCCCTGCATCAGGCTCCCTGCTCAGCAGGGAACCTGCTTCTGCTTCTCCCTCTCCCTCTGCTATTCCCCCTGCTTGTGTTCTCTGTCAAATAAATAAATAAAATCTTAAAAAAAATCTCACTGCAGACAGATAAACAGTTTGTGAACTGGTACCAGTTCTTTGGATACTAATGCTTTGAGATTTGTGTATGTGTGTGTGTGTGTGTACATGTACACATTATATATAAATTTTTTTCATGAAGTGCCTTTCTTTATTCAAGGTATATTTTGTATGCAAACATTTTATACTTTGATGTAGTCAAATTTAACAGCTTTTAATGGCTTTTACTTCTCATATTTTATTTATGAAGAATTTCCATACCCCTATGTTTTCTTTCAATATTTTTAGGGGACTCCTCTCCTTCCTTCTTCCTTCCTCCTTGGATAGTTTAATGCCTGGGTTGGTACCCTGATTATGGGAACAACCATATTCATTCATTTATAAATAATCCATGGTTGCTTTCACCATAAAATGGCAGAGTTGGTAGGTGTGACAGAGACCATATGGTCTACAAAGGTTGCTGAGCCTGTATTTAATCCGTTGAGGTGTTATATGGTGCAGGGTAGGCAGGTGCTTTGACATTACAGTAGGTAATTAGCAAAGGAAAGAAATAGAAAGAGCTGCTACTGGAGACCCCTCTCAAACCTGGTTGAGATCCTTCAGCCGGTTAAGGCATTTTAAACCCTAATTCTGCGTGAGGTGCATTTGCTGGGCAACAGACCTCCCACTGCAGTCAGACACATGGCAGGGTCTGCCTTACTGAAGACCTGCTTATGTAACTAGTACACTGAATTGAAGGAATGACTATAAATTGGTTTCCAGGTTGAAAACAAATGTCTTACATGGGGAACATCACTTTCTCGCATAATTTCCTTTAATCCAAAATTTGGGAGCTTGAAGGGATAGGCACTGAAATTGGTATGATTTCTGAGAAGTCACCTTGAGACCTCCGGTCAAATTTGTCCTTGTTAGCCAGAAATCAATCCAATGGTTTTTATTAAACAACTGTGCTTTTATTGATGCTACATAAAGAAACATTTATGTAAAAAGAGACCATTCCAAGTTTATATATGCATGCGGTGGAAATGGATTTGTTTTCCATGCTGTGAAATATTATAGGAAGGGGCCCCTTTGAAGCTTGAGGTCTATTGTTTTAAGCCTTATTTTATGCAGCAGGTAGCACATTTATGGAGTTCATGGCCCCAAAAGATGATACGGGCATCCCATATGATATAGATGATGGTGGAAAGTCATAAATAAATCACCAGTGATAGAATCATAAGGGGTCACTGCGGGTGCTGAAGAAGAGACTGGTAATGATGGCACGTGCCCGATTCTCTGAGGTTCTGGACAAGAGGAGAAACTGTCTCCACCTCCACCACCCCCTGTATCAAGTCTGGCCTATGGTGCATCAACCACAGGCTGAGCACCTAGCCAGGTGGCCCCACAGGGGTGACCTCGGACAGAAGACTTGGGTTCTTTTCTAGGTGGCAGGAGAAATGAGAGGGAGAGTACCAGGCGGGCCACACTTACCACATAATCCATGACACCAGCACCATCGTCGCCTCATTGAAGGCATTAAAGAAACGGATGAGCTCTTCTCCTTCAGAGCCGAGTTTCTTTAGGGCCACTCCTAACACCAGGGCAAAGAGGACCAATCCTAAAATGTTCATCCCTTCGATCTCAGTGCCAATGGGGATCTGTGGGGTCAGAGGAGACAAAGGGTCTAGTTTACAACAGGTGAGTGAGACTTCGAGTAGAGGTTGGACCATCACTTCAAAGGGTTGCTTTTATTTTATTTTATCAAGTAACATTTTCAATGCAGGGCTTGAATTCACCACCCTGAGCTCAAGACCTGAGTTGAGATCAAGAGTTGGATGCTTAACCGACTAAACCACCCACGTGCCCCCAAAGGGTTGTTTTTAAAAGAAGAGCTGGTTCATATAACATTGTATGTCAACTACACTGCAATGATAAATATAAAAAAATTAATTAAAAAAAATAAAAGAAGAGTTGTTTGGTGAGAAGTTCCTTCAGGTCGAGAGTCAATGATTTTAATTGTGCCTCCCAAATGTCAACAAATCCTTTGTTGCTAGACTGTTGCAGTGGCCTCCTAGCTGACACATTTCACAAAAGATTTTCAGGATCGACATGGATATTTTCAGGATATTCTTTCCCAGGTCACTGATTTAAACAGATATACTGTATTCCTTATTTTTTCACATAATACTTAATCTCACTACTACAAGCATATATTGGACAAATGTTTTATTCCATCAAAACACATTATGATATTCTAAACAGGAGACGTAGGTCAGCATGGTAAAAAGAGAAAGAGCATTTTTACCATAGATCTGAGTTCTAGTCCCAGCTCTGATATTAAATAGCTTCTCTGACCTCAAGGTTCTTCACCTGCAGGATGAAGTGCATTGGACTAACTACTAGCTTTTGACTTTTTTTTTTTTTTAAGTAGCACTTTTCCTCAAGAAAGGCTGGTAGAGCTCAGAGCCCCTCAGCCCTGAGAAGCTGTATGTGTGGTTGGAAAGGGCCCCTTTCTTCCCACGACAGCTCTGGAGCAGCACTGAATAATCAGTCCTTGAGGTCTCTGGTCCCTTCCAGCTCTATCATGAAGGCTGGGACCTCCCCAGTAATCGTTACTCAAAAAATATGTGTGAATGAATGATGGCTATCATGAGTTTAAGCCCCTAAGACAAGTTTTATGCATATTAGAGTGTTACAAAATATTTTTTGAAGAAAGGGACATTAGTTCCAATTTGCTGAAATGCATCTGCTGAAGATTCCAGGGCTACAGACGCTGGCCTTTGGCCACGTTGGTAAATAACCTAAGGAGCAAACCTAATCTATGTTTTCCAGATAGTTCCTTCAAAGCCCGGAGTTGTCAGCCCTGCTGAGAAGCTGCATCATGTATGCTTCTTCAATTAAAAAGTATTGTTTGCTTTATAAATGATTTGCCACGAGTGATCTTCTAAAGAGCTTTACCTTTTCATGGGTTACGTTTCCGGAGCTCGTGTTGTGGATCACCTCTCTGTAATCAGTTGCATACTGGGAACAAGAGAAAAAGGAACCTGCTGTCAGTTCACAGGTGGAGGCCAACCAGAGGAACTGAGGTCTGCTGGACCTCTTTACTCTTCTAATTCGCTCTGAGTGTTCTGGGAATTCCTCACTTGGCCTGATGAGGGCCTCTGAGAACTGCACAAAAGTTACTTAAGACCAAAGTGGCACACACCCCAAGAGGCCTCTGAGTTATTTAGGGACCCACACCATTAGGGACAATGGTTTGGAGGAGAAAGTCTGTGCAATTTTATGCTGGCAGTTTGATATTTCAAACAGCTGACAAGTTATACTATTTGAGCTTTGGTATTAATTTCGTAATGTTGAAGTTCATTTTTCAATGTGTCCTTTTATTTTCATTCATATGTTTATACCCTGCTTTGCTCCAACACTTATTTGAGCTTGACTGCTTTTCAGCATCTACTCCTTTTTAAAAATATTTTATTTATTTATTTGAGAGAGGATGAGAGCATGAGCCAGGGCTGGGCAGGTGGGGTGAGGGGGGCAGAGGGAGAAGGAGAAGCAGACTCCCTGCTGAGCAGGGAGCCGGATGCGGGGCTCTGTCCCAGGACCCTGAGATCATGATCTGAGCTGAAGGCAGATGCTTAACCTCCTGATCCACCCAGGCGCCCCTCCACATTTACTTCTAATCTGCCTTGGCGTCTGCTCTCCAAAGCAAAGGGTGTGAGGCAAGACGGCCTTTTCTGGCTAAGTCTTGTGGGAGACTCACTTACCAGAAGTGAAATGACTCTCTAAACTGGGACCTACAACTGACTTCACATACTGCTGCACAATGCACACAGGTGTCTCTCCCTGCAGCAGAGCACACCATTGAATGGAGTCTGTTATAAAATGCCTTTTCTGACCCTTTCTAAGGACACTCGGCTCTGAACTGTCAAGAGGAGCCCATTACGGGGTACTGCTTGGTGCCTGCCTCTGATGAGGTCTGGTCTCTCTCAGCTCTGATTTGTCAAGCTTTCAGACAAGCAGAGGTGTTCAGCTGTCCTGTGATAAAGGATGACAGCGGAAACAAAACCCACCCCACGCCTTCTGTGAGCGGCACTGAAAACCTCATAAACCTTTTCTTTCTTTCCCACCTCACATTATATACATAAGCCACAGCTGTGTTAGATACAGATTTTTTTTCTTTTTTTGAGAGAGAGAGGGGGAGGGAGAAGATGTAAATAGAAACAGAAAAGTCTTTGCTTGGAAAAGGCAATGAGATTCGTCCATCTAACCTAGATCTTTACATTCTTTCTCCTCATAAAGCATGGCTACAGGGACATTACTTGCAGTCTTGCTAAAATTAGGGAAAATTAGAAACAATCTGAATGTCTATCAATAAGGGACTGACAATAAAATTATGATATGCTCACACAATGGAATAGGGCCATTAACGTTATGCAGGAAGGTATTTACTGACGTGAAAAAAATGTTTATAATATGCCGCCTTCAAAAAGAGGTTAAAAACAGTATGTGTGGTATGTGTACATACTAACGAGATGTGCAGCACAACTATTTTTATTTTTAAAACGTGTGTGTGTGCACATGGAGAGCACACATATATCTGAAGGATGTATACCAAAACGTTAATGGGTATCTCTAGGTAGTGATTATGAGTGATTTTTACTTTCTTCCATATTTTTGCACTTTATTTTTTTGCATGAGCATATATTACCTTTATAATCAGAAAAGTATATATATATATATATAAATTCTAAAACATTTAAGAGATCCCCAAAATGTGGTTTAAAGGTATTTATCAGGTGATATGAAAAGATGGTGGAACCAATGGGATATTTTAGAAAACCTTTTTGGTTTTTGTTGTTCTGTTTTGTTTGTTTTTACTGCAGGGTCCCTTCTATTAGAGTTTAGGCCAGAGTTACCAATTTTGTCAACAACACTACCCGTCTTGGACCCACCCTCTAGAGCATCATTTATACACCACCCCCATAAAAATCTCCTACTTTTAGCAAAGCATCAGGCCTTACCGTACGGAAAGTGGCAACCACAAGATTTGAGGGAAACAGGTTTCTGTTGGAAAAGAAAGCACTTGTCAGTGTTCTTAAAATTCAGCGTTCAAAGTATCCACTTTTAAGATGCACATTCCCGACAGCTCAACACACCGTGTTCCCTGTCCCTCTCCCCCCAGCAGTTAGTGTGGGCCCTGCTTGATCCAAGCACCCAACTATGCCTCGGCTGCTGGGCCACCATAGATAACTCTGGGCGTGCTGATTTTTACCCTTATCTCCATCGTGGTCCTCTGGAAAATTGCATCACTTTCCTTTCCCCTAGAAGTTAAGCCCCATTGCAGTGGTTTTTAATGGGACTGGTACTGCCCACTGGTGAAATCCAATGGAATGTTTTCATTGTTGAAATAATTGGGGGGCGTTCTTGCAGTTGGGGGAGCGTGTATTGGGGGGAGTGCCAGGTCCTGGCCATTCATCCTAGTGAGTGTGGCCCTCACACTTTCCAAATGTCCTATATGATACACCTGTAGATGGGAACCTTATTTATAATTACTTTGGACTAAACTAATTACAAAAAAAGGTATTTTTTCTTTTTGCACAATTGGAACATACACTGAATTTTCTAGGAATACAATTATAGTGCGAAACGTGAAATAATTTTTTGTTTTGTTCGGAATATTCCTAGAAATTGTTCATCTTTCTGGAAAATCACATCACCAATGGCAAATTGTAGGATCTGGGTCCTTAATTACACACACCAGTATCAAGTACCAGCCTGCATTCACGGCTGTCTCATTAATGGTGAATGTAAATTCAGAAGAAAGCACCTAACCACTTTGTATTAGGATATTTGCATATTGAAACACATTATTTTTATTACAAATTACTCTCCTTTTATCTTTTATATTAGTGCTGAGTCATATTGATGTCTCAAAATTACGTGTGTATGTAATGCTATTTATGGATTTTATTTCAGAATGAAGGATTTTATAAAATATCTGTTATAAAAGAAGGGCAATAGAACTGATCAAGTTAAGCTAGAGCTTGAAACCAAAATTTATTAATGCAAATAGTTTTTTTTTTTAAAGATTGTATTTATTTATTTGAGAGAGAGAGCAGAGCAAAAGAGAGCATGAGCAGGGGAGAGGGAGTTGTAGGCTCCCCTCTGAGCAGGGAGCCCATGTGGGGCTCGATCTCAGGACCCTAGGGTCATGACCTGGGCTGAAGGCAGATGCTTAACTGACTGAGCCACCCAGGGGCCCCAAAGCAAACAGTTTTTATTGAGGGCCTCCTTTGGGGTAGGCTCTATGCAGGATGTTGGTACTGATATACAACAAAATCCCAGTGACGGTCCATTTATAAAAGGCTGAGTCATCCGTTACAATTTGTGCCAAACTTACCCATTAATAGTTCCGTGGTTGAGTTGTTTACCTAGCACTAGAATCTCTAGGCAACCACTTGCAGTGCATTTGGTTTCAGAGGTAGGCAGGTCTGATGGCAACCCAGCTTGACAAGCAACGTAAGACAGACTCCTGGTAGTCACACCTTGTACAATACCCTCCCCTTGAGTGTGGGTGGGTCCTATGATTTGCGTTTAGCCAACAGAATACAGCCAAGGTGATGGGATATCATTTTCATGATTAGGTTACATAAAATCGGGGCTTCCTTCTCGCTATTAGACTTTCTTTGTTGCAACTCATTCTTTATTAAAACTCATTGAACTATACACCTAAAATGGGGGCATTCTGTTGTATTTAAATCATATCTCAAAATTGCTTGAAAGGTTAAAAAATAAGATACAGTGCTAACTGCAAAGGGTTCATGACCAAAAAAATACATACATTCAAGGGGATGACTGGACTTTCTATAGGTCATCTCTCAGATACTAGTCCCCGGGAAGGCACCCCCCTGGGGGCAGGAAGATATAGCTCCTGCATCCACAAAATCACCCTCTCTTCCGTTTGCCCCTCTAGTTGCCACAGACCAGGCACAGTCCCTCCTGCCCACACAGAGGGCAAGGCGCTGAGGCTCTAGGAGTAAAGCAAAACACTTCTCTGCACTCTTCACAGATTGTGCCTTTGATGTTGTATTTAAAAAGTCATTGCCTTTCTAAAGGTCATTTAGGTTTTCTGTGTTGTCTTACACTTAGGTCTGTGACCCATTTTGAGTCAACTTTTGTGAATGGTGCAAGGTCTATGTCTAGGTGTCGGCTGTCCAGCTGTTCCAGCACAATTTGTTGAAAAGCTTACCTCTGCGCCATTGTATCTCCTCTACTTCTTTGTCAAAGATCAGTTGACTATATCTACTTGGGTTCTCTATTCTGTTCCATCGATCTATTTGACTATTCTTTCACCAACACCACACTGCCTTGATTGCTGTTGCTTTATGGTAAGTCTTACATAGTCAGGTAGGGTCAGGGCTCTCACTTTGATCTTTCTGCAAGTTTCTTACAGAGGCTGCTGTGAATGAGCTCTGGCTTCCTTATTTCTGAGCTCTCCTGCACCAAGGGATCAGCTGTTTGTCATGCAAGTAGCTTTGCTCCTCAGAGCTCTGTCTTCGGGCACTTTTCCTAACTCCTCACATTCACACAGTAACTCCGTGTGCTTTCAAAATAAGAAACATTTGAGCTGGAAGAGATTTTAGAGGTGGTCAAGATCAACCTCCTCACTTAGCACGAGGGGCCACCAAGAACCCAGAGGCATTAGCTGGTACATCTCCCATTCAGGCTCTACCTAGACTAACACTGTCCAATACAGTAGTTGCGTGGTTGTTGGACATATGAAATATGGCCGGTGCTATGGAGAATCTGGATATTTAAATTTTTAAAAAAAATATTTTATTTACCTATTTATTCATGCGAGACACACAGAGAGAGGCAGAGACACAGGCAGAGGGAAAAGCAGGCTCCATGCAGGGAGCCCGATGTGGGACTGGATCCCTGGACTCCGGGATCATGCCCTGAGCCGAAGGCTGATGCTCAACCACTGAGCCACCAAGGCATCCCTAAATTTTCTTTACATTTAAACTAGTTAAACACTTGTGGCCAGTGCCTATCATACTGGACATTGCAAATTTAGAGTTTTGAGATCCAGAGTCTGGGAGGAAAAAGGACCAAATGGTCTTTCCATGCTTTACCTCTACAGTCTCTATTTCATTGGGTGTTAAGATGCTTCTAACCACTGAGCTCTGAATCTTATTCAAATTCTCAGATATTTCCTTTTTCTGTTATCTGATCCTTAGACATTTACTTAAATTATCTAACGCCAGATGTACATTGGACCCAAGTTTCTCTAACATCAGTAGGCTATGAAAACAATTTAGTAGTTATAGCCAACATTTTATAAAATATGCGATACATCAGACAGAATTGAAAATACCAGAATGTAGCACATTTAAAATGAGGTTTTGTGGCACTTGTTTCATGTTGTGTATGTGCAGGTGGAGGTGGGGGCATATAGGTACTGATGCCATCATTTAAAGTGTATTTCTTAGAGTAGGTCTGAGTCAAAAACATTTGCAAAAATGTCATGTCTGAACTAAATTCAGAGACCCAAGTCAGACCGAATGAGGAAAGAATGAACGGACAAGGCTTTTTGGTGCTAGAGGGATCTTTGGGTACATTACTTAAACAGAAAACCAGTATGAGATGAGGCTGAAAGGGCCAGAGCAAAACTTCTGTTAGCGGGGTAGTGTACACTCATGCGGCTCACACAATGAAAAACTTCAAAACCGTTCCTTCTTTATACATCTGGGACTGTGTGCTCTTCTGATCCTATTCGTCAAGGGGTGGTATGCATTTCCCTGTCCTATATGAGAAGAATGGAAAACAATTTACTTTTGCTTAGGTATATTTTTTTGTTCCAGAAATACTTCCTCTTATTTAAGTTCAAAAATTCTTTACGGTATTTATGAAAATTTCAAAGACTGTTCAGAACAGGATACAGCATGGTATGTACACCTGCTAAATATTTATTATCCTCCGTGCTTATTGTTACAGAGTCCGTTAACAGGGCATGCCCCTTCAGATCTTGACCCCCCACAAGGCTGAGAGCAGAGGAAGGGCTAGCGATGGAGGGCTCACATTATGGTGACAGTGGGGGACAGGGGAGTAATCTACCCTCTTTTTAAGACCTATATCCAGTTTTAGATTCTAGCTGGAAAGGTTAATGCCAGGCCCCTGGGGTGAGGGGCTTTTGGGGAAATAAGGCTACAAACAATATGAATTCTCTGTAACAAGTGGCCTGAGGGCTGTCCCTGAGGGGCTGGGACACTTGAGAATATTAGCAAGACACTCCACTATTAACTCACTTCATCCTCATAACAAATGTAGGTAGTAGATACTATTATAGGCCTCATTTCACAGATAAGAAAACTGAGGGATAGGGAGGCTTAATGACTTGTCCATTCAGCTAGTGAGCGGGAGAGTAGATTCAAACTCAGGTAGTTGACTGCAGTGTCTGCCTTTTTTTTTTTTTTTTAGATTTTATTTTATTCATGAGAAACATGGTGGGGGGTGGGGTGAGGAAGAAGTAGGCTCCCTGCAGGGAGCCCCATGTGGAACTCGATCCCAGGACCCTGAGATCACAACCTGAGCCAAAGGCAGATGCTCAACCACTGAGCCACCCAGGTGCCCCCTCAGTGTCTGCTTTTAATCACCATCCATGCCACCTCTTTGGGTGCATGTTCTTTTCAGTGTCTTAACTATCCAGGTAGCCTTCTGGGTGGCAGAAGGAAAGGAGTCGGGTTAAAATCTTATATTATTATTATTTTTAAATAACAAGCTGACACTTTTTCTCTTTAGTGACTAATTAGGCAGGGAAACCTCCATTCATTTGGACCCTTGTTATATCTGCTAAGAGTTGGGACGCCTGGGTGGCTCACTGGTAGAGCATCTGCCTTCAGCTCAGGGCGTGACCCTGGGGTCCTGGGATCGAGTCCCACATCAGGTTCCCTGCATGGAGCCTGCTTCTCCCTCTGCCTGTGTCTCTGCCTCTGTGTGTCTCTCATGAACAAATAAATAAAATCTTAAAAAAAAAAAGATTTGCTAAGAGTCTGCATCTTGCCTATAGAAGAGAGCCATAGGCATTGGCCAAAAAGCCTGCCTTGGCCAGCAGTTCGAAGAAATGACTTACTATTCACTCCCTGGACTGCAATCTGGGGGCTTATATTAGAGCTCAGTCTCCGATAGGTTTCTTCACAGCTCTTAAAGAAATGTTCTTCTTTGCAGGTCGAGAGGCATCACATTCACACAAGTCCTTGAGAAGGAAAGTTAAGTCCCTCATGCCTCCCTCTGTGAAGGGAAAGGCTCAAAGCACTGTCCGCTATTGAGAAGGCTGGGCAACGGGCAAAATCTCACTTGTGTCTACCAGGCCCGTGGCTGCACCCTGCTATGCTTCTGCATGACACAGTGGCCCAGGGCCATTCTCCTGGCAGCCAGTGCAGACAGAGCCATGGGCCAGGGAGCTGTCACTACCTGCCATCTTTGCAGATAAGCCTCTGGTTTTCCATTTGAAAACTACAACCTTTAACATCCAAGGGAATGTAAGAAGCCAGTTGTCTCAATCCTTTCCGCTTAGAGCTGAAGAAAACTGAGGTCATTTTTGGAGACCACAAACATGTAATGAGGGGGAGGGAGAAACTGGAATGTCAGAGAGGATATGTCAGGATTTCTGCTCCCTTTTAGAACGGAAGGCTCTTCGATGTTCAGTTCTGACTTCTACATTTTCCAAATTCCCTGCAGTGTTGATTCTACTTGTCCAAACATAGTCAGTAGCCGTTTACTTCTTTTTCTCCAAGCTCCATATAGTTCCCAACACACCTAAAAACATTAGCTTCAAGTCATCCTGAGCAACCCCAGACATTTTCTCCACACGCATTTCTTCTTCTTCTTTCAGACTGAAAAGAGGGCCATCCCCGTAAGTCCATGTGAAACAGACACCCAAGATCCCAAATAACTCTGTAACACTGCTCCACTTGTAACCAGAGCAAGCATGCAGTGGGCCAGTCCTGGCCTCAGAGCTTTACAGACGTTGATTCATGTAACCCTCAGAACAATCTTCTGAGGTAGGTGCTTTCATGATGCCTAGCACAAAGTCGAGGAAGCCAAGACACGGAAATTAGGGACATGTTCTAGGACTCACAGTCTGTAAGACTCATTAGGGACCTAGAATTTCCATAATGACTGAGTTCCTTATAACCCCTTTCTGTCTCTTTGGTGCCCAAACAATTTCATTTTGGATGAAAAGCCATGGCTCAATCACATGGGTCGTACCCAGTTCTGAGAGTCCTGTGCTGTTCTGGATCCCCAGGCATAAAGCTCAGCACTGCTCAGGAGAACACTGGGACTCTCCCAACCTGCCAGGTACTATCCATCATCCCTTCTCAGCTCCCAAAGGGCCTGCTTCTAGCACCAGTGTCTCAAATACACTCCCCAGTCTTTGTTATTTCTAATCTGTTGGCTGTTGGGAAATCAAACCACTCAGCAATGGCATTTTGAAAATCTTCTAAAAGTTATAATGAGTATCTATTAACTTCATTTCTTCCTGACTCATAGTGCCATCTTGCAAAAAATTCAAAATTGTAGCAAAGCAGCCCGGAGGCATGCCCCCACCAGCCAAACTCGGCAGCAGCTGCACGAAGTCATCAGAGACTTCTCCCTCTCCCTCTGGGTGTTTAAGTTCTGGGCAGTTCCCCCGTGAGGGCCTGCTGGATACCTGAGGTGTTTGCCAGCTATTTTATTTCATTCAGGGCCCACAGGCAGGAAGGACTGCACCCTGCCTCTGCCAAGGAACGTGCCCAGAGTCACATAAAATTAGCATCCGCGGGGTTTCTTTGAAGAAAGCAAACCTAAAACTTTTACCCAGAGACCCAGGAAGCATGCAGATGTGGCTCAGAATTCAGTTCCTTCTCACAAGCTGCTCAACATGAAAGCCAAATCTGAGCAGCGGTACGCAGGCTTTCCCTCACTGACGGGGCTCCGGTCCTGTTTAGAGGAAGTGGGCATCTGCCCTGACCCACATCATATTCTTACCCGATTCCCTTTTGGCCCAGAGCATGCATTTCTGAGACAGTCAGACTAGAACGCAGCATGGCACCATTAAGAGGGCACGCTGACTTGGGGGAGGGAAGAGTGGGAGAAAGAGAGCCCTGAACCCTGGGCCACAGTTTCTCTAATCCCTCTTTTGATAAACCACTCTGTGACCGTGAGCAAATCACTTAATCTCTCTGTCTCAGTTTCCTCAGTCGTAAAATAGGAACATACCACCTGTCCTACCTTTATTGGTGAGCTGCTGGAGGTTGGCTGTGGAAGCGGATGAAATGCTGCCCGTTCCCAACAAGCCACGACAAAGGCTCTCTTGGTCTCTTCCCAAGTCACTGAAAAGTCTGCACCCACACTGACCACTAAGCCATGATGCTGGGTCACCATTCTCTTCAGAAGTGGCAGCTGTAAGGGTTAGGATCTAAAACTAGAAAATCTCGGGGTACCTGGGTGGCTCAGTGGTTGAGCATCTGCCTTTGGCTCAGGTTGTGATCCCGGGGTCCTGGGATCGACTACCCCATCAGGCTCCCTGCAGGAAGCCTGCTTCTCCCTCCACCAATGTCTCTGCCTCTCCCTTTGTATCTCTCATGAATAAATAAATAAAATCTTAAAAAAAAATAAAACTAGAAAACTGCGATCAGGAAACAAGATGTAAAAAAAAAAAAAAAAGGAAACAAGATGTCCCTTCCTGGACAGGTGGTAATAAACTAACCTCTTACCTTGCTCTATTTTGGGGCTACTGTCCTTCTTTTGGAGGTAAAAGAATGCTACTGAGCCTCCCTCTGGGGACCACTAGCAGGTCAGAGCTGGGCATCCTTACTTCCTTCCCTGGGCCACTGATCTCAGCAAAAAAGAACCTTTTAACCCCATAACCACCTTCTGTCCTAGAGAAATTTGAATATATGCTGAATGTAATAAGCCAAAAGCACCCTCAGCACCCCACTAGAAGTCCCAGAACTTTAAGGATCTTGAAAGGAAAGATTCCAAATATCAAGCTGCCAGGTACCAAAGATACTGTGATCGCATCAAAGTCCTAATAGGCACCTCTACCTGCCTTTTTGGTAAAAACTTTTTGGTCCCCTTCATCAGAGGGTTTTTTTTTTTTTTTCAATACAAAAGCTCTGGATTTTTCATTATTGTTGTAGTTTCAAATGAACACACTCTCAAGTGGCAGACAGTCATCACATTTTCCAGAGTGAGGAAAGGAAATAGGAGGAAGTCAAGTCACTTTGCCCAGGGTTTGCTGTTTTTCACAGCCTCAGCTACGAGGAGTTTTGCCTCAGTGACTCCAGACAAAACATACCTCCAAGGCTCCGAACCCAGAATTGTCGGAAACTTGGAGACGGAGCCAGCTGAGCTCCTCACTCAGCTGAACCTGGCCAGGACCCTACATGCCATGCCTCCAGGCTGCGGTCTTCCCATCGGTGAACTCTGGGCTAATGGAGAAACCCAAGGGAGGCTGAGGCTTTGGATAAATCCACCGAAGCAACACTGCCTCTTAAGAGATTAAATGCAACTTCTGAGAGTTGCAAAAAGCAGGCAAAACTCTCTCCCTTCTAGAACTCACCCTTCTGAATAAAGTTCCTTGAAACTCACAATACTCTGCAGTGGTCCTGACTGTGGGGTGGACAGCAACCTGTCCCAAGCGCTGGGGGGTGGGGGGGGAGTGGGGGGGCGGGGAGAGCCATGTTTCTGGGCAATGAATGGGCCTCATACAACTAACCCCAGCCTCCTTATCCTTGGGTCCACTGACAAGTCTTTGAAAATTGCCACCTTCCTCTGAGCCAAAGGGTTTTAACAGGGGAGGCCAGAGATTAGAGAGAGGAGGAGGACACAGGCAAAAGGCAAAATTCAACCAATGCTCCCTGATGCGGAGAAAACAGGGTGAAGATACCGGGGTGTGGTTGGAACGTTTTCACCGGGGAGGGCGGCCGGAGTAGGAGTTCAGCACAGGTGAGACAGCTGCTCTTCCCTAACACACACTCCCACCTAACGGTAGGGCCTGTTCTTGCTAAAAGATGCTATCGGTACCCGGAGATCTTAAAAAACGTTCAAGGCCACCACCAGCAGCCAATTAAGAATGAACGCTCAGCAGGGGCCGGGGGCGGGGTGCGTGTGCGCGCCTCGCTGCGCACCTGGAGAGGTTGGAGAGGTCGGGGCGGGGGAGCGCGCGGGGGGGGGGTGGGTGGGCATTACCTGGCCAGGTCGAGGAAGGAGTCCACTGTCTCCTTGGGGGCCGGAGGGGACCCCGAGTCCTCGAGCCCCAGGTCGCTGGACTGGAGGGTCTGCGCGCCAGACCCGGGCTTGACGATGAACGCCAAGGCGACGGCGAGCGCCGAGGCGCCGAGCGTGGTGAGGCCGAAGTAGGCGACGGCGATGCCGCCCAGGCGCCCGAGGGAGCTGGCGTCCAGGGAGGCGGCGCCCGACACCAGGCTGCAGACCACCAGCGGCAGGATGATCATGCGCAGCATGCGGAGCAGCATCTCGCCGGGGAAGGCCAGGTAGGCCACCTGCGTGCGGCTGAGGCCGAGCCCGCGCAGCGCCGCGCCCAGCCCGGCGCCCGCCAGCACCGCCGACACGGTGAGCAGCACCAGCGCGTGCCGCCGCAGGAAGCCCGCGCAGCGCCGCGCGCCGCCCGACCCGGGCGCCCCCCGCTCCGCCGCCCCCGCCGGGGCGCTGTCCAGGTAGCCGTTGGTCTCGCCGCTCTTCTCCATGGCGCCGAGCCGGAGGAGGCGGGGGCCCGGCTCGGGGATGCGCCGGGGGCCTCAGTGAACCCACCCCGCGGGAGCCGGGGCGCGGGCGCAGAGGCAGGCGCGCGAGGGCCGGCGGAGGCGCGGGCTGGAGCCCCGGGCTGAGCCGATCGCGCCGCGCCCGGCCTCCCGCTCGGCCGCGGGCTGCAGATGATGCAACGCGGGGGCCGCGAGGCGGGACGCGGAGGGACGAGGGGAGGGAGCGGGAGCCGCGAGCCGCGAGCCGCGAGCCGCGCGCGCCCCGCCCCTTCACGCCGCCGCCCCGCCCCCCGCGCGGCTCCGGCCAATCAGCGCCCGCGAGCCGCCGCCGCCCGCGCGGGGGGCGGGGCGCCGGGCCGGGGCGCCGCGGGGGCCTGGGGGCGCGGTCCCCCGCCCCGCGGTGCCTGGGCGGGGCTCCGGGTGGCCGCGGCGGGGCGGCCCCGGCTCGTCTGCACCTGCCGGGATCGCTCGCGCGGTCGGAGGGCCCGGGAGGACGTGGAACGCAGCGGCGTTCCCTGCCCTGGGGGGTTGGGGCGCCGCCGGGGTGGGTGCACCCGGCCGCCTCTCGTGCAAAAAGACCGCGCGCGCCCCGGCCGCGTCCTCCAGCCTAGAAGCGCCTCCTCCAGGCGCCCGGTGCAGAAGAGCACGCTGGATGCTGGGGGATGAGCTAGGGAAGCCTTACCTACCCCACGTTCATTAAGGGCTGTAACCGGGCTTCTGTACGTGAAACGGGGTCCCTGGGGAGGGGGGTGCGCCCCAAACCCAGCGCGGGGCCGCCAGTGGGCAGCAGCGCTCTCGGGTCAAGGCCTCCGGGGTAGGCCCTGGGTTGCAGTCTGTGCGCTCAGCATGCAAAACTCTTCTAGAATCCGCAGCTCTCTCTCCCCCTCGCCCCCCCCCCCCCCACGACTTCCAGCTGCTGCATCGCCACCACGTAGTGCACAAGCCCCTGGGCCTCCGGGCCCCAGACGTCGCAGGCCAACTACCCAGAGTGGTTTCGCCACCAGCTTGCGAAGATGTTCACATTCGATTCGTTTCCTTTTTATTTCAACCTTTTTTTTTAAAATTTTTATTTATTTATGATAGTCACACAGAAAGAGAGAGAGAGAGAGAGAGAGAGAGAGGCAGAGACACAGGCAGAGGGAGAAGCAGGCTCCATGCACCGGGAGCCCAACGCGGGATTCGATCCCGGGTCTCCAGAATCGCGCCCTGGGCCAAAGGCAGGCACTAAACCGCTGCACCACCCAGGGATCCCCTTATTTCAACTTTTATTTAATATCTGCTCGGGTCGTGGAAGATATAGGAGAGACCTCGGCAGAGTCGTTTTACTCTGTCGCATTTATTAGTTGTTTTTTTTTTTTTTTCATATTTTCTCATTCTGCTCTGGAAAGGAATAATTGGTCTTTTCAGACTTCTGTGAGAAGGCAGTCTTCTTACAGGGGGCTGACCTGAGTTAAGGAGGAAGGCAGTTACTCTAGATCTTTCGTGGAAAAGGAGTCGTGGTAGAACATGCCATGACAGATAAGTGCAAATGAAAATGCTTTCCTAAGGACCTTTGAGGAGCTGTCCAAATTTTTAAGACTGGTGAGGATTTCCTTGGTTGACACCAGCCAACCAGCCAGCCATTGGCTGAAATTTGTAGGTTTTTTTTTTCAAGATGTATTTATTTATTTATGAGAGAGAGAGAGAGAGACAGGAGGGAGAAGCAGGCTCCATGTCGGAAGCCCGACATGGGACTTGATCCCAGGACTCCAGGATCTGTCCTGGGCCAAAGGCAGGTGGCAAACTGCTGAGCCACCCAGGAATCCCCTTGTAGGTGTTTTTGATGGAGGGACGGGAGTAAGTGTCAGGTGAAGAGCTGAACATATTTTTATATTTTCAGAACGCAGTTTATTTCTCTGTGTTCACTGAAGAAAGGATTTTCTACAGATACAGTCTATTTTGCCAACCAGGCCCTCCCTTTGTTTTGACCACCACTTTTACGCAAAGGACTCTCAAATCATGCTCCAGAAATGAATTTTCAGTTACTTGCTTTATGTCTCCACCTGAATATCCTTCAGGCATACCAACACGGTATGTCCAAAACCAAGCTCAGAGTGGCATTCCTCAAGGCTGCACACCCTTCTGGACCCCCTACTTCTGTGACTAACGTTATTGACCAGTTAGTCACCTCTGTTTGAAGCCTCAGAGTGACCTTTGGTTCTTCCTTTTCTAGTGTCTTCTCTCATCTGATCAATTGCCAAGTCCTACAGACACTCCTTTCGCAATATTTATCACATCTACCCCTCCTATCCATTCCCACTGCTACCGTCCTGGCTCAGGTCTTATTTCCTCACTTCTTATCTTGGCTATCAAAATGTTCTCCTAATTAGTCATCCCGTCTCCAATGCTCTTCTTGTTCCAGCCATCCTATATTTTGCCTTGCCCCAGGCCAATCTTCCTAATGAATAATATACATGTTAGGATTAGGTTCAGCTTCCACCCAGCAGGAAAAAAAAGAAGGAACAATGTCCTCTCTCCTTAAGAACATTTCCTAAAAGTTGATCACACTATGCGCTTTATATTTCAATATATATTTCAATAACCAGAATTTAGTACATGACCTTACTTAGCTATAAGAGAGGTTAGGAAATGTCATCTTTATTTTGCACAGGCATATTCCCAGTTAAAAATTGGTGCTTCTGACGAATAAGTCATGCATATGAACGGTACGACATAGGGAATATAGTCAGTGATCCTGTAATAGCGTCGTATGGTGACAGATGGCAGCTACACCTGTGGTGAGGACAGCGTGAGATATAGACTTGCCAAATCACTATGTTGTACACTTAAAACTAATGTGACTCTTGGTGTCCACTATACTTCAATACATAAATTAATTAAATTACTTTTTTTTTTATTAAATTACTTTTTATTTTTTTTATTTTTTATTTTTTTAAATTACTTTTTAAAACAAGGTCGGTGCTTCTGTTACTAAAGAAGCAGGAAAGAATGGTGTTCGAGGATAACTCCTTCATACCACTCCTTGTTCCAAAGCTTTCAGTGGCTCCCGCCGAATTAAGAATACGCTCTTCATCCTGGCATTCAAGACCCACCAGGATCTGGCGTCGGCTCCCTCTCCAGGCTTGGACCCTATACGCCTGCTGTGAACCCGGGGCTGTGTACTGCTTTCACATTTTCTCGCCTCTCCACGCAGTCCCAGTTCACTTCTCTCCCAAAGCCTTTCCTAGTCTCCCTTGCTCCAACTGTGCCTGCTGCCCACGGAGCTGTGTTAATAGTTAACCTTCAGTTGAGAGTGAGGAGCTCCCTGCCCTGCTGGCACTTTCGTTGGACATAAGTGTGATGCTGAGTGGGAGAGCAGTGTTGAGGGGGCCTTATGCTGCGCCTGATGTTTGAACTAGCAAAAGCTCTCTTTAAGTAGGAGCTGGTGTCTTGGGGCTTCTTTCAGGGACTGGCTGCCTGTAGCTGCTCTGCCTACATGTGAGGCAAACCAAGAAATAGGTTAGCGGCTCCTGGCCTCCCCAACGGTTGAGGAAAGGTTTAACTTTCTGCTCTCTTTTTCTCTCCTTTCTTCCCCCCACCTTAATTCCTCTCCTTCTGTTCTTCCATTATGTATCTTTTCATAATTTTACATGCCTCCTCCTTGTCAGGATTTAGTACGAAAAATCATTGATTCCTGTATTTAGGCACCTCCCCTTACAACACTTACATGTGTTTTCTCTGGATTTTAGATTGCAAATTACAAAATACCCGAAGCCACTCGCCATCACCACCACCACCATCATCTGATGCTCAAAACTCTCAATAGGTTGGAGTATTGTTGAGCAAGTATTTCCTCTCTTCTTTCTCCCACTTGGATGGGAGTATATTTACTCTCCTTTTTCATTTTGAGCTTGACCATATGACCTACTTGGCCAATGAAATAAGTGGATATGAAGCAAGCAGAGGCATCTGAGTGTTTTGCCGAGTTGCACTTGGGCTCCTGCTTACGTGTGACTCAGCACGCTCCAGGTAGATGTTGCCTCTTCAGCCTGGCATCAGGACAAAGATGAGAAACGTGTCTGAATCCAGCCTGCAGCTGCAAACCCAGCTGCCTTGTGGCAGTAGCTGAGTAATTTAAATCCTCTCAACATCTGTTCCAGTTATCTATTTTTACATAACAAACCACTGCAAAACATAGAGGCATAAAGTTGCAACCATTTTCTTATGCTCGTGATTCTGTAGGCCAGAAATTCAGACTGGAGCCTTAGCTGGGGTGGCTTCAGGACTGGACATGGCTGCGCCAGCTCAACCAAAGCCACATGCCTGTGGTCTCAGTTCTGGCTATCTGCTGGGATCCTTGGTTCTTTTCCATGATACATCTACTGAGGTTGGAATGTCCAAGATTCACACCACTGGTCCCTGGGCTAGTGTGGCTGGAACAGCTGGGGCTGGCTGGGTATCTCTCTCTCTTCTGTTTGTCTGTCTGTCTCTCAGTGTGACTAGCGTGGGCTTCCTCACAGCATAGTGATCTCAGTATAGTCAAACTTCTTATGGTGGTTGACCTCCCTCAGAGGGAGTGTTCTAAGAAATCTAGGTAGACGCTGCAAGACTTCTGACCTTGCCTCAGACATTCCAGAGTGTTGGGGCACCTGGGTGGTTCAGTGGTTGAGCGTCTGCCTTTGGCTCAGGGCGTGATCCCGGGGTCCTGGGGCTGACTCCCACGTCGGGCTCCCCACAGGGAGCCCGCTTCTCCCTCTGCCTGTGTCTTTGCCTCTCTCTCTGTGTCTCTCATGAATGAATGAATGAATGAATAAATAAATAAATAAATAAATAAATAAATAAATAAATAAATAAAATCTTAAAAAAAAAAAAAAAAAAGAAGTTCCAGAGTGTCACTTCTTTCACATGCTGATGATCAAGCGAGTCACTAAGGCTAGCCCTGATTCGAGGGAGGAGAATTAGATTCCACCTCTAAAAAAAGTGAGTGCAAAAAGTTTGCGGCCATCTTTGATCCACAATAACATCCTTAGAGCTTAGACATGTGCACACACGTCGCTACTCCCAGAAGCGCCTTTGCTCTGGGGTCTCTTTGGACAAATTGTCAGAAAGTTCCTTTGGGATCATTTAATCATGTTCTTAAAACCATGACTGCATCATCTATCATGAAGAAGAATTAGTTTCCTTTACTAAAGCAATACTATGGAATTTTTATTTAAGAATTCGTGTCAATGGTGCTTTTCCTACATTGTCAAAAGTCACCGTTTATCACTCCTGACATACGTACGTATTGGCCAATACTTTGTATTGTATGCACTTGCAGGCTTCTGCTAGTAAAGAGATGTTCTCAGTTCTGATTTCACATCTGATGCCAGTTCAGTATTTTCTGCATTATTTCACTAGAATGATAATGGCATCACTAGAACCACATAGCAGGAATTATTTTCTGCCATGAATGGACTGAAAAAAGAAAATGGTGTCCCATGCAGGCCAGTCTGGATTCCAGAGTACTTCTCCACCTTTCCTGAGAGATACCAGATAGTTTCACAATTATAAATAACAGTTACACTAAAAAGCTAAACATTGGTCTCATTCTTTCCATGTCAGCAAAACAGCTTTGTAGAAAATGTAATGTGATTTCTTAAAAAAGAATATTTGCCTTTCAAATAGATCAGATTACCTAGCAAACAAAGCAAGCAAGGTGAAAATCCAAAATAATAAATACGCTATTTTTCTTCCATTGTGGACAACTTAGGGTATGGGGGTATTGTGGCATCAAAGTACCAGAGGCTTTGTAATCTCTAATCCTTCCTCAAGTCTCCCCTCAGTATATCTCTACCCACCAAAAAGAAAAAAAGGGGGGCCGTAAAGATGCCCCTAGAACTAAAAGGTCAGGTGCAGGCTCAGATAAACACTGTGAGTCAACACCAAAAAGGGAATTTGGTCAGAGTGGGAGTAAAAGGCAGGATGAAATAGAAATAAGATGTCTGTTTCTATGGTTGTAGGAAGTAGCTAAAGCTATGTTAGCTGACACGTTCTTCTTAGAGAGAACAGTGAAATGGGAGTACCAGAGGAAATGAGGTACAGGGTGGGAATACAAGTTAGTTTGGTGTCTATGTTTTGTGGGCAAGGGTCCTATGGGTAGGGATTTAATTCATCGATACAACCAGATGTTTACTGAGTTGCTTACTGAATGTGAATGACTCTGCAAGGTCCATTGAGTGAAATACAGAAGGAAGGAGTATGGATTATCCGGGGAGCTGATCAAAGTGCATCTGTTCCTGAACCTGGCGGATGGCCTAGGAACCTGCATTTTGACAAGCCAATCCTCCTCTCCTGCATTACCCCACCCAAAGATTCAATCAAAAAGTATTTACAAGGGCACTGAGTTAACAGAGTTTAGAATTAAAGAGAAATCCAAGAAAAGGTCTAGGGCTAGGCCTTCGAAGAGCCTATCCATCAAATCCTTCTTCCCGAGTATGGATGGATCTTCCTCAACTACAGAAAATTGAAAATATCATAAGTTGAAGATGCATTAGATATACGTGAACTGTGGCGCATCATAGCATAGCTTAGCCTACCTTAAGCATACAGAACATTTGCATTAACCTACAGCTGGGCAAAATCCCCTAACACAAAGCCTATTTTGTTTTTTTGTTTTTTTTTTAATTTTTTTTTAATTTTTATTTATTTATGATAGTCACAGAGAGAGAGAGAGAGGCGCAGAGACACAGGCAGAGGGAGAAGCAGGCTCCATGCACCGGGAGCCCGACGTGGGATTCGATCCCGGGTCTCCAGGATCGCGCCCTGGGCCAAAGGCAGGGGCCAAACCGCTGCGCCACCCAGGGATCCCCACAAAGCCTATTTTGTAACAAAGTATTGAGTATCCATGTCATTTATTGAATACCGTACTGAAGGTTAAAAAAAAAAAGGGAATAATTTTATGGGTACAGACTGGTTGTAAGTGTATTGGTTGATGACCCTCTTAATTGGGTGGTTGACTGGGAGCAGCAGCTGCCACTGCCCAGCATCGTGAGAGAGGATCTTACTGCATATCACTAGGCCAGGAAAACATCCAGATTTTAAAAATTCAAAGTACATATCAATGTCACACCATGGTAAAGTCAAAAAATCATAAGCCCTACCACCCATATGATGCTAAGAAAAGAAGCAGGTAGGGACAGCCCGGGTGGCTTAGCGGTTTGGTGCCGCCTTTCAGCCCAGGGCCTGATCCTGGAGACCCAGGATCGAGTCCCACGTCGGGCTCCCTGCATGGAGCCTGCTTCTCCCTCTGCCTGTGTCTCTGCCTCTCTCTCCCTCTGTGTCTCTCATGAATAAATAAATAAAATATTAAAAAAAAAAAGAAGCAGGTAGGATCAGAGGAGGAGGAGGTTGGTTAGTGTAAAAAAGAAATGGACATCAATTAGAATGGCTTATGGTTCTCCCAAGAATTTAATTTAATTTAATTTAATTTAATTTAATTTAATTATTTAATTTAATTTAATTTAAGCCTGGCCCAGAATTCTCTGAGGTCTGTTTGGAAAACAGTAGTGAACTTCTGAAAAGATAACTAACCTTACAAGTAGAACTCAGTCAAGTTGGGGACGACTGAGTTCTACTTGTAAGGTTAGTTATCTTTTCAGAAGACGGGTTTAGAAAGAATAGATTTCAAGGCTCCCACCCTGGAAATTGGGTTTTTGTAGCTCTGGAGTAGGGCCCAGTCACTTACATATTTTTTTTTCTTATTCTTCCAGTTAACAGATTAACCAGACATAACAACCAAATCCAGTGAAATCTGAATTAGAAGAAAAGCAAAACATAATCTTGAGACAATTAGGGAAATTCCATGTATGTTAAACCCAATGTCAAGTTCCTTAGATGTGGCAACCGTGTTCTGGAGAATAGGACAATGGTCTCATTCTTGGGAGAGTGCTGAGAAGTATTTAGGGATAGTGTCATGGTGTATGCACACTACTCTTGGATGGCTTGGCAAAGGGGAAATGTGAGACCAGTGCACTGGGGGAAGCAAGATGTTAATGGTTGATAAAACTAGGTGAGGATGTTAACTCTTTTGTTCTTAAGACTTTTCTTCAGGCTAAACAATTTTCAAAAATTATAAACATTAATTATTTTTACAAGGGAGAATAAATGATGGAATGGGGTGGGGTGTGTGGGAATAGGAAGGCTCCATTCTCGGTTTTTGTTGCACAAGAGATTTGAGTAACATTACCAGAAAGTGAGGGTTACAGAAGCTTGAGGCAGTGAGAGAGAGGTCACTGTGGGCTCCAACTGAGGTTCTCCACTCATTTTCTTCTAGGGCACAGGTGACAAATGATGCTTTTACTCAGTGCCCACAGCGACAGGTGAACCTAGGCTTAGACGTAATTCCTGGCTACTGACCTGTAACACAGCAGATTTTCTTCCTACTAAGAAAGAATGTTGGGCTGCAAGGAAGTGATGTTATCATATGGATAACTTTGAATTCATTCAAAATTTTTTAAAGAATAACCATGCCCAAACTTCTCTATTTTTGTGTGGGAGGGGTTTGAAAATTCAACCAATCACTAAAATGCCCAAAGAAAATGTAGATTACTTGCTATCTGTAGTTGATCTAATCTTTGTCCTGGGCAGTCACAGAACTGGGTCATGGGGGGGTGAGGGTGGAGGGTGTAGCAAATGGCCTTTATGTGACAGTGAATGTCATGGAAGTTTTTCTCCAGGTTAAATAGCTTCATGTGGATAACTCAGAGTCTCTAAGTAAATACTCAGCATTTCAGACTTCCTCTCTACCAAGTTACTCTACAATGATGTGGTTATAAAAAATTTTAAGAGATGTTATGGGTTTTTATATATATTATATATATATAAACTGGGAAAGAATGATGCTTCACCAATAGGGAAAATGCAAGGACATTGTGATGGGTTATGAAAAAAGCCCCGTTCTGCATCTCTCCCTGTCTCCCGACTTTTTGCTATGTTACTTCTCAAGGTCCTCCAACTCAATCTGGGTTCAACCATAGGATTTCCTTTAGTCAATGGGTATAGCTGACCCAAGGCAAGCAGAGGTTTGAAATAGGCTTACACGTTAGGCTTTTCTCCTGTGCCCAAGCCATGGCCACCAGAGCATGCCTGCTGGGGGATTCGAGACATGTGGAGCCCAGCTGAGGCCTCTGTCGTCCTAGCAGAGGTCATCCTGGATGCACTACCAGCAGACTACTCCAGATCTGGAAGTGTGCCCAGCCAATCAGCTGACCTGTCTAGTCACCCACCCCCCACCACTCCCAAGAAACGTGAGCAGTAAACACTATTGTTGTGTGCCCTGGAGGTTTTGTGGTTCTTTGTTACAGCATTAGTCCAGATCTGCTAAGAAGCAGATGCCGAGATGGAATAAAATGTACAAGGATTTTATTCAGGGAATATCAACGTGAGAAACAAAAGAGAAGGAACAGTGTGCTGGGACAGGGTCCAAAGGCAATGCAAGTCTCACCCAAATGAAGGAAGGAGGGAAAGAAAGTTGGGTAGACATGTCTGCCCTGCAGTCTAAGGCAAGTTCAACGAGGTTCTGGGGAACCTCAGCCAAAGTCAGCTGTCAGAGGAGTCTCAAGCCTCCGAGGCACAGGTCTGGCTTGCTATCCCCACTACACCCATCCATTGGCTGGGAGAAACCTGTGGGAAGCATGGCCTTGGCACAAAATTGGCAGTGGGTTTCAGGGCACACAACTGGCCAGTCCGACCAACAAGTTTGTAATGTTTTCTTCTCATGGCTGCCAAAATCTCACAGCATTATTGTGGTAAGACTTAACAGACAAAAGCCTGGTGACTCTACTTACTCCTAAAAGAGCAGTTCTTAACATGGGTGGTACTGCCTGCCAGGGGGAGTTTTGGAAATGAAGGGGGGCATTTCTTGGCTGTCATCATGGTTGAGGGGATGCTACTGGCAGTTAGTGGGCATGGGCCAAAGATGTTTGATATCCTATAAATCCCTGGACCATCCTTTTTTTTTTTTAAGATTTTATTTATTTATTGATAGAGACACAGAGGGAGAGAGAGAGGCAGAGACAGGCAGAGGGAGAAGCAGGCTCCATGCAGGGAGCCCGACATGGGACTTGATCCCAGGCCTCCAGGATCACACCCCAGGTTGCAGGCGGCGCTAAACTGCTGCACCACGGGGGCTGCCCTCCCTGGAGCATCCTGTACAACAAATCATCCCGTGTCCTTCACGAAGTTTCAGTGTCCTTTATGATATCCACAAGGGGAGGACAATCTGTTTAAAATTATCTGAGCCAAGAACCCGATTCTGTTTTAGACAGAAACATCAAATATCTTTTGTTCCATACAAATGAGCACTGTATTTGTATACAGCATAGAAACTGTGTTTCTATAATCACAGTTATTGTGGATATTGAAGAAATATTGCTGTTTCAAACTTTACTAAGTGTCGGTGACCCGTATTAGGAAATCATGCCACCAAGCAACATTACTTGTGGTATTTGAATCACCAGTACAATGCTCCTGGACCAGCTACACTTATGGCTGTAGCCACCATGTGCAACATGCAAACATTTGATTATTTCATTATATCCCCTGTGTGATCATTCCCAGGTATGGACTCACAGGAAAATATATATCATTTCATTATATTGATTTTCCTAAAACTATGTGGTAGGTAAACTTTATTTTTAGAGAGAGAGAGAAAGAAACGGGGGGAGGGGAAGAGGCAGAAGGAGAGAAAAACTCAAGCACATCCAGTAATCTTCCATGTCCAGGGCAGATCCTGAGGTCATGACCTGAGCTGGAATCAAGAGTCAGATGCTTGGCCAACTGAGCCACCCCTATTTTCAAATTTCATTTTTGGATGAAAGAAAGTGCTAGATCTGACGTGGTTAAGAACCACTCCAGTAGAATAGGATCAAAAAGCTATACAAGGGGGACGCCTGGGTGGCTCGGTGGGTGAGCATCAGCCTTCGGCTCGGTGTGGATCCCGACATCCTGGGATTGGGTCCTGCATCTGGCTCCTTGTGGGGAGCCTGCTTCTCCCTCTGCCTGTGTCTCTCTCTCTCTCTCTGTGTCTCTCATGAACAAATAAATAAAATCTTAAAAAAAAACCAACAACAACCCAAAAGCTATATAAGCATTATCAAAGTGAAGGGAAATGTACCCATGTTCATAGCAGCATTATTCACAATAGCCAGAAAAGGTAGAAGCAACCCAAATATCTATCGACAGATGAATGGATAAATAAAATGTGGTGTATATATGTGTATACATAACAGAATACTAAAAGGCCTTGAGGGATCCCTGGGTGGCTGGGATCCCTGAGTGGCTCAGCGGTTTAGTGCCTGCCTTTGGCCCAGGGCACGATCCTGGAGTCCCAGGATTGAGTCCCACGTCGGGCTCCCTGCATGGAGTCTGCTTCTCCCTCCTCCTGTGTCTCTGCCTCTCTCTCTCTCTCTATGTCTATCATGAATAAATTTTTTAAAAAATTAAAAAAAAAAAAGGCCTTGAGAGGCGCCTGTGTGGCTCAGTCAGAACAACATGCAACTCTCGATCTTTGGATTGTGAATTCCAGCTCCATGTTGGGTGTAGAGATTACTTAAAAGGAAAATCTTTAGAAAAAAAAGAGAGAGAGAGAGAGAGAGAAGGAAATTCTGACACCTGCTACAGCATAGATGAACCTTGAAGATATGCTAAGTGAAATAAGCCAGTCACAGGACATATATTATATGATTCCATTAAAACCAGTTACCTAGGGGGGGCAGATTCATAGAGACAGGAAGTAGAATGGTGGCTGCCATTGACTGGGGAGAGGGAGGTTGTGATGGGTACAGAATTTCAGTTTTGCAACATGAAAAGAGAGCTGGAGATCAGTTGCACAATATGAATAGACTCACCTCTACTGCACTTAACAAGATAGTAAATTTTATGTTGTGCATATTTAATCACAATAAAAGAAAGAGAAAGGGAGTGTAATTCCAGTCCCCAGATCAGACTCTCAGTTAAATATAAATGGATGCTAACATGTAATAGTGTTCATTAATGTTATGCTGATATCTAAATGCATAGTTTCATGTAAAAGTGTGTCATATTAAAATTGATAAGAAATATGACACATGGACAGCTGGTAACTCAGGAAATATTTTATACCAGCATAAGATTAAAAAAAAAAAAAAAAGACTGAAAGAAGTTGGAGTTTAGTTGGAAAGTCCCGGAGACCTCATGACTTTGTGCTGTGTGTCCTGCTCTCGTCGCCCATCCAGGCCCACCCGTCTCCTGCACGGGGTTGTGAGGGCCAAGCTACATCTCCCACATCTCCCACATTTCCCACATTCCCTTGCCAGCTCGCTTCCTGGGGTTCTGGGAGGCAGTGGGGGGAGCTGGGAAGGCCAAGGAATGGGGAGGACAGCTGCTTTCCTGCTCCTCCCTCCCACTGGGGGATGACGGGCAGCAGCAGACAGCTGGAGCTCCAGCTTCTAGCTCCTGTCCCCAGTCCCCACCGCGGTCCCCAGCCTAGCCCAGGCCCTCGGAGGGGGCAGCACCCACCGCCTGCATCTCCTCAGCCCCTGGGCTCCTGCAGACCTGCGCCCCCCGCCCCTGGAGGACCAGCCTGACCCTGCAGAGAGGGGTCTGGGCATCCGCCCTGCCGAGCTCTCCCAGAAAGCCTTGGTTTCTAGAACCATCTATAACCTCTTGCCATTTGCCCCCCAGCCCAGTGGTAGCTGCTAGGTTATCAATCTCTGGTTCACCTCAGCATCCCTTTTTGCTTTCACTACCCGGACCCCCTCAGGCCTGCTATCTAAGCACCTTTGTCGTCAACTGCCTGTATTATCTTTCATCCAGTGGAAATTCCCTAGTGTGATTCTTGTTTTCCTACCTGGATCCTCACTGATGGAATCTTTGAAGATGGACCACATCTGTCTGTCATCAAAGTGATATTAGTGATGCTGCCTCCACCCATGTTCCTAGGGAACAGTTGCCTCTGGGTCCCTATAGCAGCAACATTTTGGTTCTTAATACTATTTTCAAATTCTTTTTGTTAGGTTGGGTTTTTGAGAGAGAGAGAGCGAGTGGGGAAGGGCAGAAGGAGAATGAGAGACAATCCCAAGCAGGCTCCATACTCAGGGTAGAACCTGACATGGGGCTTAATCTCACAACCCCGAGACCATGACCTGAGCAAAAACCAGGAGTCGGAGGCTTAATTGACTGAGCCACCTAGACACCTCTCTAGTATTATTTTCTACTAAAAGGAATCAGAACTTCTTGGAGAGTGGCTGACTATAACTTTCTGCTTGGAGCAGAAAGTAGAAATGGGTTAGAAAATCTCATTGTGAAAAAGCAAAAAAATGCTTGCAGAGATTTCAGAGAGTCCTATTGGCCAGACTGTAACAACTTGAGCATTGAAAAGAAAAAAAAATTCTGTGCAAAACAAGAGTATGTAATGATACTCAAACAACTAAAATATAGTACATTCAAGGAAAAGGCAATTATGAGTTTCAAATAGTGTTTGCAGAAAATGCTCTTTATGCTAAAGCAAACCACACACACATCAACATCAGATTTAGTTAGCAGCTAAGCACCGCTAGGAAAATCCAGGAAGTAGCAATAAAGCTTAGCCCCAAAAATACTTGCTTGGGACCAAATCACCCTGGAAAGAGAACTTTGATCCTGTGTTTTGTTCGTAATCCAGGTATTTGACAATCCAGCCAATTATTTCATTGAATATTTATTGGGTACTATTATTCTAGGCATCTGGGATGCAACAGTGAAGAAAAAACCCACAAAAACATCTGTCTTCATGGAGCTTACATGTTAGCTAAGAGAGGTCGGTGTGCAATGAGCCTAAAAAATTAGACTCACAGTAGGTCAGATAGAGGGTGGTAAACGCTGTGGAGTGAGGTGAAAAGGATCAGGAGATCCAGAGGTGAGCAGTTTGCAGTATGAAATTGGACGTCCTCATTGTGAACATGAGATCTGAGCAAAAACTGGAGGAGATGAGGACGTTAACCAAGTGGGCATCTGGAAAGAACATTCCAGGTGTGGAGAATAGCCACCACATTCCCTAACGTGGGATTGTACCTGGTGTGTTCAAGGAATGGCAAGGAGGCGGGTGTGGTTGGAGTAAAATGAATAAGGGAAGGAGTGACAGAGGCTGTGGTCAGAGAGGTGTCCAGAGAGCCACCCGGGCAGGGCCTCGTAGGGCACTGCCATGACTTTGATTTTATTGTGAGTGAGATGGAGAGCTGCTGCCGGGCTGTGGGGGCATGATTCAGCTGGTTTAAAATTATCTGCTGTGTTAAGAATAAGACTGTCAGGGGATCTAGAATAGAAGCAGCGAGCCTTGCTGGCAGGCTGTTGTAATGGTCCAAGTGCGGGGTGATGGTAGCTTAGGGCAGGGCAGTGTCAGGCGGGGCGGGGGGCGGGCACAGGGTGAGAAGTAGAAATCTGAATGTGTTTTGAAGGTAGCGCCAAAGGTATTTGCTAGTGGATCCGACGTAGGATGTGAGAGAAAGGGAAGACACAGGGACGACTCTGTCCTAAGCAATTGGAAAAGTGGAATCGACATCCACCAGGTGGGGAAGGTTGAGAGCAGCAGGGTTTGTAGGGTGTAAGATAAGAAATTCAGTTGTGGACCTGGTAGGTTTGAAGTACCTCTCTGGACATTGCAGTGGAGCTGCTGAGTCAGTATCTAAAGCTCAGGAGAGAGGTGTGGGGTGGGCAGATAAATACTAAACACCAGTCAGGATGGGCAAGGCCTGGCAGCAGTAACAAACAGCTGCGAACTCTCACTAGGGTAACACAACTGAAGTGGATTTCTTACGAAGGGCTCCGCTTCATGGCTTTTTCACTCCGGAATCCAGACTAATCGAGGCTTCACTCCCTGGACTGTTGCTGTGGCCAGAGGGAAAGAAAGAGCTGGAGAGTCTCACACCAGCAATGAAATGCTTCCACCTTGACGTGGCCCATACCTCCCACTCACATTTCCTTGGCCAACGTTAAGTCCTGTAGCTGCAGTTCACCTGAAAGGGGTGAGGAAGTACAATTCTCTTGTGTTCCTGGAAAAAGAAGCACTTGAAGTATGGCCGAGCAGCATGAATGCCTCTGAGAGCTGAAGGTACACAATAGTCATTGGCACACACATGGCATTTGAAGCCAAAGGACTGGATGAGACAGCCGGGAAGTGAGCGCAGACAGAGCAAATGAGAAGTCTCAGGGCTAAGCCCCGATGGCCACCCATGTCCAGAGCCCGTTGACTTCATCCAAGCCTTAGATGGCAGTTTCCCTTGGTTGCAGGGGTAATTTGTTACCATAGGATGGTGTGATGAATCAACAACTTTGATACCTTAGTGTAAATTGTGCTTAAGTAGGCACGACGCCAAGTTTTTAAATTGTGGTGCTGCTTATCTATGGTTGGTTTGTTTTGGTGCTTCAAAGTGGTCAAAGTTCATCTGATTGATTTATGAAATTTGTAAATCTGCTTCAATTTATGAGTCCCTTGAGTAATTAAGGAAGATTTTACTTTTTTAAAAAAGATTTTATTTATTCATTAGAGACAGAGAGAAAGAGAGCCAGAGACATAGGCAGAGGGAGAAGCAGGCTTCACACAGGGAGCCTGATGTGGGACTCGATCCCAGGACTCCAGGATCATGCCCTAGGCTGAAGGCGGCCTTAAACCGCTGAGCCGCCCAGGCTGCCCAAGATTTTACTTTTTAGATTTATAAGTCTGCTGTTTGGCGTTTGAAGTTCTTGGGAGAATCAGGTACGTTGTATTTGTGACTGTGGTTTGAGATCTCTAAAGGAATTTAAGGAATCAAGTTTGTAAATGTGTTCAACGCTTGGGGAAAAATTAATCTTTCAAATATATGAACTCACTGAGAACGAAACAAAGAGAAAGTGAAAGAGGATGTTTTTCGTTTCAACACAAAAATTACTAGTTTATAAAATAAAAAAATCTGTATGTTAGACTTAGAGGCTTTAGGAAATAATAGGTTTATAGGTTCATAAGTTAATACAATATTAATGAAAACACAAGTAACATCTAGTGTTCTTTTTAAAAAGATTTTATTTTTATTTATTTGAGAAAGAGAGAGCACGAGTGGGGAGAGGGGCAGAAGGAGAGAGTGAAGCAGACCCCTCACTGAGCAGGGAGCCCAGCTTAGGCTCAATCCTGGGACTCTGGGACATGACTAGAGCCAAAGGCAGACACTTAACTGACTGAGCCACCCAGGTGCCCAATAGTGTTCTTTTTGACTCACACCACCACTCACAGATGCTGAAAACCCAACCAGCCCTCCTCCTCCTTCCGATGCTCCTTGCGATGGCATGGAGTGCACCTAGTGATCCTGCGGTGGTACAGGGGCGTCTTGGGCACGTACTGCTCTATCTCTGAGGGCTGTCTCAGGGCTAATGTCCAGTCCCCCCTACTTGTTCATAGCTGCCACTGTTCTGATTGGTCTATCCTCTATCTTGATGGGTGTATGTCTTTTCTAATGGGTTGAGCCTGACTAGTCAACATTTTGAATACTGTTAGTTATTTTGGGTCATGGTCCAAATCCATGCCATTTCCTTTCGTCTCAAAGTCACCACAGGCTAAAATTCTATATCCTGACCTGAGGTCTCCTCTAGACGGCCAACTCTCCCAGCACTCCTGAATCTGCTCATGGGCATGGGGGACTTCTGGATCCCCTGCACTTCTGGAAAAAAAGTGAACCAACAGTGAGATCTTTTGGGCCAGGACTCTATCCACCTCTTCCCAGCACCTTGCAAGTTGCTGAGAGTGTTGTAGACACTACTATACAGTATGGAGACTTGGTGAGTTGTGTAGCAGCATGGAGGAGTGGCTTGTCGGTGAGTAGCTGTATGGTGTGGTGGCTTGTTAAACTGTATAGAAGTTTGGGGTTAGGTTTGTTAAATGGGATAGCATGTGGAGTGAGGAGTCAGACTGTTTCTATCCTTCCTGGCTATTTATGAGCTATGTGATCTTGGGCAAGTTATTTAACCTTCCTGTACCATGTATAATCATCTAGAAAATGAAACTAACAACCACAATGTGCTACTGAGAATTGCATGAACTATATATACGTAAAATACTCAGCACAGCTCCTGGTACGTTGTGAAATGCTTAATCAATGTTGCCTAAAATAATAATTATACAGTATATTTTTATTACTATGTGTGGTCTCGTTCAGTTATTACTTGAACTAGTTAATGTATCAGAATAAAGGGAAGGGAAAAACAACACTCCAAACCCTAATTCCTTCCAAGGAAAATGATTCTGAATTCTTGTCCGATTATTATAAGAAAGAATCCCACAAAACCTTGCACTGCGACCGAAGGGCAGAGTAGACATCTTCTGGTGAGCTTGTCAAAGCTAATCCCTTATTTTCTTTTCTCTTTCCCTTGTATTCTGGCCTAGCTTCCCTGGACTCTTACTGCCTGTGACAGTGCTGGGGCCGGGGCGGGCGGGGGTGGTGGTGGTGGTGAGTCACTACCCTAAGGAAGGCACTGGCCAAAGAGAGGGGGTTGAAAAGCTAAGCCATACCATGAAAGGTCATCACCAGTGAACAGGAAGTAGACTGGGCATTTGGCCCCACTTGGCAGCTGACCTTGGCCCTTGGCAAGCCTCCCCCATGGCTTGGGCATGCTGTAGAAGTGAGCAGGTCATCCTGACTCCTCTCCACCCTGTACCTCCTCCCACAGTGTGACAGTCACACATCTCTCTTTTAAATCATCTCTGTGTTTAGGTTGCCCAAGTCCAAGGAACTGTGGGCACTGACTGTTATAAACTGGAACCAGATGTTCATTTTGATGTGGAAGACAGAAGGTTCCAATTAGTAGTATGAGGAATGGTTCGATTTGTACAGGAGTCAGGGTCAACACCAACAGTGGTAAGTCATATGGACAACGTGTACCTTTAATGCACTTTGCTTCTAGGGTTCTCCTTCCTGAACTCCACAGCCCCTGTCTAATCATGTGAAGAAGACCAGACAAGTCCCCAAAGAAGGGCATCCTACAGAACACATGGCCAGTCCTCAAAACTGCCAGGGTCATCAAAACCAATGATACCCTGAGAAATTGTCCCAGCCAAGAGGAGATTAAGGAGACAGAAGGACTAAATGCAAAGTGGCATCCTGGATGGGATCCTGAGCAGAAAAGGACCTCGGGTAAAAACTAAGGAAATCTGAATATAGTGCCAATATCGTTTCCTTAATTGTGACAAACGTACATTCTAAAGAAAGGTGTTAAAAATAGGGCAAAGCGGGTGTATGTCTATGGGAACTCTGTATTACCTTCACAGTCTTTTCTGTGAATCTAAGACTACTCTAAAATTAAAGGTTTATTTTTAAAATCCTCAATAGGAGACGTCTGCAATGGAACATCTTAGCTAATTAGCCCTGCAAAGGGGATATTGCCATGTTGAAGCCCTCTTATGTGCAGGGTTAGGGATTAGAGAGATTGAAGTAGACAAAACAGGCAAGAACAGGCTTGGCCTGCGGGGAAGGGCTGTGTATACTTTGGCATTGCTGGAATTTCTCTCAATGAATATGACCAACTTTCATAATCTGATTTTTTTATGAATAAAGAAACAATACGAAGCTGAATAAAAGTGATAACTAGCAGGTTCTCCTTATGAATGTTAACCTGGATTTCCTAGGCCACACCGACTCTTATTTTTGGACAATTTTTTTAAAGTTTATTTATTTTTTTTCTCAGAATCTCTACACCCACTGTGGGGTTTGAACCCAAGACCCTGAGATCAAGAGTCTCACATTCTTCTGACTGAGCCAGCCAGGTGCCCCTTGATTTTTAAAAAAATTTTATTTATTTTTATATTTTAAAGATTTTATTCATTTATTCATGAAAGACACACAGAGAGAGATAGAGAGAGAGAGAGGCAGAGACACAGGCAGAGGGAGAAGCAGGCTCCATGCAGGGAGCCCGACGTGGGACTCGATCCCAGGTCTCCAGGATCATGCCCTGTGCCGAAGGTGGTGTCAAACCACTGAGCCATTGGGGCTGCCTGAATTTTTTAAAAGATTTTATTTATTTATTTATTGGACACAGAGAGAGCGCATAAGCAGGGGGAGCGGCAGGCAGAGGCAGAGGGAGAAGTAGGCTGCCTGCTGAGCAGGGAGCCTGATGTGGTGCTTGATCCGAGGACCCTGGGATCATGACCTGAGCTGAAGGCAGATGCTTCACCGACTGAGCCACCCAGGTGCCTCCTCAAGATTTATTTAAACTATATCCTCTCTTAGAGTAAAATATTAACCTAATTTAAAGTCTAAAAATTGATTTCTATATCTTGGCACCAAACCTATTGTATCCTACTTAGGACTACAGATTTTCATCTCCAAATTCCAAGTAAATAAATAGTTGTTCACTTCTGGGGTAACCCTTTTAAAAACAATAACGTATGCTTGTTAATCTGAATCTTTTTTAGTTTCTGCTTCATGGTTTGGACACTCTCCCCACCACTACAGTCACAAAATCTTCTTTCTCTTTCTTCTGACCTTAGTCTGTGTCCTGAGTGAAAGTAGATCCTCCTTTCTTACACTCAATTCTGAAGGACTTCATTTTTAAGTATAAAAATAATAGTGTTATGAAAATAATACACGCTCATTGTAGAAGAACAACACACATTTATGTCTTAGCTAGCACAATCTCCCTCCCATAGATAACTGTTAACACTCTTCCCCCCCACCCCCACCCCTTAATCTTTATCTCAGAAGTGATATCTGATAGGTGGCTCTAAGACAAAGACCTGGGCATGCTGGCCTCAGCCCCTTCCTCTTTTGGGATAGGCCTGTGTTCTGGTTGACTTCTCTGCTGTGCAGTATAAAGTGTCCACCCAACTGGGCCCCAGACTGGAGAGTATGTCTAATTCAGAAGTTAAGCCTTCATAAACCCACGGGCCAGAGACTTTAGTCATGTTATCTTAACAGCTTTACAGATAATGAGGGTGATATTTTCATTTCCACCAGCCAGACCTCTATTTTCATTTCTACCAGCCAGACTCCTGTGTCTGCATCTCGGATAGTTCAAAATTCAGGAAGGAGGGAAAAAAAAGGATATTATTTCTTTGACTTCCTAAAACCCTAATAATCTTTATCTCTGTGCCAGAATGTTCCCCATCCTTTAAGGTCCAGATCAAATGCCATCCCTATAGTACCCCTCCTCCAAAAGGCAGACATCATCTGTCCTTGCTCTATATCGAATGTGGATATTTGTGTTTTATTTATGGTAGTTGACTTTTGTATTTAACTGTGAAGGAAAGGAACAAAATGGAAAAAACTTGAATAACATGGTGCATTAGTCTGGGTTCCCCAGAGAAACTGGCCGTGTTTGTATCACACCTTGGCTAGGATTTACTGGACCAGGAAGGTCACGTGACTCAGGGTGTGCCTATCAGCTTCCCTTTCTTCGGAATATGCAGCTAACTGGGAGTGAGAGACTGTGTTTCTCAATATGGGAATAGCATGGTGACTGAACTTATAAGCCATGGAGACAGGAAGGCAGTGAGCATATCCCATATTGTGGGCCCAAGAGACAGAGAAACCAAGCTGCAGAGAGAATGAGGATGAAACGGATCACAGAGAAATGCAGAGACAAACAAAAGTCCCAGTGGCCCTCCAGCTCCTTATTCTGCTCCTCCCTGAGACCTCTTAGCATTCCTGCCCTTGGGTTCTGGGATCTACCCCTGCTTCCTTACAATTTTCCATTTTTGCAATCACAGAGTCTTATTGCCAAAGAGTCTTAACTAAACACCTGTAATAATACATACAAAACCAAGAAAGTCAATGATTCACCAATTATAGTAAAATATACGTAACATAAAATTTACCATTTTAGCCATTTTTAAAGAGATTTTATTTTATTATTTGAGAGAGAGCAAGAGAGAACACAAGCAGGGGGAGCAACAGAGGGAGTGGTAGAGGGAGAGGGAGAAGCAGGCTCTCTACTGAACCAGGAGCTCAATGCATGATCCCAGGAACCTGGGATCACAACCCTAGTGTCTTAGGTTAACTACTTAATTCATAATCATAATTCATAGGCTTTTCAACCTTTTTACAAGATAGGTTCACAATATGTATGAACAATATAAACATGAGAGGTGCTTCTACTGTTAGGAGAAGAACTGAGATGGATCTATGGCACAGTCTCTACCTGGGATTCCAGAAATCTCAATTGTTGAAGCAACGATGATTCTCTAACAGAATGGTTTTTTATTCATATACTGAATTTTGAAGAAAAATGTTGCCAAGTTTTTATAGCAAACATTTGGAGGGTGAGAGTTCAGATGGTGCTGGGTATTTAATGATGAAGAGAAACGATGGTCTCTCTCTTTGAGAAAACCTTCTCCATTGGATAGACGGTGGCCTCCATTCTGGGCCTACCATGTATGGTGAGTGGACTCTTTTCAGGGGCTGACTCTTATTCCCTGGAAGGATTATGGACACTCCCAACCCGTTTGTTCACAGAATTCTGGCAGTTATGCCACAGGTCCCATGCAAACATCACAAAAGAGCTTCCTCCCACAGGCCCCTAGGGAATTGTTTGCAAAGGTTTTCTCTTTTATCCTCTCCTGGGCACTTAAATGAAGAACCCGGAACAGAAGGGAGTTAATTCACTGAATCATTATAGAGGCCAGTAGTGTCTGAGTGTGTGAGGACAGAGATGATTAAGACTTGGGACACTGACTTCTTCTAAGGGCTTATAGTTTGGAGGAGTCATAAGAGAATTCTGAAAACTCAAGTCTTTTGTTTCCTGGGAAAGCTGTGCTCAGCACACAATGCCTCTCATCTATTATGTGTTAAATAATAACTGTGATTTAATGGATAATCACTGTAAATAATCATTATGAAGAATGCATTGCAAAAGACAAGACGAAAACTCTTGTGCTCACTGTTTCCCATAAGAAGCTGCATAGTGAGGAAGTCCTTATCTTGACCCTGCTGCTTCAGGTGACCTCTGGGAGGGACCGTGTGTGTGTGTGTGTGTGTGTGTGTGTGTGTGTGTGTGTGTGTTGGGGGTGGGAGGGCCTTCTAAGTCTGTAGTCTGTGATCTGGGTGGATGCCTTCCTCTCCTTTGTGGGGTGGGAAAACTGTGAGGTGCTGTGCAAATGGGTGGCTTTGGCAGCTTCTGATGAAGAAATCAATGGTGTCTATTTTTTAAGGCCCACTGAGGGATAAATGGTATCCACATTTCCACCTGCCTCCCCACCCCCATGGCTATGTCCTGGAACTAGCAATTTCTCTTGCCTCGTGGGGCAGTTAATAGGCATTTTTTTCCCCAAAGCTCAGGCATGTAAAAACTCCTAAACTAAAACATACGTGGTAAACTCCTTGACATTGGTCTTTATGATGATTTTCTGGATCTGACTCCATAAGCAAGGGAAACAAAAGCAAAAATAAACAAGTAGGACTACATCAAACTAAGAAGCTTCTGCACAATGAAGGAAACAGCCAACAAAACAAAAAGGCAACCTACTAAATGAAGAAGATTTTCAAATGATATACCTGATTAGGAGTTAATACCCAAAATATATAAAGAATTCATACAATTCAATTGCAAAAAAAATCCAATATCCAATTTAAAAAATGGACAGATGGTCTAAATAAACGTTTTTCCAAAGAACATATAGAGAGAGCCAACAGGCACATGAAAAAACGCTCAACATCATGGAAATGTGAGTCAAAACCACAATGAAATATTCCCTTGCACCTGTCAGAATGGCTGGTATCAATAAGACAAGAAATAATGAGTATTGGTGAGAAAGTAGAAAAGAGGGAACCCTCATGTACTCTTGATGGGAATGTAAATTGGTGCAGCCATTATGGAAAACAGTATGGAGTTTCCTTGAAAAATAAAAATAGGGGCACCTGGGTGGCTCAGTCAGTTGAGCATCTGCCTTCAGCTCAGGTCATGATCCCAAGACCATAGGATCGAGCCCCACATCTGGCTCCTGGCTCACTGGAGAGTCTGCTTCTCCCCCTCCCTCTGCCTCTACCCCCCACTCATGCTCACTCCCTCTCTCTCTCAAGTAAATAAATAAAATCTTTTTGAAAAATTAAAAACAGAAATACCATATGGTCTGGTAAGTCCATTACTGGGTATCTATCATTCCAAAGAAAATGAAAACACTAATTCCAAAAGATACATACATCTGTATGTTCACGTTGGCATTATTTACAATAGCCAAGAGATGGAAACGACATAAACAACCTAAGTGCCCTTCAATGGAAGAATGAGTAAGGAAGATGTGGTACACAGACACACACACACACACACACACACACACACTGGAATACTATTCAGCCACAAAAAATAATGAAACTTTGCCACTGTGACAACATGGATGAGTCTTGAGGGTATTAGGATAACTGAAATAAGTCCAACAAAGAAAGATGATACCACATGATTTCACTTAAGCATAAAATCCATAAAACAAAACAGAACCCAGATACGTATAAACAGAGAATAGATTAGTGGTTGTCAGAGGGCAGGGGCGTTGGGGGCAAATGAGTGAAAGGGATTAAGAAGTGTAAACTTCCAGTTACAAAATAAGTCATGGGGATGCAATTAATGTATGAAACAGGGAATGTAGTCAATAATATCGTATTAGCTTTGTGAGGTGCAGATGGTGACTTACTGCGGTGACTGTTTTGCAACATTTACAAATGTTGAATCACAGTGTTGTACACCTGAATGTATAGTTCAATTATACCTCAATAAAAAAAATAATAATAAAATTTTAAAAACAAAACCCCTCAAAGGTACCCACTAATGAGTTCTTTAAATGTTGAATAATTGATACTTGTTAAATGCTTTATATGAGTGGTTCTAGACCTTAGCATGCATCTAAATCTTCTGGAGGTCTTGCTAAAAGTCAGATTGCTGGACCCTATTTCAGAGCTTCTGACTTAGTAGGCTTAGTTTGGAGTCTGAATATTTACACTGTTAAGTTCCCACGTGATGCCGATGCTTGCTGGTCTGCAACCACACTTTGATTCATATTATTTAGAGCTCCGTGCTGGGTTGTTTATAACTGTTTGAGTGTTTTAGTGATTAAGAGGACGTTGGTTGGGGTTTTTTGTTAGGCTGGGAATGCATCATTATTTTCCCCATTTTAACTAATGCAATATAGACATTTGATATCCTAAAATCTCCAGCAAATTTTTAGGAACAGATTAGATTCACATAGTCTGTTAGGCCTGTGCCGCCAACTTGAGGCCACCTGGGGAGTTTGTTGGGAGCCACCTTCTGGTCCAGCAGGCCCACATTCAGGACTGGACGTTGGCTGATGGGTGGGCCATGCCGGGAGAAGAGAACAGCCTGAAAAGGACCTCACAGCCCTGTGAGGAAAAGAGACAAAAGCCCATGCATTCTGCTGCAAGGCTAAAAAGCCCTTTCATTGCTAATGAAAACAATTTGGAGAACTTGGCTGGGAGCCCAGAGCTGGGGGAACCAGAGCCAGGGGTAAGTTATTCAGTGCCCTGTGGGATCCCCACTGGGCGAGTTAGGGAGCCCCAGGGTTGGCTATTGGATGGCATCAATGGAAGGGACCGAATGGCCACCAGGCTCTCTAACACCTGAGGAGGTGCCAGTATCTCAGCCTGGATGGGGCTGCGGTGTCCTTTGGGATGCCAGCCGGGGATTTCAACATTTTGGAGAAACGGAGCAAGCTAAGGAGTGTTTATTTGCCCAAGGAGTCAGGAAGCTTCACCTGTCTCACCCCATATCATTTTCCCCAATTTGCCACCTCTTCTTCAGTCAGCTTTCTTCTTGTTATTAAATCAGGAGATCCGTACATTCCAGTTTTTCCCAGCCTGTGAGAGGAGCTTCATAGAGGTTCCAGGAAGTGAGATCTGGGCCTTTCCACCGCTGTGTGTGTGTTTCCTTCAAGGCTGCAACGTTCATGCTGACGCTCCTCTCTCATACTCGTTGTTCTTGGTCTGCCCAGTGGGAAAATGAGGCCAGGAATACCTGTGTCCACTTGGCATGAGGGTGTTGTGGAAATCCTTTCATCTCAAAGATGAGTGAATGAATTATTGGAATATTGATAAGGAGGGGAAGTCTGTGTTTTGAGATTGTTTGTAAGGAGTTCTGAATTCCACAAAGGCAAGTGTTTGTCTAATTTTTCTTTTTAAAAAAAGATTTTAGTTATTTATTTTAGAGCGAGAGAAAGTGAGAGAGAAGAGCTGGGAGGAGGGGCAGAGGAGAAGGAGAAGCAGACTCCCCGCTGAGCAGTGAGCCCAATCCCAGGACCTTGGGATCCTGACTTTGGCCAAAGGCAAACTGAGCCACCCAAGTGCCCCCGTCTGAGTTTTCACGGACATCCCCAGCTCTTAGTGCAACGACTGACACATTGTAGGCACTCAAAGAAAAAAAAATAGTTGAATGAATGAGTCGGGGGGGAAAAGGAAAAACACAGAACTATAGAATTTAACAACAGGAGGGGTCTCAGGGTCAAGCTCCAACCCCGGTTTGTAAGCCATCCTCACACCCCGGTGGGCTCAGGAGTCGAGCTGGCGGCAGGCCTCCTGCTCCGTGGAGCAGCTCACGTCTCCCGCTCACGTTCTCTCATCGCTGTGCATTTTGGAAACGAAATAACTTAAGCTCTAATTATTGACTCTATTTTTGGCAAGGAATAAAGAGACATTCCAGTCCAGCTCTAAGCATAACGTGTCTGGTCCTATTCGCTCATAAAAAGTTAAACCAAAACAAAACCAAAAAACCTTGGAAACTTCCTTGGCATTCTGTGCGCTCACTCCAGGTTCCTGGAGGGGTCAGAAAACACGTATTGTCTGTGAACCCCTTCTCGGTCGCAGCTGAAGCCAACTAGGCCTCCCCAAGCTTCTCCAACATCTCGGACCCGCTGACAGGTCAGCCCCCGGCGAAGACAGTCTGGGTGACAGTCATCGATGGGAAAGGACCGGAGAGGTCTTGTGGTGTCTTCCCTACAGAGGTTGCACGGCTTGCTGTGGTCACCCCCAGCTGTCCTGAGGCAGACCCTGATCGGGTGCCACCCAAGGACACTTCGTAGGAAGGACACTGCTCATCAGCTGACCTGGAGGCCTTCAGACCGCAGGGCCCGCCGGGAGAGGGGCCTGGATGGCTCAACGGCCGGCTGTGGCTTAACGGCCTGGGAAGTTGCACACCTTCCCCCACAGCCTCTGTCTGCCCTTCCTCTCCTGCCTGCAGCCCCAGAGAGGCAACATATGCTCCTGTGGCCACCCCTGCCTGCCCCAGCCGGTCCAGAGAACCTTCCCCGGCTCTTCCCTCGGCGTCCGAGCCCTTCTGTGTGCTTGTGTGAGCAGAGGAAAGGTGCAGAAAGGCATCTGTCCCCTGTTGACAGTGGTTACCTTGTGTGGTGGGATTGGAGGGGGCGAAGGAGATGATCAACTTTGCCTGTACCCACCTCTCCGTTTGCCCGACTTGTTACAACCGGCATCTACAACACATGCAATTTTTAAAAAATCCAATAAAATTAAAAGCCAGTTGTAAAAGGATGCATAAGGTATGATATCATGTGTAGAAAATCCAAAACTACAGAAAACAATACTGTGCATTGTGAGTGGGGCCATACTAACGTAGTAAAAGCCCCAAACCTACCCAAACACTACCTACTAGCTGCAGAGAGCTGACACAGAGGGTACAGTGGGGCCGAGGGAGGCAACTTGCAGTCATGACATTTTGTTTCCTAAAAAAAAAAAAAAAAAAGAATCTCAAAGCAAATACACAAAAGGTTAATGTTCATTGGAGTGGGTGATGGGTACTTGGGTGACAACATTATTCTCCACAATTTTCCATACCTTTGAAATACTTCAGAGGCTAAAAGATTAACTGCAATAAAGGGAGAAAAGGACTTGTAACTTATCATCTTAGCAACTGCCTGTCCATTGTCGGGACAGAAGAAATTTGGGAAGGAAAGAGGGAGAGAGGGAGAGAGGGTGGATTGCAATGAGTTTGGGAGAGCTTATCTGCTTTTCTGATTTTCCTTATTCTTTGTCCCCGTCACTTCTGGGTGCTATAACCAACTACCATAGATTGGGTGGCTTCAACAATAAATATTTCTTCCCTACAGTTCTAAAGCCTGGGAAGTCCAAAAATCAAGGTGCCAGAAGAATCTATGTGTGGTAGAGGGTCCTCCTCCTGGTTTCCAGACAGTCGCCATCCTATTGCATCCTCTCTTCTTCTTTTAAGATTTTAATTTATTTTAGAGAGAGAGCATGAGAGTGTGACCGAGCAGGATGGGGGATGGGGAGAAGCAGAGGGGAAGAGAGAGAATCTGAAACAGACTCCACCCTCAGCATGGAGCCCAATAGGGAGCTTGATCCCATGACCACGAGATCATGACCTGAACCAAAACCAAGAGTTGGACTCTTTTTTTTTTTTTTTAAGAGTTGGACTCTTAACCGACGAGCCACCCTGGGCGCCCTGCATCCTCTTCTCATAAGGGCACTAATCCCACCATGGTGGCTCTACCTTCATGACGCCATCTAAGTGTAATCACCTCCCAAAGGCCTCACCTCCAAACACCATCACGTTGAGGATTGGAGCTTCGTCATGTGACTTTTGGGGAACACAAACGAATGTTTGTGTCTATGGTTGTCTTCCACATGTCTTATTTGGCAATAAACAAGAGAGGCAAAATTAATGTATTCTGGATGGATGGATGGATGGATGGATGGATGGATGGAAAGATGGATGCTTGGATGGATGGATGCACAGACATCCTAATGAACCGATGGCTTCTGGCTCTCAGTGCAGGTTGGAACCTGCCTTCATCACGAGGCCTCACAGAGACCATCCCTGCAGCTCGGGCACAGCTCACTGCTCGCCTCTGCATGTGATATGATGCATTCATGAAACAAGGCCCCTCATGCTTTTGCCTGTTAAATTACAAGTACGCACACGTGGTCCTAAGCAGTCAGCACACAGAGTGCCAACTGCCCATTATCCCCCTTGTGCCAGGGGGTGAAACATCCCTGGCGTCCTTCCCCAGGTCCAGGTTGAGGCCTGCAGGTACAGGCAGAAGAATCCAAGGGGACGGTGGCTCACCCGCTTTCAGGGGATGGGAATAACTTGTGTGGCCGTTCCATCTGCATGACCTCAATCTTTTCCTTTTTTAAAGATCGTGTTTATTCATTTGATACAGTGAGAGAGAGCACAAGAAGGGGGAGCTGCAGAGGGAGAGGGAGAAGCAGGTTCCCCACTGAGCAGGGAGCCCGAGGATGTGGGGCTCGATCCCAGGACCCTGGGATCATGACACTCAACCGACTGAGCCACCCAGGCGCCTGAGTCTTTTTTCTTAAAAAAAAAAAAAAAAAAAAATCCTTGAAGGGTGCATGAGTGGCTCAGTAGGTTGAGCCTCCAATTCCTGATTTCTGCTCGGATCATGATCTCAGGGTGATGGCGTTGAGCTCTGCGAGGGGCTCTGTACCCAGGGCAGAGTCAACTTGTCCCTCTCCCTCCCCCTCTGCCCTTCTACGTGCATGCACTCTCTCGATCTCAAGTAAATAAATAAGTAAATAAAATCTTTAAAAAAAAAAATCCCTGAGAAAATAGTGGGCAGGTTAGGTGTTCTTCATTTCCCCTTTTCCTGGAGTAGATAACCTGGATCTGAGGAGTTGAGGGCCTGGCTGGGGTCCCAGTGGAGGGCACGTCTCCCAGTCCAGAGAACAGAGCAGAGCTCAGCCACGGGCCAGCACAGGTGGGTACGAGAAGCCAGCCTGTTGGGGAAGTGCCCAGGTCCCGGGGGAGCTAACATTTGCCGGGCTCCTACCATGCCCGGGGTGCTGTACACAGTCGGATCGTGTCTGACTCCTGCAGCAACTTAGAGTTGGGTGAGCGGTGTGGTTGGAATGCGACGTGCACCTAAGAGGACGCGTTGGGAACGAACCCGCCGAGAAGCTTCGGGCCCAGGCTGGATAGGACCCGATGCCACGCCGAGGGTTCGTCTGTGGGTGACAGGGAGTGACCAGGGGCTTTTCGTAGGGTCGTGGCATAACCGGCCCTGGCTTTTGGAGAGGTCAGTCTGGCTGCGGTGAGGAGAATGGGGAGGAGGGGGCAGGAAGGGAGGCCGAGAGGCCCGGGCACGAGTGAGGGTGGTTGGGTCTCAGGCTGGGGCCTTGGGCAGGGACCCGGGAGGCCGGCTCTCAGGGCTGCAGAGGAAGCAGCATGGGCATCACCGGGAGGGAGCCGGCCAGGACGCAGCGCTCAGGCAGGAGGAAGAGGCTACGGATGGGGTCTCGTCTGGCTCTGCCCCCAACCAGCCCTGAGACCTTGGGCAAGTCACAGCATCTCTCTGGGACTCAGTTTCTACTTCTGTGAAACTGTGGCGCCGGAGGCAGTCTCTCCCGTTGCAATGACTCCGAGGCCTCTTGTGCAGGGCCTGATGCTGACCCGGCCAGGAGCGCCCGAGAAGCCACGAAGAGGCAGGATGGGGGCCGGCGGGGCCACCGGGCATCACAGCAAGCAGAGTGGCGACGCTGAGGCAAGCATGAGCCTGCCAAGACTCTCCGGGGTGGCCAGGACGACGGAGTCCCCGCCGCGGGCCCCCCCGGGTGCCGGCCTGCTGGCACGCATCCCGTCCTCTCTTCCCATCGCTGCCCGCACAGCAGCACGTTTTCCCAGGCCTCTGATCGAATGGCCTTTACAACCCTCACCGTCAGGCTTAAGGCTTGGGCGAGGTGGCAGGGACGAGTGATTGGCAGGACGGCTTCGAGATCACCCCAGCCCTCTAGCTCAGCCCCCTTGTAGGCAGGCGCTGGGCTGGGTGTCCTCAAGGTCCCCCTGACCTTGGCTTCCTGGCAGCCTCTGGCTAGAACCATGCTTAGAGGCCCCACATGGAGCTGGGGTGCTCCCTGCCTTGGAGCTGAGCACCTGCTAAGTTTCTCAGGCTCTGCCCCGTGTTAGAAATGGGAGAGGTTCTTGAGTGCTTGTGACTCAGTCCTCGGCCTGGTGGGGTTCAAGGCCTCACCTCTTTTTATACACTTTTTTGCTATATCACCGTGGTAAGTGACTCAGACTCTCTGTGCCTCAGTTTCCTCGTGTCTGCAGAGAAAGTGTGGTGGGGCCCACTATGGCCCCATACGGTGGGGACGATGATGTTACCTACTTTGCTCTTGGGAATGTTAAGTGAGAAAAGACCCTTAAACCATTTAGCACAGAACCAGGCACACAGTAAGTGCCCCCATTAACTGATGGACATTACCATAATTACTGTAATTAAGCATTTGCCGTCAGTATTGAGAGCCCACCTTGCACCAGGCTTGCAGGTACCATGCCTGCCTACGAGCCTGGCAAGCAGGGTCTCTCTCCTCAGACTTACTGTCAGGAGGGGAAGCAGACAAGGCCTTAACTAGTCCCCCCGTGCCCTTCACTAGGGATGCGGGAGGTGCTGTAGGGGCACATACCAGGGGCACCTTCCCCAGAGTTGGGGTTCTCAGCCCCAGTGGCCTCCCTCCTGTGGTCCCTGTGGTCTGGAATGTTTTCTCCTTACGTGAAAACATCTGCCCCCAGATGTCTGCATGACCCCCTCCCTCGTATCATTCAAGACTGATCAAATGTCACCTCCTCCCACGGAGGCTTTCCCGATCTTTCTGTATAAAAGAATTCCCATCCACCCCACCCCCTTCATTGTTCTCATCCCTTATCCTGCTTTGTTTTCTTTACAGTATTTCCAGTCTCCACTGATATACTATGGATCTGTGTTGGAAAATATAGTTATTGATCATTTACCTTTTCTAAAGAGAGCTTGATGAGAGCAGGGACTGCCCATTCATCAGCCCTTACGTATTCCTGGTGCACAGAACAATGCCTGGATCACAACAAGCCATCGATGAATGTCTCTGATGGATGAAGTGACCTCTAGGCTGGATCCTGAGGGATGGATAGGCGTTGGTCAAGGAAGGAGGTAAGAGGAGAAAAAGAAGATGCTCCAGACGGAAGGAACAGCATGTGCGAAGCCTGGCAGGAGGGGAGGAGAACATCACTGCGAGGACTTCCGTATGGCAAGTGTGTGTTAGTCTGGGTCTGCTGAGTAGCAGAGGCCAAGGAGAGATTAGCTATGCGATGGGTCTGGTGGAGACCCCTGCTGTGCTCGGCCCTGGACTGTGAGTAGCTCAAGGGAAAGTGGCCTTGATGTGAACTCATGAAAGCTCCAGAAGGATGGAAGCCAAGGCCGTCGATCCACTCTGCTCCCCTGCAGCCGGAGATGCGAGCCGCTCAGTTCCACGACTGCTCAGCGGACAGAGAGGACGAGGGAGGAAGTGGGGAGACATGAGTCTGCAGAGCCGAGCAGGAGGGGCTACATCGTGAAGATGGAAGATGGAAAGAGTTGGGCTTTATCCTAGAGCAGCCGGCATGCAGGGGGAGGAATTCTACTCACCTGCATGTCAGAAGGATTACACTGGCCACAGTGTAGAAACTGAAAATCAAAACCTATTAGGAGTCTAGAGCAGTCCTCCAGGCCGCTGAGGTGTAGGGGTCAGATTGGCGTCTTTCACTTAATAATACGCATCTAAGGCTCCTCCCTGGCTTTTCACGGCTTAATGGCTCAATTCTTCTTAGAACCGAGTAATAGTCCACTGTCTGGATATACTACGGTTTATCCACTCATCCACTGCAGGACATCTTGGTTGCGTCCACGTTTTGGCAGTTAGGAATAAAACTACCATCACCGTGTGTGCAGTTTTTGCGTGGCTGCACGTTTTCAGCTCATTTGGGTAAATACTAAGGAGGTGATTTCTGGATCATACGGTAAGTGCAGATTCTTAGCTTTGTCAGAAACCTCCAAACTGTCTTCCAAGGTAGCTGTATCATTTCGCATCTCTACCAGCAACGAATGAGAGCTTCTATGGCTCCACATCCTTGCCAGCAATTGGTATTGTCGGTGTTTTGGATTTTACCCATGCTAATAGGTATGTAGCGGCACACACATACCTGTCGTTTTAATTTGCAAGTCTTTAATGATCATGACCCCTTTATACAATTACATTTATAGTATGTCTCTGAATTATTTCAGATGTTCGCTTTACCTTGTTTGCTGAGATTCTTCTTGTTTTATATAGATCTCTTTTCAAGAGCATATTTTTTCAAAATATCTGCTTGAATTATTTTTCAAATGTATAACTTAAGTTTGTGGACTCATAAGTACAAGACTCCCCTCTTCTGTGAATCTCAATATCATTTCTGGAAAAGCGGGTGTGATGGGGTGGGAGGTATCTAGGGGGAGATTTGGGGGGAGACCCCTTTCGTAAATGAGGATCCATAAAACTCTAGGCTAAAAACAGAAAAAGGTCGTTACCGCTTTGGGTTGGTGGCTATTCCCCTCACTCCTCCCCACAGCAACTTCTGTAGACTACAAAAGTTACACTTGAAAATATTCTGAGATGCAGCCACTCTGGAAAACTGTGTGGAGGTTCCTCAAAGAGTTAAACATAGACCTGCCCTACGACCCAGCAATTGCACTGCTGGGGGTTTACCCCAAAGATAGAGATGCAGTGAAATGTCGGGATACCTGCACCCCGATATTTACAGCAGCAATGTCCACAATAGCCAAACTGTGGAAGGAGCCTCGGTGTCCATCGAAAGATGATGGATAAAGAAGCTGTGGTCTGTGTATACACTGGAATATTCCTCAGCCATTAGAAACAACAAATACCCAGCATTTGCTTCGATGGATGGAACTGGAGGGTATGATGCTGAGTGAAGTAAATCAATCTGAGAAGGACAAACATTATATGGTCTCATTCATTTGGGGAATATAAAAAATAGTGAAAGGGAATATAGGGGAAAGGAGAAAAAAAATGAGTGGGAGATATCAGAAAGGGAGACAGAACATGAGAGACTCCTAACTCTGGGAAACGAACTAGGGGTGGTAGAAAGGGAGGTGGGCGGAGGGTGGGGGTGACGGGGTGATGGGCACTGAGGGGAGCACTTGATGGGATGAGCACTGGGTGTTATTCTTTATGTTGGCAAATTGAACACCAATAAAAAATAAATTTATAAAAAAAAAAGAAAAAATATTCTGAGACTACTGCCTTATTTCCATAAACACTAGAAAAACGACAAGCGAAACCAGTGCAGAGAGGTACGCGACGTCACAGGCCGCACACCTGGCTCGCAGTGACTAGCGGGGGGACCCAGCTGCAGGCTTTCAGCTGGGCCGTGTGCTGGTCTTGGTATCTTTAGTTCTGAGCTCTGAGACCTTGGGGTTTCAAGATAAACACAAGGCAGACCCGAGGTCTGGGTTTCTTTCCAGAACCTTCTACCCTCCCAAGTCCTTACTTAGCTGTCAAGACTAGCGAACAATTCAGCTGCCACAAGACTTAAATGGTGTGCTAGGCTGCAAGAATTGACCTGGTTTAAATATTGGCAGGAATGGTGTGGGGGGCTCAGCCGGGGGTTTCTCACTGACCCAGCCGCCGAGCAGCCCCGGACCCTAAAAGGCCTCAAGAGCACCCTGCAGGCTTTTGTTCCCTGCTTGCACACAGCAGGGCGAAATCGATACTTGTTAACTGATGGAGAAAGGAGGTAGAGGCGAGGCACGAGTCGTTGAGCACACCCCTTAGCCCTTATCTGTGTGGCTGTTCGATAACCTGCTGGAAGGTACCGAGCTCTGAGACCTTGTGGTTTGAAGATAAACACAAGGCTGACCCTAGGGGTGCCGGGGTCCGGGGCTCTTTCCAGAAAGAGAGGAGCCTCTGGCAGTTGTGGAAAGGGAGAGGCCACGTTTTGTAACCGGGCCTGACAGGGAGATTAGAGACAGCGGCCACTTGAAAGGCTTCGAGAACAAAAATCAATACCAGGCCCTGCGAGCCAAGATTTCACCGCAAGCTTCAGCTGTTCGTGGGTGCTGAGCCGGAAAGTTGAGAGGGGCCCCGGCTGCCTTGCAGAGGAGGGGCAGGCTGTTGGCAAAGGCTGTTTAGTGGCCACTCTGTCCACAAGACAGAAGTCTAATCTTCCTTAGATCTGAGGTCAGTGGCCTCCACGGGAAGTAAGCGACAGGATTCAAACAGAACAGCAGTAAAATGACTGATCCTAGGAGTGGCTGCTGATAACCAGGCATTTGCATATTCGTATTCAGCGTTACCACAAGCCTGTGAAGCCAGTGGCGGAAGGTCATGTGACTTGCCCAAGGTGATCCAGCTGGTAAAGTTGAGAGCTGTGATTCCAGCTCAGCCACCCCAGGACACACAGAGCCTGGTTCCCTCCACAGTGCCAGCTCCCAGTGAGGGCAAGGACATGATTTCGACTCTGAATCAAGGAAAGGGAGCATATCTTAGGTTCCCAAATTGCAGATTTAAAATATTCTGCTGTGTTAATATTAATTTTCTTTCTCGGGACGCCTGGGTGGCTCAGTTGGTCAGACTCTTGGTTTTGGCTCAGGTCATGATCTCATGGGTCGTGGGATGAAGCCCCGCCTCAGTCTCTACGCTCAGCAGGGAGTCTGCTTGAGATTCCCTCTCTCTGCCCTTGCCACAACGTCCATGCACGTGTATACTCTCTCTCATAAATAAATAAATCTTAAAAAAAAAAAAAAAAGAGTTTTCTTTCTCACCTTAGAAAATTGACATTGGCTCTACCCACCCTGACCATGGTCAGCCCCTGTTCTGCTCATCAGGCTTCTTTAAAGATACTCCCACCCCATCACCAAGTCTGGGGAGAAGTGTGTGCCTCCTTCCCAACAGTGCATCGACTCATCCCTATGGAGAATCTAATAAAGCAGGGAGATGGGTATTTGATTCTGAATTTTCCTTAAGGATTCCCTGATTTGGCTTAGGCCCAGCCTGATTTCTCCCCAGACTGGTGGTACAGAAGAGCATCATAACTTAGGTAAACTAGAAAACCGAACAGTGGCTTTAAGTCATTCCAAATTGTACGTTGGAGTCTCAACTTCTGCAAGACCCTCACAACTTTGCACGAAAAAGGAGTTGCAGAACCATTTGTACGGTGTAATCCCGTTTCTATGAAACAAAAACTCTATTACATAAATTCATTTGTATTTGTAGGAAGTGTTCTGCGAGGATGCTTGGTAAACAGCTAACGATGGTGAAGGCCCAAGTCTCTGTATTGTGTTTGTGTAAACCATTTCTTCCTTCCCACATTTCTTTATTGCTGCAGACTTTTATAACCCTACGGATTACTATTTTAAAACGTATTCTTACATTTTCATACAGTTAGTAAAATTCACTCATTTTGATGTAGAGTTCTACAGGGTTTGACAGGTGTATACAATTGTGTCACCACCACCACAATCACCTAGTTCTCATCACCTAGGGAAAAAAAAAATCCCTCTCTCCTAATCCTTGGAACCAGTGAGCCGTTCTCCATCATCTAGTTTGCCTTTTCCAGAATGTCATATGAATGGAATCTTACAGTATGTATCCTTTGAGTCTGGCTTCTTTCACTCGACATCATTATTTGGAGATTTGTTCGTGTTGCTGCGTGCTTTGGGAGTTCATTCCTTTATTGCTGAGCAGTTCTCCATTGTGTGATGTATGCAGCTTGTTATCCACTCCTCGGGAAATGTTTGGGTTGTTTGTGGCTTTTGACAGTTATGAATAAAGCACTATACACATTCATGTACTTTTTTTTTTTTAAAGGTTTTAAGGTTCAGAACTTTTTAAAATGGACATGACTTATTTGGGGTAAATATCTAGGAATAGGATTGCTGGGTCATATCCTGAGCGTGTATTTATAAGAAATTGTGACACCATCGCCCCAATCAAGATAATGAGCTTATCCATTATCCACAGGAGTTTCCTTCCCCCTTTATAATCCTCCCATTACCCTTCCTGCCTTTACCCCATCCCCAGGCAACCAGCGATCTCCTTCCTGTCACCATGGATTAGTTTGCGTTTTATAGAATTTTATATAAATGGAATCATATAGTGTGCACTCTTTCCATCTGGCTCCTTTTGCTCTGCATAAAGCTGTTTAGAAATTCATCCATGTCATAGTGCGTATCAATACTTCATTCCTTCTTATTACTAAGAGTATTTCATTGAATCAGTACACCCTAATTTATTTATTCAATCACCTGTTGATGGATATTTGAGTTGTTTTCAGTTTTTAACCATTACAAATAAAGCTGCTATGTGAACATTCATGTCCAAGTCTTTGTCCGGGCCTATGTTTTCATTTCCCTTGGGTAGACACAGTAAATAACCTAGGAGTAGAATGGCCGGGACACAGTAGGTGTATGTTTAACATTTCAAGAAACTGTTCTGTTTTCAAAGTAGTTGCACCATTTCACATTGCCATCTTGACTAAATAAAAGTAATTTTTAAAAAATGGTGTTACCTGGGGGTGCCTTGTGGGCTCAGTCGGTGAAGTGTCTGCCTCCAGTTCAGGTCCTGATCCTGGGGTCCTGCTTTGATGAAGCCCAGCAATGGGCTTCTTGTTTAGTGGGGAGCCTGCTTCTTCCTCTCCCTCTGCCTGCTGCTCCCCCTGCTTGCACACTCTCTCTCTGTGTCAAATAAATAAATAAATAAATAAATAAATAAATAAATAAAATCTTTTAAAAATGGTGTTACTGGTATTTATTGATCCCTACATGTGAACTATACAAGCTTTCCTCAGCCACAGAATTTGGGTGGCAGTGGGGAGAGAGCTAAGTTTTTCTTCATAATAAAGGGAAAGGATGGAGGGGTAGTGTGAGGTAGGCCCCCAGGGAGAGCCAGGGATATGGGTCCTTGTGGCAGAAACACAGAAAATTAAAAGACTCGGTGACTGTGTGCCATTAATGGGCTTGGGAAGAGCACAAATGTCTCCTCTGGGATTTATGGGCATGTGGGGCGTGGGCTGTGCTATATAAAGACCCCTCTTCAATCTTCCGCTGAGAAATCTCCAGTGAAATCTGTATTGTTTACCAATGCTTTAGCGTGAGAGGATTCTGTGGGCCAGTGTTTCCCACACTTCAGATAAACATGTATTCTATAACCTACTATTTTTATCCAAATCGATAAAATTTGGATTTTACCACTTTTACCAAATTCATTTCATCTTCGTTCCAATCCTAAAAAAGTAACTATTTTCAAAACTACCTAAATTAAACACATTAGTCTCCAAACTCCCTCACTCATCTCATGGGCCATGAGTAGAACTCACTGCACACTCTGGAAAATTCTTTCTTATGGTGTAAAGGACATTCAAAAACCCTTCCCTCTACCTCTTAGGCTCAGTACCCAGGGCACACAAATCACACCCATTAACAGCAGATTAATAGGAGAAAGGTTTATTTTGCATACACACGAGGAAGTCTTATAGAAAAGAGTGCAAATGCCAAAGAAGTGGTTAGACTGGGGGGCTTACATACCATGTCATTTTTAAAGTTCTAAAATTTTTCTTTTTTGAGAGAGAGTGAGCATGCACGCACATGTGCTCACATAAAGGGGGAAGGGGCAGGGGGAGGGAGAGAGAATCCTAAGCAGGCTCCATGATCAGGGGAGCCGAGGCATACCATTCCAACTAAGGGTGATAACGGGTGGAGAAGTCACACGACAGAGTAAGTGAGGGGCTTGGCTTCTAGGTAAATTGTGGGAAAGTGAATACATAGGGAAAATTAATGGAAGATAAGGATTATTGTTATAGAGAATGAAGTTGGGGTCTTCTCCATTCATGAGAGTCTTCCTTGTGGTAATTGAGTCTTCCTCTTCCCGGTATGGGAGAAGAGACCCCTTTACAAATGGCACCTGAGGAACTCAGGAGGGTCTCAGGTTCTTTTCCTAGAACTCCCCCTATAGTGACAAGTGCTCCAGTTCCTTTGCTGTAACTCCCCCTCCAGCCACTGGGGGCCCATCTGATTTGTCTGCACTCCCTCCGAGGGGTCCAACACTCCCATTGATAAATCCAGGTTCCTGCCATTTCCACCCATTCCTGGTGAAAGTGACCCTGCCTTGGACTGGACCACAGACAGTGGTCTCTGTAGGTTTTGTGCCCAAAGTGGGGCTCAGTGAGCTTTGAGAGTCTTAATCACCCTTCTCGGAACAGATCAAGGATTATGAGTTGGGAGCCTTGCCTCCATCTGGGGGGGGGGGGGGGGCGGGGAGGTGAACTCTGGCTTCCTGCTCCCTGGCCATCCTTCCCGCCCACACTGGGTTTCTGACTGCTTTTCTGAGAGAGCAAAAGACATCCTGGAGGGAGGCAAGGGGGGCGGGGGACGGAGGGGTTCAAGTAATTCCTTTGGAGTCGCATCCTTCTTTTGAACTGGGATTATATAATGTGTCCCACGTGAGCTTCTCAGAAGTTTAGAGCAGTGGTTCTCAAAAGGCAGTCCCTGGGTCAGCAGACCCAGCAGCACCTGGGAGCTTGTTTGAAATGCAAATTAGCAGGCCACCCTAGACCTCACACCAAATTGGAAACTTGAGATGGAGGCCAGCGGTTAAAAAAAAAAATCCCCCACCATCCAGCCCCTGATCACCACCCAGTCCTTAGCTGCACCCCTTCCCCCACCTACACACACACACACACACACACACACACACACACACACACACGCTTGATGGCAAAGAGCCACAGCGTGAGGCTGTGATGAGGAGCCCAGGTCATTGGGAAGGTGACTTAGACCATCCGAGGCTTCCCTCGCCCTGGCTTTCCAACAGAAGCCTCCTGCTTCCAGCTGGACTTTCACACAGTCCCCGATCAATGCCTCGCCCGCCCTTGCTTTGCTTTCCCGCGGGCACAAAGCTGCGGCCTGTGTCCCTTTATCTGTCGGATGAATGCTTGGCCCGGCTCCGGCTGCTTGGTAATCCGGGCGAGAGACCTGGAAGTCCAGGGCAGCTTCTGGCTGGCTGCTGGGGAGCAGGGGCAGAGGAGGGCACGGCGGTGCCGCGGCGCCCCCCGGTGACCGCGCGGGACACAGCCACCTGGCCCGCCGGCCCGCGGACCCTGCATCTCACCCAGTCCACACCTAACCAGCAGCCCCCTGGAGAGCACTGACCAGGTCGGGGGTGGGGGGTCGCACCCCGACCCCTGCTCTGTGTGGGCAGGAGGGGAGTCCCGGGCACCCGGGAGGCCGCGCCACTCGCTGGCCACAGCTCTGTCCCTGCAGCCGCCGGCTCGGGAAAGGCTCTTCCCAGTCAGGCTTTCCAAGCTCCCACAGGCAGGCAGCACCTGGCGATCTGGGTAAAGCAGATTCTGGTTCCGCACATCTGGCTTGGGATCCAAGGTCCTGCAGGTCTAAGGGCTCCCAGGTGACGCCAGTCCCCTTTCGTGGCCCAGACTGGAAGGCGAGGCCTCATGCAGGGAGCGCTGATAGAACTTTCTGTGATGATGGAAGTGTCCTGACTCTGTGTCCGGCTGGCGCGTCGGCTACTAGCCACGTGTGGCTATTGAGCTCTTGAAATGTGGCTACTTATTGCAACCGAGAAACTAAATTTTAATTTTCATGAACTTCACTTACTTTCAATTTAAGAAGGCCCCCGTGGCTAGTGCCTCTCATACTGGACGGAGCCGTGTCCCTCGTGAGGGGGGCTCAAATTGGCTTAAAGATGGCTTGTCATTGAAGAGCCAAAATTCCATGGCAGGTTAAGGCAGGACTAATAATTAACAGACTTTTAGAGAGATTAAAGCCAGTCCCCTCCTTGCCATTTTACATATAAACCAAGGCCCAGAGAGGCCAAGAGACTTGTCCCAGAGCCACGGAGCTAATACAGCATTCTTTTCACCCCTCATACTTTCCTCTAGGCCCAAGGGCCTTCAAGAAAAGGAAATATGTGTTCCTTGCTTTAGGAACTTCTCTGTGAGTCCAACGGCACTATTAACAGAGTGATAATGTTATTTATCAGTTTATACAATATATGAATCAGTGAACCACATTTGTTTTTATTTATTTATTTTTTAAAGATTTTATTTATTTATTCATGAGAGACACAGAGAAAGAGAGGTGCAGAGGCACAGGCAGAGGGAGAAGCAGGCTCCATGCAGGGAGCCCGACGTGGGACTCGATCCCAGGACTCCAGGATCAGGCCCTGGGCTGAAGGCGGTGCTAAACCGCTGAGCCACCCGAGCTGCCCAGTGAACCACATTTAAAAGTTATTCAACTTCTCAAGAAAGTTAACTGATTTCTAGCTAAATCATATTTATATTTTTAGCTATAAGACCTGAGTCACATGAAAAGAATTATTCCCTGGGATATCTTGCAAGGCAACCCAAATTAAAGGCGGCCCCTGTCCAGGCTCCCACTGGTGTAGCTGGAGTGTCTGACTTGGCACAGGAGATGTGTGTGACTTCAGTTGGTACAGGTGAGCTGGACACCAATCATATAACGAGATGGATGAACAGGTTGTCCTTTATCACACTGGAGTGATTTACTTGGCTTAAAAATATTTTTTTTTCGGTTGTAAAGCAACATAAGTATATTATATAGAAATAAAATTGCACAAGAAGTATTAGTTATCTGTTGCTACGTTAGAGATTATGTCCAGAACCTGGCAGCTTAAACCAGCAAACATTTTATTACCTCCGTTAGGAGGAGAGGCTTAGTGTCATGGTTCTGACTCAGGGGCTCCTGGGAGATGGCAGTCAAGATGCCTCCCCGCCGCCCAGGGCTGCAGTGTCATCTGCAGGCCAGACTGAGGCTGAAGTATCCATGTCCAAGCTCACTCACACGGCTGTTGACAGGAGACAGCAGGTGGACCTCTTGCTAGGGTTACTCATGATGTGGCCGGAGCTCAGGGGTGCAAGAGCGCCTGGCTCTGGGGGTCCCAAACACCAGGTTTGCCCACTTGCCACTGACAAAATCCAAAGGCAGAGAGGCAAGTGGAGGTGAAACAGAAAAGAATGTATTTTAGGGAGGCCAACTCTGGCAAGACAGCAGACTAGCGTTTCAAAGGCTGTCTTCAAAGTGCCCCCAATATTCCAGGTTAATACGAGGAAAATGCAAGACAGAGGTCAGTGGCTACAGCAGGAAGGCAGTGGAGGTCAAGTTAATCATTGTCTTGGGTGGGGGTGCGGTGTGGGGTGTCCTCCCAGCTCAGGACAGTCCTTACGTAGTTTCTGTTCCCGTCAGGGAATGCTTTGCCCACAAGGCCTTTTGCCTGAACAGAGATAAGCTGGAAAGAAGAACCTAATCGGAAAATCTGAGGTCAGAGACCCCTGATACTAACAGTACCTTACATGCTAATTAATTGAATTTAAATTAAGAAATAATAAAAAACAACAAAAAAGAAAGTTTGAGGTCGGAATGCAGGTCCTTGAAGTCCTTCAGTGACAGTTTCTCCAAGAGTAAATGAGGAGAAAGCAAGAGAGCGGGGCCAAGACGGAAGCTGTAGGCTTCTGTAACGTCCACACAAGGCGCCGCATCACCACGTCTGCCACATTCTGTTGGCCACACACAGTAACCCTGCCTCTTTTCTCTCTCTTAAGATTGTATTTTATCTTTTTTTAAGATTTTATTTATTTATTTGACAGTGAGAGAGAGCACAAGCAGGGGGAGCAGCAGGCAGAGGGAGAAGCAGGCTCCCTGCTCAGCAGGTGTGGGGCCCGACCCTCTGCACACACCATCACCGTAGCACCAGCAGGTAGTTCCTTTATGTCTTTCATATAAAAATAGAAACACATGGCAGATTTTTTCTAACTCTTGAGTCATGTATTATTCTCTGCATTTTTCTTCCATTTTCCTTTTAAAATGAAAACCCAGACTTTTTAAAAGTGGGAGATGTGGGAATCCCTGAGGGGCTCGGTGGTTTAGCGCCTGCCTTTGGCCCAGGGCGTGATCCTGGGGTCCCGGGATCGAGTCCCACGTCGGGCTCCCTGCATGGAGCCTGCTTCTCCCTCTGCCTGTCTCTGCCTCTCTCTCTCCTCTGTGTCTTTCATGAATAAATAAATAAAATCTTTAAAAAAAAAAAGAATATTAAAAAATAAAAAAAATAAAAGTGGGAGATGTAAACTCAATTTTCATCATTTTATTGGATACCTTTGATTTCAAACATGCAAATCGGACATTACAAGATTGGTAGTGAATCAGTATCTTCATTCCCCTCCTAAACAGTTCAGTGGCATTAAAACATTCAATCAGATGACCAGCCTCCCATTTAACGTATTGTTATCTAGTATTTCAGTCTTTCCTCATTTTTGACATATCGTAAATCAGTTGTATAAATTAGTTTTATTATCTGTAGGCTTATGCCCTGGCTTACCTGTTTCTTTACTCACCATTGTTTCTTGCTTCCTGAAGCAAGATAAAGTCTTGGCTCTTGACTTGGTACCTGGAGGTTTCTTTTCTTTTTTTCTTCTTGAAAGCTCAGCATTTCTAGGAGTGTGTAGTAGGAAACATTTCAAATCATCTAGTTCCGGTGTGGCTGGTAGTTCCTTTATAAGATTTGTAGAATTGTAATTATACTGCTTCCTTTTGAAAACCTGCAACCCAGTGAAGAGAGTATGTGTCCCGAAGGGGGCAGGAGAGAGACAGCAGTATTGAGGCGGCTAAGAGAAAGTTGGGATGAAGGGAGAAAAGAAAGAACATGGGAGAAGGAAGGTGGCAAGATTTCAGGGGGGTGATGACTCAGGCGGTGCCTCCGAGGGAAGGAGCATCCGGCCCACTGAGACTGCTGTGCCCAGGTCAGGCCCACAGCCGCTGAGGGGACGGAGGGAGGCTGTCAGCGGGGCCTGTGCTGGTTATATCCAACCCGAATCACAGGAATACACCGATGCCGGGCTGCGACAGACCAGGAACCCGCCCCACTGTGGTGTCGCAGGGCCCTGACTCCCACCAGGACTCATACAGCGTTTGGAGGCAGAGTGAAGTTGATTAAAGGGAAATAAAGGAATTAAATATCTCTTGCTCATATAGTTGGCAGGCTGAGAGTCACACCTGCCCCCTCAATCTACACACACACACACACACACACACACACACACAATCTTTTACAACTGTATCTGTTGTCATTTGCTGCATCCTGGTTTTTTCCACCTCGCTTATATTATGGACACGATGCAAGGTCATTATCTATACTTCCCGACCATGTCCACAAAGGATCCCATCACGTAGAGGGCCACTCATCATGACATGTTCGGTTTACTGGCTGGGAGTGCAGAGTGAGGTCACATTGTTCCACTCCTCAGAGGTCCCACGTCTCATGGACCCTGTCAGGAGAAACTCTTCCCTCCCCAGAAGCCTTTAGGACTCTCACAACTGAGAATAACCCTCCCTGCTTCCACCCCGTGCCTCCCCAGTTCACCCCCCTCCCCGACCCCACCTCTCCTCAGCCCAAGAGGCCAGGCCAGCTCTGGTAATTCTCACCTGGGGAGACAAGAGAGCAGGTCCCCTGCTCCTCCTAGGGAGTCAGATGCTTCTTGGCTGCCACAAGATGTCACCAACAGCTTGGCGTGTGGATGCATTTCCTGTCCCCAGGGATCGCAGTGACCCAGGCTGTTTTGTCAGCCCTAACGTGGAGCTATTGGTTACTAGGTACAGATTTTATGAGAATTTAATGGGGGACGAGGGGGAGGACTGCAAGTATTGTAGGAATTACGAAGGCTGACCACCCATAGTCTCATTCTCCCCCTTCTGGGAACGTGATGGTATTGCATCTCCCGGCCCTCCTAATGAAGCTGTGTGAGTTTTGGTGGTCAAGGAAGTTAGTGCAAGTGACCCATGCGGGTCTGCCAAGTGGAAGACACTATGAGCCAGTTCACGACTTGTCACGTCTTTCTTACTGCCATTACTGCTGTCACCGTTCCAAATGGTGGCTACTCCATCAGCATGGGACCATGGAGAAGAGCCCCCAGCCACCCAAGACGGGTGTGAAAAGTTAATATAAAATAAAGCTTTGTTGCTTGAAGCACTGAGATTTGGGCATCATCTTCACAACCTAACCTAACCTGATTAAATTAAAAAAAAAATGAAACTACTCAAGGTTACAGAACCTTAATATTAAAACCAAAGGGAAGAAAGTATGTGGGCAGTTGGGACCATTTTATGGGACTTCAGCATTCCTCCTTGACTGACAGGGTTTTTTTTTTTTTTAATTTTTATTTATTTATGATAGTCACAGAGAGAGAGAGAGAGAGAGAGAGAGAGAGAGAGGCAGAGACACAGGCAGAGGGAGAAGCAGGCTCCATGTACCGGGAGCCTGATGTGGGATTCGATCCCAGGTCTCCAGGATCGCGCCCTGGGCCAAAGGCAGGCGCCAAACCGCTGCACCACCCAGGGATCCCTGACAGGGGTTTACAGTGGCCCTAAGACTGGACAACCCCAATGCCTGGAAATTGCACAGAACACGTTCCTTTCTGCTCTTGGGTAAGTCCAAGCAATTATTTTTAGGACATCTCTGCCAGACCTCCACCTTACGGCCCTGGTGGAGATCTGGATCCCCTAGCCTGCCATGGAAACATTAGACTACTTGGAGTTTTCAAAGCAAGATGGCAGACTGAGTTCCAGAAAGGGCAACATAAAGAAGATAGAATTCTTAGAAAAGTGCACATCAAAAGTATCCCCCCCCCGGGGCGCACCAGCGACAGAGGCAGGGTCTACTGACTCACCAGGCGTAATAAGTACGGTACCTGCTGTGACACTTGTAGGGACCCATGAAAATGCATTAATTTCGCTCACAAATCAATCGGTCATTAAATAAATATCTTTTAAAAAATACATAAGATGGTCATCTTTATACCAACTCAGTTATAAAACATAATTTCTCACATTTTATGTGGGTGGAAGGGGCTACAAAAGGAAGAGTGCTTGGGACCCCCAAACAACCATGCTGCAGCCCTGGAGAAAGGATTTCATAATCGGCATCAATCTGTGTTACCACGCGCCTCTGGGAGATGAGTGTGGACAATGGCACTGCCACCGCTTGTAAATGCCCTTTCCTTTATGAGTGTGTCCAATCTTCCCTAGTTACAACCAAGTGGCTCTGTCTTTCCCTCTTTGAGTTCCCATCAGGGCAGCATAACTGCTAGAGGGAAGGGCCCCGGATCAAAGCAGCGCACACGGATACAGCAGAGTCGTCTAGCTTGCTTCTCGTGGTTGCGTTTTCCCTTCAGCCTCTGATTCTGAGGAGTCCAGCAGGTTCCAGGAAAGCCTGTTCCTTACCGAACTCCAGGGTGCCCCACAGCACCTGCGCTACGCCCATCTGTCCTGGCCACAGCGATCATCACTCCACAATCATCATTCCAACCCAGCTGGGGTGAGTCTTAGAACTTCTGCCAGAAATTATAGGATGCAAACATTCTGCCCTGGAAGGCCTGGTGTGCAAAGGTGAGTCTGAGTTCCTACAGAATTTGCCACCATGATCAAAGCCAAAGGAAACCTCAGAAAAGCTGAGCCAGAGCCTTGATCAACCACACCTGAGGCCTACCACTAGCCTTTTTTGTTACTTACATAAGCCTATAAATTCCCTTTTACTGTTAAAGCCAGTTTGGATTGGGTTTTCTGCTACTTTCAACCAACCTTACGGAAACTAAATGTACCGTTATCACTCCCACTTCATAAATTGGGAACAGAGGGGTAAGTCACAGTCCAGATTAATCTTTTTTTTTTAAGTCCAGATTAATCTTAACATGTGCTTTGCGTTGATATCAAATGCTGTGTTTTCACAGACTTCACAGATTTTATCTGTGGCTCCCGAAGCATGTGTTACCTTGTAAACGCTGGAAGTATGAGCAGATGTAAGCAGAAAGGAATCGCTCTTGTAAGGCTTTCGTCCTACTCTTTTGTCCTTCTGTCGTGCTTTCAAGAGCTACCCCACTCTGGGAATGCACCCCCCATCACCCACATACCTAAAGAATTGGAAGACCACGATTTGAAAGGGGCACCCTTGCTGTGTCCCATGTGGCCCACCCACTCTTGGCTGCCAACCCCACTGCCTTTTCACCATTGACACCATCGACACCCTCACCTCTTTTCCTTTCCGTCTCTCTCAGCCTGCCTCTGAGTCCGTTCTTTGGCTCAGCACACCTGGACAATGGTACCTCTTGTGGTTTGACCCGATCTCCCCTTCGCACGCATGGTCTTCTCAGGTGGACCACCCAACCGCTACCATGGCTCATGGTCAAGTAATGGATTTGTGTGATAGCCTCCCTTTTTTTCTACAAAAGACTTTTTCAGACCCTCACAGCATATGGACAACAAACACGGGAAGGAAATGGAGATAATGGATGTGGACAAGCCCTTTGAAAATAGACCGAGAAAGAGAAAATGGAGATCGGGTGTCCTCGGAGGGTAGAAGATGCTTGTGGTATCCCAGTGTCCACCTTCCCTTCTTCTACAGCAATACAGCCTCTGTGGGTAGGTGGGTACCAGAATAATGACTCCATTTCCCAGGCTGCCTTGCAGGTAGGTGTGGCCATGTCACTAAATTCTGGCCTGGTTAGGGCAGCCGGGATGGCTCAGCGGTTTATCGCCGCCTTCAGCCCAGGGCGTGATCCTAGAGACCCGGGATCGAGTCCCACCTCGGGCTCCCTGCATGGAGCCTGCTTCTCCTTCTGCCTGTGTCTCTGCCTCTGTGTGTGTGTGTGTGTGTGTCTCTATGAATAAATAAATAAAATCTTAAAAAAAAAATTCTGGCCCGGTTGGATGGGAGTGGAAGGTGTGCCCTTCTAAGGAAGTGCTTCCGGTCCTCCCTGTTGCTCTTCCCCCATTCTGCTGACAGGAATGTGAGCTCTCAGAGGCCTTGCAGACAAGGGCCACACCCTGGGAATGGTGGAGCAAGGAGACCTACGAGGCTGAGATCCCTGACACCACAGTGCCCGCCACCCTGCCAGCCCTGGGCTACCTAGGCCTAGATGCTGATGTGAGACACAAGTAAACTTTCATCTTTTAAGCTTCTCTTATAGTGGGTTTTTTTTTTTTTTAAGATTTTCTTTATCTATTCATGAGAGACCCAGAGAGAGAGGCAGAGACACAGGCAGAGGGAGAAGCAGGCTCCCTGTGGGGAGCCCGATGCGGGACTCGATCCCAGGACCCTGGGGTCATGCCCTGAGCCAGAGGCAGATGCTCCACCACTGAGCCACCCATGTGCCCCTTATTGTGGGTTATTTTTTTATTTATTTATTTATTTATTTATTTATTTATTTATTTATTTATTTTTATTGTGGGTTTTTATAGCAGTCAAATCTACTTCCTAACAACACAGATGGAAAGAAGGTGGGTTTTTTTTGTTTTGTTTTTTACTTTTTTTTTTTTTTTAATGAATTTTGAACATGTTCCAGGGTCAGTTGGAAGAAGCCAGGAGAATGAGGTTGAAAACAGTGATCCAGGATATGGTTAAGTGCAAGGGGCCTGAGAAGGCAGGAGGCAAGGGGGTCCAGAGCCCAGCTGGAGGGGCTGAGCTGGCCCTGGTGGTGGGAGGGACACCCTCCCCTTGGAAAAGGAAGTGGTACAGAGAGGATCCAGAGCAGGGGCTTGAAACTGGGCAGCAGAGGGTTGAGGTGGTTCCTTCCCAACGGCTTGTATTTTCCCAGTGAGGCAGGCGGGAAGGTCTTCTTTGGAAAGAGAAACAAGACAGTAGGGCCGAGAGTTTATGTGAGTGTTCAGCGGTCGGGGAGTGGGCTGCACAACCTGTGCACGGCCAGCTGTGTCGTGCAAAAGCACAGGAGCTAAACACCAGATGCTGACGATTCAACTCGCTCTGCCCAGTACCACCCAAGGCCATCTCTGAAGGCGGTTGGAGGATAGCGTTTTCTCTATGATTTATATTCTTAAAAATAAGAACATAAAACAGGTTGACAGCTTTATCCAGGGTAACCAGTTTATCCAAAAGTTTCAAGCCAAAGCGTATTCATTACCTGTGGTTATTAAATTACAATTTGGTCCAAATTAAATAAAGGCCCATTTTGATTAAAATCCTGAGGTAACAAACCCAAATAAAACAGGTGTGGCCATTCCAGACCCCATGCTAAGCTGTTCACGTGACTGTCTTCACACTCGTGGATATTGTGCCTCGTGGCCAAGTGAACATTACCAGAACACAGCTTTTGACACGTTACTCTCCTGCTCCCATAGCATGGAGACCAGACTTTGTGGTCTGGCATTCAAGGATCTCCCAACCCCACCCCAATAATCTAGGCAGGCTATGCCAGTTAGGTTCAGACTCAGCTAAGTGTGATAGAAAACCTAAAATAACCATGACATAAACAAGTTTATGGATGGAGGTTTTTCCCTAGTCCCCGAACGAGGGTCACAGATTGGCCGTCCAGGGATGCTATGGCAGCTCCACATAGTTATAAGAGCTACAGGTTTGTGACTACATCATTTCTAAAGTGTGATTTTTACCCTTCGTGGTCTCGTTTGATGGCTAGAGAACCAGCCATCACATACCTCTTCCAGGTATCAGGATAGAAGAAGGAGAAAAGAAGGGTCAAAGGAGAACTAATTCTATTTTAGGGGCTTTCCCTGAAGTTTCTATAAAACACTTCTGCTTATCTGCTTATATCTCATTGACCAAAACCAAGTCATATGATCACAAATAGTTGAAAGGGAGACTGGCACCAGTATGCATTTTTCTGGGAAGTCTTTAACGAAAGAATAAGGCAGGACAAATATAGGGAGAGGCAGCATGTGGCACTTTCTGGCTTCCTGGGGAACTCTCTATACTTGCCTGGTCTGGTCCTGACTCCTAGACATGATCCATGCTGGGGATCCCTCCTCCAGTCTTCTGGGAGAATCCCAAAGCCTCCCTCAAGGCCCTGAGCCAAACGCAGAGGCTCAACTGCTGAGCCACCCAGGCGTCCCTCATATGTGGAATTTAAGGAATTAAACAAATGAAAAAAAAAGAGACAAAAAAATGAGAGTCTTTTAAAAATGTTACTTATTTATTTGTTTGCTTGTTTATTTATTCCTGTCATCTCTACACCCAAGGTAGGGCTCCAACTCACGACCGTGGGCTCAAGCGTCCCTCTTCCAACTACGGAGAACAAGTTGGTGGTTGCTAGAGGGGAGGTGGAAGATGGTGAAAAACAAAAGAGAAAGGGGACTGTATTTGTAGCCTGAAGGAGTCACACATCATGCCCGTACAGAGAGAGGGCCACCGCTGGGTCTGTCCCCAGAACGGGACACAGCACTTGGAAGAGATGCTGTTTGTGCTGGGCTGCCGGCCCGATCGCCTGTTGTCTCCCAGAACTTCTCCCGCTCCGCTTACGGCCTGGCTCCTGGGCCTTGTGGTCCCAGCAGCGTCGGGGCAGGGAGCAAAGAGCAGCTCCAGAAGCCAAAAACCGTCAGCCCCGAAGCCGTCACTAGGTCTCCAACCCACGGAATCATTGTCAAGGTAATGAAATGGCCGTTAATGCAACCGGCTGGCTAGTTCCCCTCACCCCGGGACTTGGTTTTTCTGTGGCTTCTTGTCATTTTCCTGGCAGGAGAGTCCACTTCTCTGTAATCAGATTGCAGAGGTCACAGGGGCTCTTCTGAAACAGGAAGCAAGTGCTTTGCAGCATTCATTCCATTTGTTGCACATTTTAGCGGCTTAAGCACTTAGGGTTGGGATTTTAAAAATATTTATCCTTCGGGCCAGAGGAGTATCTTAATAAAGCTAAGTTCTTTGTATAAAGCCTCTTCAAACCCTGACTAATTAATCCCCAGAGAAGCAGCACGTGGCTCTCGGTTTCTGGCAGCCCCTCGTGCCACGGGGGCCAGCGGGGAGAGAGCCGCTTCCTTGGGCGGAACCAGGCCGCAGATGTGTTTCGTCGTCGGGGGCATTTCACCCGAAAAAGCAGACTCCTCACTCCTTTCGGGCAAACAGGCAACGTGGCACCAGTGGGCTCGGACGCTCGGAGCCGCTGGGGCCTGCCGAGGGTCAGGGGTCAGGCCCTGCTCTGCCGAAGCCCGGGCGGCCCACTGTCGGGCCGCGTCCGCTGCGCCTGCCGTCTAACCTGCCTGGCCCTGATTTAAATTAGCTCCCTCTTTCTCCCGAAGCTTCTCTTACAACCACCACGGCAGACCCCAAGATCGGGGGCACATCTGCTGCATTTGCGCCCCGGGGCCGCCGTTAGGCCTGGGTTCCCAGTAAACCCTGCCTGGGAGGAGGTGCCCATCGTGTGCGGTGCGTGCCTGGGCCGCTGCTGGGCACCGAGGAGCCCAGTGTCGTTGTGAGACCCACGTCCCGGCGGGAGCGTGCGTGCCTGCCCCGGGGAAAGGCCAGCCCGGCCACGGACTGCTCGTGGGAACCCGCCTCTCTCAGGCACGGCCCCCGTCTCCCGTCAGCGGCACGTCCATCCTGTGCATTAAGGAGCACCTGGAGTTTGACTCCGTTTCCCTTCCATCCCCCTGGCTGCCTGAGGAGGGAGGTGGGGTGACTTCTTCTCCGTCTCCACCCACTCTTGCCCCCAGCAGGCGGACCAGGCCCCAGCCCACGGGAGGAAGGCAAAGTCCCAGGCGGGGCCCGCATGTTCAGACACCGGGATCCTCTGGATGGCACGTGGGGAAAAGGGGGCTCTTGGGCTCCCTGGTGTTGCTCAGAGATCCCCCAAGCTGGTGTCGCCGTGGAATCTGGTTCACCTCCCACTTCCTCTCTGCCCCTTACCACCCAGGCCGTATTGCGTAGGATTTCAGATGTTGCCACAATGGCTGCTCTGGAGAATTTTCTTTGTCCAGGAGAAATGCTGACTGACACCCCACTTGCTCTGCCCAGGCCACCTCCTCCTTCTCAGCCAGGCGTGAGTCTGACCCTGGGCCGCAGAGGCCCCCACTCGCCAGAGCCCACATCAGGCTCTCAGGCAGCCACGGAAGCCCCGACTCTCTGAGCTCAAGGGGAAGGAGGTGACCCCCCCCCATATGATCTTGCCTCCTCCCACTCTAGACTTACAGCACAACCTTCTCCCAAGGAACCTTCCAGAGGAATTCCAAAGGTCTTGAAACCTGAGTTCTGCGTGTGAAGAGCTCTTAAACTCGCTTTCGGATATCTCTTTAACCAAAATTGTGGAAAACAAAGCAGAAAGAGCCCATTTAGCATCTTCTAGTAAATAATAGGTGCCCTTAGAGGGATACAGCGAAACACTCGTACGGGAGTTTAAAGGAGCAGACGATTTCTTCCATCTAGGGAAAGAACCAAGGGAGATTGCCTGGAGGAGACGGCCTTTGAAGCGGGCCTTGGATGTGTGGCGGTCAGGAATGAAGATACCTTAGGCAGAGAAACCAGCAGAGAGAAGGCACAGGGGCAGGGACTGTGCCATAACTACGGTGTCTTAGGGACATTTCCATTGCTAGGAACAGAGACTACGTGACTTCAGAAAAGCACAGAAAGGATTCCTCTGAATACTCTAGAAGAGTCACTCTCACAGTAGGGCTCCCGAATGCAGAGTCCGCATTGCCTGGGAGCTCGTTAGAAATGCCGATTCTCAAAAAAAAAAAAAAAAAAGAAAAAAGAAAAGAAATGCCGATTCTCAGACCCTCTGAGGCAGGAGAGAAACTCCAGGGATGGGTGTGCATTCTGTGACTTAACAGCCCCCCGGGTAATCCTCATCCACGGGAAGTTTGAGAACCCCTGAGATGGAGCATTTCTGGAAGGATACACAAAGAGCTGATAAGAGATGTTCCCTCTAGGGAAAATAATGGGGCGCTGGAGCCCAAAGGAGGGGGAGCGGGAGGTTTTTATAACCGGGTACCACATGCATATATCACCAATTCAAAAAAAAAAAAAAGACACAATAAAGTAACAGGTGTCATCTGTTTTCTTCCCCTCATCAGCTTTCCTCCTGCTGGGTCCCTGCTGGGTCCCTGCGCTCCTCAAACTGCCTTTCTCTGCTGGGCGGCCCAGCCTTCTTTTTTCGCTCCCGGCCTTCTCTTGTGTGGCCTTTATCACTACACCTGCTAAGGGTCCTAAGGAGGGTTGACGGCGAGCGCAGAGGAGCTGAGCTCCTGCTAACCACCCACGGTCCTGTCCTAGGCTGGGAGGTCCAGGCCAGCTCCCAGGGGAGGCGACAGGAGAGGCAGGGCCACGGACCGTCTCCTGCAGGCCTGGCGCAGGGAGCCCAGCCGTGCTTTACCGCAAAGGGCAAAGCCCACGGTAGCTATTCTCATGGTTAAAGGATAAATTTAGCCACGATGAGATTCCACTTCTCACCTTCAGAATGGCTGGGAGGAAAAGCAATGGGCGACAGCAAGTGTGGGCCACGATGTGGAGCAATCAGAAGCCTCACGCCCTGCCGGTGGGAATGCAGAAGGCCACCGCCACCGCCATGGAGCCCGTGGTGGTTCCTCATAAGGTTGAAACATGGGGTTACCACATGACCCAGCACTTCCACCCCTAAGTGTATACCCGAGAGCACTGAAAACCTATGTTCACCCAAAAACGTGTCCAGGAATGTTCCTAGCAGCATTATTCATAATGAGCCCAAACCTGGAAACAACCCAAATGTCCATCGGTTGATGGGTGGACAACAAAATGTGGTCTGTCCGCACAACGGAATATTATTCGGCCATAAAAAGGCATGAAGCTCTGACACATGCTCTAACACGGGTGAGCCTGACGATATTTGAAGCAAAAAGAAGATAAGTCACAGAAGACCACATACTGTGCGAGCCCGCTCACGTGCAATGAGCAGAAGAGGCGAACCTACAGTGGGACTGGGACAGGTGGATGAGTGCTCGCCAGGGGCTGGGGGTGGAAGGAGGGAGCGGCTGCCAACGGGGGCGGGGGCCCTTTCGGGGGCCATGAAAACATTCTGGAGTCAGGTAGTGGCGATGGCTGCACAGCGTTTTGAAAACACACACACACACACACACACACACACCCTGAATTATACACTTTAAAGTGGTAATTTCATGTTATAAGAATTATATCGCAATAAAAAATCATTTTTTAAAAAAAGAACTGATTTAATTCTCCACCTACACGCCTGTAGGATAATAAAAATGGAATTGGCTGCCCATCAAATGGACAACACTGACGCGGACAGACCCTCCTGGCAGGGGCGGTACAGAAGCTGAGCTTTTAAAATTCACATGCGGGGTGATCGACAAGGACCTCATGAAAGTGTGTTTGTTTCCATTTCTTTACCTCCAGCCACTTGCCATATTTTGATAATGTTCTAAATTACAGGACCCAGAACTGGTCTTTAATTACAGAGTGCTTTAATAGGGCTTGCTGGCAAATACCATAGAATTAGGGGGCCACTAAGGAAATACAGCATCGTTTTTATCTGCTCTCTGGTGGCAGCTTTTAAAATGCAATGAGTGCCATGCAAGATATTTATTTAGGATTTTATCTCATGTGTCACCCCATCTCCAAACGAGTGTTGTACTCCTAGCTGCTTTTTACTCTTTTATGCAAGGATTTTCTCATTTTCCATGCGCTCTTTTCTTCCCTCTTAGGCTCCAGGGAGCCAGAGCCTCAGCGGCTTGGGGGTCGGATTAAAGGAAGTGAGCATCTCAAAGATTTTCACCCAGCCCACTCCCTGCTCTTCCCCAGCATGGAGGGGAGGAGGCATGGACCCTAGGAATCCGGCTAAATCCTTGCTGGGTACCCAGCCATTCCCTACAGGGAACCCGTGCAGCCTCTGGGTGAGGCGGGTCACATCCTGCACAGCCCCCTCCCCTTGGGCCCAGCTCTAAGCACACACCCTGTGCTGACCTCTCCCTCCTCTCAAGGGGGGGCCAGGCTTCACCTCCAACGCCCAGCCATGTGTCACATCCTCTGGAAAGCCCTCTCGACCCACCTTCCCCCCCACAAAAGAGACTCTATTCCTCTTGGGACCCCTTTGGGCATATTCACCAACACTCGCCCTGGTCCACTGCTTGGCAATCAGCAGTGTGCGGACGTCCTCCCCTCTGCTGGGAACCCGCCTCCAGGGCACAGCGATGAGGTCACCTCCGTCCGTAAGCCCTGGCACCACTGCTGCACACGGGAGACACCCAACAAATATTTGCTGATGGAATCATTTCAGGTCTTTGCTCTGCAAGAGAGCCATCAGCGACTCCATGTCTCTTAAACCTGCGGTCCTCCTGCAGACGCTGCGGACTTACCTGGCCTGTGGCTTGTGGCTAGCCTGCCCCCCAACAAGCAAGTCTTTGATTCCCGTTTCCCAAGGTGCCCAACGATGAGGGCTGCAGCGGACGAGACGGAGAACACGACAGCATGGGCCTGAGAGTCCACGTCCCCAGGGCAGTCTAGGGCAGGGGCTGTTTCTGGGGAAACCAAAGAAGGATGGGGTGTTATGCCAGCCATGACTTGACAGAGCAAATGAGACCACTCTTAGAAATGGGAGCCCACGGGAAAACTAACCACTCAGGAAACGACAGATGTTGGCGAGGTTGCGGAGAAGGGGGACCCCCTTGCACTGTGGGTGGGAATGGGAGCTGGTGCAGCCACTCTGGAAAACAGTGTGGAGGTTCCTCAAAAAGTAAAAATAGAGCTACCCTATGACCCGGCAATCGCACTACTAGGTATTTATTCAAAGGATAAAAACATAGTCATTCAAAGGGGCACCTGCACCTCAATGTTTATAGGAACAAGGCCCACAAGAGCCAAACTATATATAGAGAGAGCCCAAATGGCCATGAACAGATGAATGGATAAAGGATGTGGTACAAGGGAATACTACTCAGCCATCAGAAGAATGAAATATTGGGACACGTGGTGGCTCGGTCAGTTAGGTGTTTGCCTTTGGCTCCAGTCATGATCTTGGGGTCCTGAGATCAAACCCAGCATCAGGCTCCCTGCTCAACAGGGACTCTGCTTCTCCCTCTCCCTCTGTCCCTCCCCTGCTCATGGGGGTGCACATGCACACACACACACACACACTCTCTCTCTCTCTTTCAAATGAATAAAATCTTTAAAGAAAAAAGAGAAAGCAGTCTTGCCATTTGCAATGACGAGGATGGAACTAGAGGGCATTAGGCTAAGTGAAATGAGTCAGAGAAAGACAAACACCATATGATTTCACTCATAGGTGGAATTTAAGAAACAAAATAGATGAACATAGGGGAAGGGGAAGGAAAAATAAAATAAGATGAAAATTGAGAGGAAGGCAAACCGTAAGGGACGCTGAACTCTAGGAAACAGGGTGGTCGGAAGGGAGGCGGGTGGGGGGATGGGGTACCTGGGTGATGGGCATCAAGGAGGGCACGTGATGTGATGAGCACTGGATGTTATATGCGTCTGATGAATCACCAAATTCTACCTCTGAGACTAGTACAAAAATGTATAATAGAGACATACTATAAAAAAAAATGGGGGAGCCCGTGGGGCAGAAAAGTCTACGGGAAACAAAACCTCTTCCCTGCTACCAATTTAGTAGAAATGGGGTTAAGGGTGGTTCTTTTAGGCAGCCGTTGACTCGGGAATGTCTGTGTCTGCGTGTTTGGGGGGGTCTGTCAGTGTGATTTCATTGTGCTCTCATGGGGAAGGGAGCCCCCATCTGATATTTGGGGGTCCAGTCAGCTCGTGCGTTCACTTAGTAAATGGACATCGCTGTGATGACGGCGACAAAGATGATGAAGCAGCGGTGCTGGTGACCACGCACACTGGCGTGTCGGCTCCCCACCCCGTTCAGTAGCCTTGGTGCTGGGCTGGCCCCCCCAGTCCTCTGTACTGAGGGAGCCTCCAGGAAACCCCCCTGTTGCTGGAAGGCTGCTGTTGGGGACATTGCCTAGCACCGTGTGTGACAAGAGAAGCCACGAGGAAGCTGTGCGTCCGCATATGTGCAGGGGACAACTGATCGACTCCGGGGCACAGTTCTCTAAAGGCAGAGCAGCCCAAGGACACGGCCACCCAGGATGCCTCTCTCTTTTGGGGTGACCCCAGCAGGCTAGCCCCGCCCTCTGCACAGGCTCGCCCGGGCCTGCCTTCTGCGTGGCATCAGCAGGCTGACGCTGTGGTCCCCGGACAGTTGGCCAGGCCAGCCCCAGGCCTGGAGGAAGCCAGCAGCCTCCCGGCAGTGGCCCCGCTGGGGTGTCACCGGCTGGGGTTTCTCTGATCGCGGGGCCAAGAGTGGAGACGCTGCTGAGGGCCCGGACCTGGCTACGGATCCAGGCCGCTTAGCCAGAAGCCACGGACGTGTTACGTAACTTGAAGGGGAGCTGGGCGAGGAATTAAAATCCAGCTTCCTAGAGCGCTCCACCTTGGAGCTGGGGGCCCAGGTCCCCCAAAGTAGGACTGTACTACCTGCCATTTCTCATCTGAACCTTCGTGGCCCATATATTCCTTGGGAACGTCATGGGGATGAAGTACTTGGGTTCAAATCTCATTTCCTAGCTGATTGTACGGCCTGTGAGGAGTTACTCACCCCTCCGTGCCTCAGTTTCCTCATCCGTAAAGAGGCAATGAGGCCATGGTGCTCATGCGTTTATGCAGGAAAAGCACTTTTTCAACCGCACTTGGTCGGTGGCTAGCACGAAGCTCATGCTGGCCGTGGCTCCTCCGACCGGGGTCCAGTTTCTCCAGCAACCAGACCCCATCAGCGTTCAATCTTCTCTTCCCCAGCAGCAACCCTGTCGTGGGGGGTAGCGCCCCGATCCATTGGCTGAGCAAGCCACAAACCGAGAGGTCCCCTTTGACCCCTCCCTCCTCTCCCCCCAAACCATCACCACGGCTTGTCAACCTTACTGACTCCTGCCAAAGTGACCCAACTTCCTTCAAATCTCCCAGCTCCCTCCTCTCTTTTGTAACCTCTCACCAGGAGCAGCACAGCAGGGCCGCAGCTGCAACCACTCCAGCTCCCTACTGACCCGTTTCGGCCCTGCCACCAAAGAGACGCTTTGAGGGGCGGATCTGACTGAGTCACCCTGTCCCTGGGCTCTCCCTGTTGAAACCTCATGACCTTCCACTCTTCTTGGGGTTAAAACCGAAATCCTAACACCAAGCAGACTGTGCCTATTAGGACGCTTTGGGCCCCAAGGGTCAGAAAGCCCTACCAAAATTGGCTTAAAATAAAAGGTGGTTTATTAGTTCTTTCAGAGGTAACTGGAGTAGATCAGGCTTCAGGCATTGCATGATCAGGGCTTTAGCCCCCAAATTCTGCTATCCTCTCAGCTCTGCGTTCCTTCCTAGCTATCAGCTGTATCCACAGCCCAGCATCCTCTCGATCGTCCTCAAGTGGGACACTTCTAGAGAAAAACAAAACCAAACCGTGCCCAGCCATGAAATAAAATTCATTCCCTTCAGCCTGAGCCAACTGAGACCATGTGCCCATTCCCAGCCAAACCATTCCTAGTGTACGCCATGCACCGAGTCGTTCCATTTCCTGCCCCTGGTGGGAAATGAGTCCTTTACTACAAACACACATCGAAACCACGTTAAAAGATACCATTGGTTTTCTTCTAATAATGCTCAACTCTAAAAAAATATGAGAACTAACCATCATCCTTAAAGCTCCCCACTGCCCTTGATGATGGATCTGGGAAGAGGTGCCATGGGAATGACACGGAATGGATAGGGGAGGCAGGCAGGAGGCAAGGGGCTTGGTGGCGGACTCAGATGGACTTGAGATGGCGGAATGGAACAGGTAAGAAAATGCTGCCGTAGTGTCTTCCGTGCCCTGGTGGGTTCTCAATCTTCTCTTTGTTCTCTTTCTGAAAATGGACTTTGCCACCAAAGAAACTGAAAACAAGGACTTAATGACTATTTGTACACCCATGTTCATAGTAGCATTATTCGCAGTAGCCAAAAGGGGGCAACAACCCAAATGTCCACTGATGGACAAACGGATAAACAGAATGTAACATATACCCACAAGGGAATCTGATTCAGCCCTAAGAGGGAATGACTTTCTGACACATGCTTCCACATGGATGAGCCTTAACGATATTCTAAGTGAAAGAAGCCAGACGCAAAAGAAGAAACAGCTTATGATTCCATTTACATAAGACTCCTAGAATAGCCAATTTGTAGAGACAGAAAGTGGAATAGCGGTTGACAGGGGCTGGGGGTACAGAGTTTCAGTGTGTGGGGTGATAAAAGAGTTCTGAAGATGGATGGGGCTGATAGTGGCACAACAATGTGAATGTACCTCATGCCACTGAATGGTACAGTTAAAAAAATAGTTAAAATGGTAAATTTTTTTGTTATATATATTTTACCACAATGAAAAGTACTTGGCTTTTCTTCCAGGCATTGAGGGCACAACAGAAGGGTGACAGGAAATGCTCAGAGAATGATCGTTGATTGATCCGGCCTGTCTGGATAAAAGACATTTTTAGTGATATACTTTCATCTTGGTCCTGTTGGGGAAGAAAAAATTTCCTCTATCTTTCAAAAGTCTTTTTTTCTTTTTTTGGCTGGATTGTGAATTAAATTGCCATGAGGCAGATTAACAAGAGAAAAATCAAAATCTAAGGGGCTCCATAGGCAGTCAGGCAGGCAACTGAGGCTCAGATGGCACCCAGAGCGGAGGAGGAGTGGGCAGGGGTCTGGGACCACAAAGGGAAGGAAGACAATTCACAGGAAGAGGAAAAAGAGTAAATATTTGGTAGGTAAATATTGAAATAAATAGAATCAGTGGGACACAGAGAGGAATTTTAACAAAGAGAGTTTGCCAAGGTCCTGCCTGTCGACCACCCCCAGTTCCTATTCCGCCGCGGCTATCCCGGGTGAGAGCCCCCTTCCTGGAGGAGGCCCTCTATCTAAATTGTTCTGGGCAGTTAGAGGAAGGTCCAAGGTTCTTCCTGAACCTTCTGTTTCTTAAAAATAATCAGCCTACAATAATCCACGGGCCAAAGAGACACATTTTGGGGTGGCAGGTTTTGTCCCCTGCCCTCCCAGGACAATCGTGATGATGAGGAAGAGACTCAGGCCTGCCGGGAGGGAGCCCTGAGGCAGCCCCGGGTGAGAGCCCCCCTCCAGCCTACACAGGTCCCCCCCCTCCCTGCTCACACAGGCTCTTTGTGAGGCGAGGGGGGCCTGCTTCTCTTCTCTGCAGCGTGGACCCACAGACGGAGGGCAGGTGGGAGGGGAATTTCCCTCTGTCGGGCAGGAAAACAGTGAGGAAACAGGGCTCTCCTGCTCTTTGAATGGAAAATGTCTCTTTCAGGCCTCATTTTCGAGAGCTGTCCCCTTCCCACCTCATGTTGCCAGAGGGATGACGGAGCAGCTGTCACCAGTTGGGTCTGACTCATTGGTTTATCATCTCTCTCCACCCCTCTCCCTAACCCCCTCCCTCCAAAACCCACCCACCCCGAAAATGCCTAAGCACAGTTGACTATTTTAAGAACTGAATTCCCTGTCGGCATGGCAACTTCCTGGCTGTACCTCCTGTCATCGCTGCCTGGATGGGAGAAAAGCCACCCTTCACCAGGGCTCCAGCCCGCGGACCAGATGCGGCCAGAGGGGGCACAGCCAGGGCGGCTCACGCATCCTTCTCTGTGCGTTCCCTTGCTTTACAGCAATGAAAAAACCATTTAGCTATGAAAAAACCATTCTTAGCTGACCGGCCAGACAAAAGCCGACACCCGGCCAGAATAGGCCCGAGGACCACGATTTCCCCAACCTCTGTTATAGGACGAGAGCAGCAGGTGTTCACACGTGCTGGGTTTCTCACTGTGGAAGTTCAAAGACTTTAAAGGGTAAGGGGGAGACGTGGGTAAAAGATGGGAAGGGAGTTATGGAAGAAAGACAATGTGATGGATCTTTTAAAATTTCCCCCAAACATCTACATTTATTTTTACCTTAAAGTTTTATTTATCATCTTCTTGAGCTTCCAGATTGAAGTCTGAAGACTATGCCATCTTCCCCACATCCCTAATAAGGATTGAGGCTTATAATCTATCAGTTCCTCTTGTAGAAAATGGTATTTATTTTGTGACCTCTCATCGTTGTTCACAAAGACCAGATTTTCTGCAGATATGTTGAAAGAGGATTTTGAATGTTTTTTTTTTCCTCTCTTTTGCTTAAATTCTTTTAGGAAAAAAAATGTTTTAAACTCACTTTAGGGATACCCGGTTGGCTCAGTTGCAACTCTTGATCTCAGGGTTGTGAGTTTGAGCCCCATGATGGGCATAGAGATTACCTTAATTTTTTAAAAAAATTTACTTTAAAAATTTTTTTCATTATCAGAAATTTTAAGTGTACTCAAGAAGAATAATAAAAGAATTCCCGTGCTTGCATGTACCTGACATTACTGGTTTATTTTTAAAGGGTGGGTGTTTCTATGTAAATTAAAGAAATGGTTTGTACTTTCTTAAAACATGGATTAAAAGAGGGAAATCGATTTGCAAGTGCAGTTGAATAGAATCTAGTTCTAGGTCTTGCCTGAAAGTGACTGGGGAGGGGAGGGGTTGGAGGAACATCTGTAGGAAAGAAAAGGGGATCACTCTTTGATGGTTACCATAGAAACCACTAGGTTAAGATGGTTGAGCCTGTTTATGGGGCAGTGAGGTTCCTGCTAATGGACTTCGGGTCAGAGATGTGGGAGAAATCTTTAGGCTGCTCCCCGAGGCTGTCTGGCTGTCTCTAACACTCCCTTCCTTCCCCCAACCCTATTCTCAGTATCCCCCGTTTGAGGACACTTTCATTCTGAATTTCTAGGGTTTGTTAAAAAAAAGACATTTGGGTATTTCCTGCCTCAATTTTAGGGCTTTCTTTTTGTATTGAGTAAACCAGAGTCAAAGTGTTCATTGCATACTCACTTTGCGGAGTTGTGAGGTTTAATGGAAGACCACCTGGAGTCCTGTTTGCAGCACTAGAGGGGCCTGGGGGGTTACCTTCTCGGAAGAAAGCCCTGGTAGGACGGGTGGGGGTCTTAGGGTATTGCCTCCCCACACTAGACTGCAGGAAATACACTCTCCGGAAGAGCAGGAGGTCCAGCCTAAGCCTTGAGATTCAGAGGCTCTGGATTCACTTGCCCCCTTCACAAGGAGCTTGACCCCAACGTAGAACATCCATCATTCGCCAGTGTCCAGGCTGCCTTAGACAGCAGATTACTTACTGCGGGACACACCAATAGGAAGGGGAACTTTGGCATCGTGCTCCTTGGACTTGGGTCCAAGCCGCAGCTCAGAGTATTTCCACCCTGACAGGCTCCATCACCTACTCATGGCTTGGTGGGGGAAAAGAATACACAAGGTCAACGGCAGGCACAGAGGCAGAAGCAGGCTGGAATTACTCACCTAGGGGCAAATATGGACAGAGACCTACAGAAGGCCGCCGAAACCGAGACAGACCCTCGCAGGGACGGCCCCCAGCGCCGCGACCCCCTAGACACCGCTGAGGTCCTGCCCTAGCTGGGAGTCCTGCAGCTCCAGAGGGAAGAGGCTGCGCAGACGAGGCACGGCCACCAGGGGGCGCGCGGGACCAGGACGGCGGGGATCCCGGGCTGCGGGAGGGAAAGGGGCGGGGCGAGAGCGGGAAAGGGGCGGGGCGGGAGAGGAAAAGGGGCGGGGCGAGAGAGGAAAAGGGGCGAGAGAGGAAAGGGGCGTGGTTAGAGCGGGAAAGGGGCGGGGCGGGAGAGGAAAAGGGGCGGGCGGGAGGGAAAGGGGCGGGGCGAGAGAGGAAAGGGGCGTGGTTAGAGCGGGAAAGGGCGGGGCGGGAGAGGAAAAGGGGCGGGGCGAGAGAGGAAAGGGGCGTGGTTAGAGCGGGAAAGGGGCGGGGCGGGAGAGGGAAAGGGGCGGGCGGGAGGGAAAGGGGCGGGGCGAGAGAGGAAAGGGGCGTGGTTAGAGCGGGAAAGGGGCGGGGCGGGAGAGGAAAAGGGGCGGGGCGAGAGAGGAAAGGGGCGTGGTTAGAGCGGGAAAGGGGCGGGGCGGGAGAGGAAAAGGGGCGGGCGGGAGGGAAAGGGGCGGGGCGATAGAGGAAAGGGGGCGGGGTTAGAGCGGGAAAGGGGCGGGGCGGGAGAGGAAAAGGGGCGGGGCGAGAGAGGAAAGGGGCGGGGCGAGAGAGGAAAAGGGGCGGGGCGGGAGGGGCAAAGGGGCGGGGCGAGAGAGGGAAAGGGGTGGGGTGAGAGGAAAAGGGGCGGGGCGGGAGGGAAAGGGGCGAGGTGTGAGAGGAAAAGGGGCGGGGTGTAAGGGAAAGGGGCGGGGCGGTGAGGGGGGAAGGGGCGGGGCGCGGCGGAGTGCAGGGCGGCGGAGGGGGGCTGGATACCTGCTCTCCCGCGGGGCGTCAGCTGGCGAACACAACAGCTGGCAAGGACGGGGACCTCCCGGCACCTGCTGTACCTGTCGGAATCTCCCCGCAAAGCCAGAAGTTCCTCGAGGGTAGAGACTGTGCGTTCGTCCCTCCCTTCCTCAACTGCCCCCATCCTGGGTTTGCTGAGCAGAGTCCACGGATGCACTCTCACTCCGGAAGGCGGGAAGGGAGGAGGCGAGGAGCTTTGAGGCAGCTTCTGCAAAGGAGTGAGAGATGTTAGATTGTCACCAGGGTGGCGCCCAGGCGTCGGAGGGGAGAGGGAGCTGCACCCTCGAAAGTTTTGGGGGAGGGAGCCTAGAGGACAATCTACAATTTGGGGAAGAAATAAGGCCATGGTTCTCAAATCTCTTGATCTCCTTTATACCCTTAAATAGTGTTGAAGACTTCAAAGAGCCTTTTTTTATGGATGTGGGGTCAACCTCCCCCAATTTGTCATATTAGAAATTAAAATTGAAAAACTCTAAAAAAAAAAAAAAAAAGAAAGAAAGAAAGAAAAAAAGGGCAGCCCAGGTGGCTCAGCGGTTTAGCGCCCCCTTCAGCCCAGGGCGTGACCCTGGAGACCCAGGATCAAGTCCCACGTCGGGCTCCCTGCGTGGAGCCTGCTTCTCCCTCTGCCTGTGTCTCTGCCTCTCTCTCCGTCTGTGTCTCTCAGAAAAGAAAAAAGAAAAGAAGAAAGAAAAGAAAAGATAAGAAAAGAAAAGAGAAAAGAAAAGAACACTTATTTACTTAAAATTACAATAATGAAATTTCTACCGCATTAACATAATCTAAAAAATAACCGTATTTTCCAAAACAAAAAAATGTTAGTGCGAAGTGTGGCACCATTTTACATTCCTTCAAATTTTTTAAATGTTTAGCCTAATAAAAGACAGATGGAGTCTCATATCTGCTTTTGGACTCCCTCAGTTGTGATATCAAATTGAGTTTTCCCAAAGCACATAGCTTCATATGCTCATGAGAAGAGGAGCTGGGGGAAAAAAGGCAAATAACATTTTATTATGAAAACAATTTTGACCTTGTGGACCCCCTGCCCATTTTGATATTAAGTAGAGTATTAACTGCATAGAGTGTTATTTTTGGAAAAGAATTGGAAGACATTTTATAAAACAAAGGCTGCCTTTGGTGAGGGCTAAGGGCTGAAGTCCAGGCTGCCTTGAAATGCACCCACTGGCCAAGATGCAGCCTCGATGGCCAGTGGTACCAGAAAGCAGGGCCTCAGCTGGTGTAGACACATGCCTGTTTATATGGCCACTCACATCCTGCGAGTATTAGAACTCTGTTACAGATGACTTTTTGCTGCCTGCTGCTCTGAGTTGCAGCTGACAGGATGGTGGCCAGACTCCCTCTCTTGAGGCCAAAAGCATTTTGTGGCTTCTTATTAATTCAAAAATATCTCAAAACAATACCCCACTCACCTCACACCTGTTAGAATATCTATCATCACAAAATAAGGGATACTGAATCACTATATTGTACACCTGAAACTAATATTATAGTGAACGTTAACTAACTGGAATTTAAGTAGAAACTTTTTAAAAGGATAAGAGATAATAAATGTCAGCAGAAGACATAGAGAAGAAGAAACCCGTGTGGCACTGTTGGTGGGGATGTAAATTGGTGCAGCCAATTGTGGAACTGTGGACAATAGTATGGAGGGTCCTCAACAAATTAGAAGTAGAACTACCACATGATCCAACAATCCCACCTCTGGGTAGATATCCAAAGGAAATGAAAACAGGACCTCAAAGAAATATCTGCATTCCCATGTTCATTGCCGCATAATTCACAACAGCCAAGGTATGGAAGCAACCTAAGTGTTCACCAACAGAGAAATGAATATCAAGGAGGTGGTATATAAACACAATGGAATACTATTCCGCCACAAGAAAGAAGGAAATGCTGCCCTTTGCACCTGGATGGATGGACCTAGAGGGCATGATGCTAAGGGAAACAAGTCAGACAGAGAAAGACAAATACTATATGAAATCACTTATATAAGTGAGATCTAAAAAAGCCAAATGCATAGAAACAGAGTAGAATGGCAGGAACGAAGAGCTGGGGGAGCGAGCAAATGGGGAGATGTTGGTCAAAGGGAACAAACTTTCAGTTGTAAGATGAATGAGTTCTGGGGATCTAATGTACAGCAAGGTGATTATAGTTCATAATGCTGTATTATATACTGGAAAGTTGCTAAGTGAGATTTTTTTTTTTTTTTAGATTTTATTTCTTTATTCATGAGAGACACACAGAGGGAGGCAGAGACACAGGCAGAGGGAGAAGCAGGCCCCCTGGGGGAAGCCCGATGTGGGACCCCGGGATCACGCCCTGAGCTGAAGGCAGATGCTCAACCACTGAACCACCCAGGTGTCCCTGCTAAGACAGATCTTACATGTTCTCACCACAAAAAAGAAAGGATAATTATGAGGCATAATGGAGGTGTTAGCTAATGCCATGACGGTAGCATTATATATATTATCAGTGTATCAAATCAACACATTGTACGCCTTAATGTTATTTGTCAAGTTATAGCTCAGAAGAGCTGGAGGGGGGGAATAACACAATGGCCCCATCATCTCCATGGCCTCCAGCCTGCTGTGGGGAGGGCCCGTGCAATCCAGTTTGAGGGAAGAGGCAGTGGGAGGAGCCTTGCAGAGTCAGGTGAGATGAGGAAAGTTTCTTTCCAGTTAGTTCCCTCCAAGAACGCCTAATGTAAATGGTTATCCTTATCATCTGTGGAATGGCACGAGAATACAGATCCCTGATCTCACCGCAGATCAAGCAGGGGCTGAGGCTAGATTTTAAAGCTTCAGGCCCATTCTCAACCCTCCGCTGGCCCTGTCTCTACCAACTCTAAAGTCCCCCCGTCTTTGGGTACCTTGCAATCACTTGATGCATGTATTTAAGATTTTTAATTCCCCAGGCCTAATCCCTAGAAAGCCTGGTTCCCAAGCTCAGGTGGATCTGGGATGGGCCCCAGAGCACCCTGGGAACCAGTAGCCCAGGTCACTCTGATGTTAATGACCCAGGGCCACCTTTTGCCTCCAAGTTGTTGCAGCCCGTGTGACCCAGAGAGATTTTAGGGCTCAACTCAGATCACCTCAGCCTTACTTCCTTATCTTTTGAACAATCCCACCCTTTCCAGGAGGTCTAAATTTAAATGACAGGGTTTACAAGTCTCATTGGATGCAGGTGACCACCTGCCCAGTCCTAGAACTAAACCTTCCTTGAAGATCCCCATCTTCTCAAAGTCCATGCAGACTCCAGCCTGAGCACTGCCTATGCCCGTGCTTCCCCCGCAAGCACACCCACCTGCACACTTCTGAGCTAGGTATGGGTCAATGTGTTTGCAGATGGACATACTTCCAGCTTTCAAAAGGGCCGAGCTGAAGGTGCAGCAGACAAAAAAAAAAAGAAGATTTAAGAACTCAGCTTCCATGGGATGCCTGGGTGGCTCAGTGGTTGAACATTTGCCTTTGGCCCAGGGTATGATCCTGGAGTCCTGGGATCGAATCCCACATCGGGCTCTCTGCATGGAGCCTACTTCTCTCCATGTCTCTCTGCCTTCTCTCTGTGTCTCTCATGAATAGATAAATGAAAAAAAAAAAAAAAAAAAGAGCTCAGCTTCCTTCACACAGGAGCCCCGCTTCTCCTTCTTCCCCTCCCCATCCTGGTCTATAGGGGATACCTCAGTCTCGTAGGCACAGAAGAAGCTGCCCCCGGCCCAGGCCCCAGGGTTTGCGTGGCCGCCTGTCAGCTGGCTCACTTCCCAGCAGGACTCCTGGACCCTGGCTCCCTCGGGAGAGCCCCGGGGCCCTGGAATCCGCTCCGCAGCCGGCCGGCCTTACCCTCTGCTTTGCCTCTGGATTCACATTTCCTTTGCACAGCACGCGTTTTTCAATATCAACTCATTTCGTGAGTTGTTTCATCGAGTTGCGACTGATCGGATTTTCTGTGTGTGTCTAAACACACACAACACACACACACACACACACACACAGACTTAGTCATGGAACTGGTTGTGCGGTGTCCGTAGGATCCCTGCTCGGCATCGTTCCGTTTCTGCCGTCGTCTGAACTCTGCAGGAAGCATCCATGAAACCTGGGGCTCCTCACTGTCAACTCTGGGAGACCCGGAGTCCGGGAGAGACGCGGTGGAAATGATGAATGTGCACAAGGCTCGGCTGTCTCCCGATGCTGGACACCCTGGCTGCCTGTGGGCCCATTACAGCCGAATGTCTAGGGCCCGGGCCTCCTCCATGGTGATTGTACCCGGCAGCCAGCTTCGGGAACCGCACCCTACTCCCACCCTACTCTTGGAAACATCCTCCCTTCTGCACTAATGGGTTTGTCACCAGCTAGACCCCAACACCTGACCTTTAAGGCTCACCTCCTTGGATCCACTGACCTTTGTCCCAAGGTTTTCCTAAAGCTCTCCTCTCCACCTTTATCTCTACACTCAGGCTAAAGACCAGAGGGGCCCAGCATCCCGTGATGGAAACCATGGAAACTAAAGCTACCCCTCAAGCAGTAACAACTGCCCGGACAAAGAATCCCAGCCAGCCCATGCCACCAGACCACCCCCCCACACACACTCATACCTGGGCAGATGGACTGTGGAGGGACCCATAGAATGAGTGACAGCTCCTTAACCTCACTATAATACTAAAATCTTCACCCGAGGAAGAGCACAAGCCTCATTTACATAACCCACAAGGCAGGTAGAGGCGTGTTTCCTTAAGGGACATGGCACCACCTTTTGCCCGCCTCTATATATGATGACGAGGCTCCCCTCTCTAAATATTCATCCTAACCTTGCTCGGGGAGTCAAGGCTCTGCAAGTTCTTCCCTCTGATCTCCTTATTTGCTGCAAATAAAGTCTCCTTTGTGCGACAACTCCACCTGGTATAATTTCTGTGTGTGACTCACCAAGGAGCGAACTCACGTTAGTTCAGTTACAGGTTGACTGGGTTTGGAAGTCATCCAAAAGAAGTTGACTTCATCCAAGGGAAAAAAAAAAAAAAAAAAACCTATCAGAATAAAGTCCTTGAGGGAGTTCAGGAGCTACCATCCAAATACACTGCTTGGCCCTATCGATTATTTTGAGCTGAAGCCACTTGAAAAACAGCAGAGGCAGGGAGGGGCTCTCTCTGAACTGCCCTCATCTGCCTAAACTCAGAGCCTCTGAAAGGGTCTCCATGGTCCTAAGTCCCCAACCCGGGAGATTCATCAACCGTAGCGACTCCCACCCCAGGAGAGGAGACTACAAGTCCACACCACACCCTCACACCTCCCATCCGTTCTTCTGAGGGCCCGTTCATCCTTCCCAATCATTTACCCTCCCCCACGTGACCTGCATCTCCCCCTCTTCTCCATTAAGATGGTATATAGGCTCTCAAATCTCATCTTTTTTTTCAGGTGCTCAGTTTTTTTCTCCCCCTCTGAGATGCCCTTGTCCGCGTAATATTAAAAATTAATAAATGCATATATCTTTTTTCCTGTTCATTGTCTGCTGTCAATTTATTTCATAGACCCCGCTATCGAATCTTGGAGGGGACAGGGGCAGTCTTCCTCTCCTACACCCTCAATCGTTCTTTCTTTCTTTCATCAGATATGTATCGAGCCCCTACCTGGCCAAGTTAGTATGCTAAGCATTAGAGATACTAGATTGAAAATGAAACCAAGATCAGGCCTTACGGAGTATAGTGGAGGGACCAGACCTTAAGCCAGCAGAAGTAAGGAGATCTCAGCTTGTTCTCCAGGATCCTGGCCCATCTTGGTGAACTGAGGAAGGGAGGGCTTTGTGAATGATGAAGGATATTTACGGGAAAAAGTTTTCATCCATGGCAATTTCTCAGCACCTCTGGGAAGGGCAATTTCATGCACAACACAGATTCTGTATCCTATGGCTGCCAAATATTATGCTTTATATGTTCTATGGGATCTTCCTCGATTTAAGATGGAATTAAGTCCTGATAAACCCATCAAAAGTTGAAAATATCATAAGTCAAAAACGCATGTAATACACCTAGCCCATCTAACTTCACAGCTTAGCTTAGCCTGCCTTAAATGTGCTCAGAACACTTACATGAGACTACGGTTGGGGCAAAATCATCAAATATGAAGCTAGCTTTATAATAAAGTGTTGAATATCTCATGCAATTTATTGAACTGGAAGTGAAAAACTGCATGGTTGTATGGGTGCTGAACGGTGATAAACGTGTCAGCTGTTAACCCTCCTGGTCCCCTGGCCGACCCGGACCTGCGGCAGAGAATTGTGTGGGGTAGCATCGGCCTGGAAAGAAGATCCACATTCAAAATCCCAAGTATGGTTTCAAACTGGAATTCACATTGAAACTGAATGTATATGACTTTTGTTCTATCGTGGAGTCGAAAGTTCCTAAGTCGAGCCATCGTGAGCAGGGGGCCATCCGTGCTCCCATCTGACAGACGAGGAAACTGAAGTGCGGGGAGATGAATTCACTCATCTACAAGTCTCAGGAAGAAGGGCTGGAAGGACACCTCAGGCCCGTATGACTCAGAGCCCTTCTTGTGAGAGCTAATCTCTGCCAGCTTGAGAGGAACGGGCTCCAGTGAAGAAGCTGGTAAAGGCTGACAGGGTCATTTCACTCGCATCTCAGTGGGGCACCAGAAACACCAAGTGCCACCAGCAAAGCTGCTGGCTGGGGGCTGTTGGGGTCAGCAGTGCTGGGAGGGGGCTTCAGAGCCTGTGTGGAAGACGGTGCTGGTGGCCTCAGCACTCCCGGTGGGCAGCCAGTGGTCCCCTCGTGGCATAATAGTTGACACTTCTTGGACACTTATGATGTGCCAGACACCACCTAATGGCTTAGTATGGATGAACTTGTTTAATATTTACAATTTCCATTTTGACAGATTAGGAAACCGAGGCCCAGAGAGGTACGACGACCGTCCTAGGTTACCTCTTTGATAAACACGGAGTCCAAATGCAAGGCCAGGCCTGGTGCAGGCTGGGCCTGTGTGCTGCAGAACTGTGCTGTCCTCGGGGCGTACAAGGGATGTGACATCCAGAAGTGTGCTTAGTTTCTCAGGAGTGCACCCCAGGAAAGGGGAGGGCCAGTGTGACAGATTGCAAAAGTGTCTAAGGGACTCTGTAGTGCCTTCCTTCAGGAGGTGAAGCCCACTTCCCAACCCTGTGAGTGTGCTTGGCCTTGTGACTTGCTCTGACCAAGGCAATATGGTGGGAGCAAGGGTGTGAGTTCCAAGCCTAGGCCCTAAGAAGCCTTACAGCTTCTGCTCACCCCATCCTCGGAACCCTGCCGCCCTGGGAAGAAGCTTGGACAGGCTAGCCTGCCGGATGAGAGATGCCTGGTCGCCTATTCACTCCAGCCAAGCCTGCTAAGCACCAGATGTGAGTGAGGCCGCCCTGAGCTATCCGGTCACTTGCCAGCTCACCACGGACACATAAGTGGGCCCAGCACAGCCTGTCTGGAAACTACCCCGCTGATCCCCAGAGCCATGAGCGAATAAATACGTTTCTCCTTCTAAACTGCTGTGCTTAGAAAGCACAGTAAATACAGCCAGAATGCAGTAAATGCAGCAGTAAATACAGCAAGAAATACATCAAGGAGAAGGAAGATGGGAGGTTGGAGCAATTCCCACCAGGCCGTATGGATAAGTAGAAATCCATGAGGCAGGGAAAAGAGATCCAAAGGAAAATGATGGAGGAGAAGCAGCCTGGGTCCCTGAGGACCCAGCGCGTCACCTCTTCTGGCTTCCACCAGGTGGGGGAATGGCAGTACTTTTCTAAGGGAAATCCCAGGTAGTCAGTGTGGAAGCCAAAGCAGGAGGGCTCTGTGGGTTTGGGGGAAGACGCCCCCCACCCCCACCCCCGCCCCGCCCCAGCCGTAAGCAGTGGCTGCCCCTCTCCAGGTACAGGGTTGTTGTTGCAGGTGGGCGCCCCTCCACTCTCCCTGGGACCCTGTGCACCCAGAAGGGCTCCACTCCGCCTGGGGTAGCAGGGATGCAGACGGTCAGCTGTGGGAGCCTAAACTCCAGCGCAGCCGAGAGAGCCAGGGGAAGGGGTCGCAGTGGGGAGACACGTTTAGGAGGGACCAGGGCCTCGAGAACCTGGAGCCAACTGATCTAGAGCGACCGGCCACTGGGGGAGGATGGCCTGAAGTAGGTCCCCAGAGGACCAAAGGATGCGGGCAGCAAACAGGGGGTAGGGGGAAGGGGTGGGGGGGAGGCTGGGGGGATCCGCACTAACCTCACCACACAGTGTACCTACGATGGCACCAGCCTGCCTCGTGGGGGTTGACATCGGTCATGTTTTGACACAGCCTGCCCCCCGCCCTTGTTTAGAGGGGTCCCCCTTCCCCGAGGAACGTGAATGTCACCTGCAAAGCCCGCAGGTGAAGGGAGATGCTGCGTGGGAAGACCGTGCCCTGCGTCCCGGTGGACCAAGGACCCTTCTCCTATGTGGGCCCCTCTCCCGGGCTCTGGGCCCCGGTGCCAGCCGCGGGACCCCAGGAAGCGGCCCTCGGCGCCCCGCTCCCCCCCCCCCCCCCCCCCCCCCGCAGCTCCCAAGTCACTTCGCAGACTCGGGCCCCGGCCGTGTCCCCGCTGCCAGCCGCCAGAGGGCGCTGCGGGGCCGCGGGGCGAGCGGCCCGGCGGGGGCATCCCCGGCTGCTGAGACGCCCCCCTTAGGGCTCCCTCTCCCCCCAAACATGTTTCTAATTTACCCGGTATCTCCTGCACGTGAGAAGCTCAAGAAGAAAGATTCTTGCCTAACCTGAGCTCCAGGGTGGGCAGAGGGGTTGGACACCAAATGCAATTTTGTTCCAGAAACCTTGGGGACTGGAGCCGAGCAGCCGGGGGGGGGGGGGGGGGGGGCAGGGGGGGCTCCCCAGTGGCCACCCCGGGCTTAGGACGCGGCGCACCGGCCCGAGCGCAGCGAGCCCCGCGCCTTGCAGACCACCAGCCCGCGCGCACGCTGGCCTCTCCGGGGAGGGTGTGTTGGGCCGGTGTCCCCCCCTGCACCCCCCTCCCCCCCTCCCCGGGCTGTGTGCAGGGCTGCGGGGGGCGGGGGGCGCGGCCGGGGCTCCCGGGCTGCAGGGCGAAGTCGGGGAGGCCGAGGGCAGGGGCTCCGGGGCCGAGCAGAGGGGGGAGTCCTGTCCGATGGGGGATGGGGGTGGCGGGGACGGGGACGGGTCCTGCATCCTCGGGCTTGGGGGGAAGCAAGGGGCCTGACCGCCTCGATGGAAGGCCAGGGCCGAGAGACCCAAAGACCTGCTGGACTGCTGGGAGGTCTCAAGCCGATAAAACTCCTAATCCCTGGGGGTGGGGGGAGGGGGGGAGGGGGAGCTGGGGGAGGTTCTGGGGGAGGTGTCTGATTGGCCGCTAGGTTCTGTTTTTCAGACCTGAGGAAAAAAAAAATCCCCTGTCCCCTGGGGAGATTTCTCAGTCACTTTTCTCCTGCAGGAAGCTGCTTCTTGTTTGAGCCTCCTGGGATTGGCAGAGTTAAAATGCTTTAACCCAGGATGCCTTGGGCCTTTTGTTCAGCTCTGACAATGGAATTGGGTGGAGGGGGCTGGGAAGGCAAGTAGCTGGGACCGGGTGTATCCTTGGGGTGGGGGTCTGGTAAAGCTGTGCACAGTCACTGGGTGAAAAAGCAATTTAGTCCTGAGTGTGTGTGTGTGTGTGTGTGTGTGTGTGTGTGTGTTGGGGGAGGATGTAAGGGAGCCCAAGGCATGGGGCACCAGCTCGTTAACACATGTGCATGAGTGCCTGCTGTGCGCTCAGCAAACCCTTAATTACTCAGGGAGATCTTCCAAAACTGGGAACTCAATACTGGTCCCTAAAAGGTTGGGTAATGGGTTTTTCTTGCATCTGAAATCCGAGGGAACAGATTTCTGGCTCCCCTGGGCTCTTAGATTCTTCTAGATGTCTTTGTCTTCTAAAATTCTGTGCTCCCACAGGACAGCACTTAGTTAAGGACACTCAGAAATGCATGCCCTTCAACCATATTCATCATCCTAAAACTGTTGCTTTGAATATATCATGCCCTTGACTCATAATCCTCAGCAGCACCCACTAATTCAAGGGATTGGAGTGACCGAGTTCAAGCCCTCCCGCCATGCAGACTTTCCTTCCCCAGCTCCTTACAGGCATTCTCCCCTGAAGCCCACCTGGCCCCTCCCGGTCCCTGGGACAGGTCTTGAATTCTCCAGCCTCTCTGTGTGGTCCTGCAGTGCCTTCCTGGGATACCTTCCCCACCTTCACCACGCAGCCAGCTGCGTCCCTTCTCCATTTGGTTCTGGCATCGGTAGGTCAGCCAACATGCAGAGCCCACCATGAGCAAGGCATGTTCAACCTTGGACATACATCAGAGATCAAGACAAATACCTGCACATAAGGATTTTCTGTTTTAGTGGAAGGGAACAGAGTAGACAAAAAAGCCAAACAATTTCACTCGTTGATAAGTACTACAAAGTAGCTAAACTAATGTGCTAAAATAGGGGTGTTGGGAATGAGTGCGACTGATGGTGCTGCTTTCGTTAGACAGAGAAGGTGTCTTTGTGGAGATGACTTTGGAGACCTTATGGATGGGGAGGAGGCAGCTGTGTGAAGATCTGGGGAAGAGTGCTCCAAGCAGGAGGAATAATGAGGGCGAAAGTCCTGAGGCAGGAAAGCACTTGTTGGGTTGAAGAGACACCATGGAGACCACTGTCACTGGGACAATGTGAACAAGGAGCTTTGAGGGGCTCTGGGGACATAGGCAGGGACTAGATCGTCAGTCCTTGTGAGCCAAGGTAAGGAGTGTGAGTTTTATTTTGGTTGCAGTGGGAAGCCTTTGGAGCCTCTTTGCTGGGAGTGAACAGATTTCATCTACCCTTTAGAAAGATCACTCTGGCTGCTTTGCAGAGCACAGACTAGGAGCCGAGGAGACAGTTGAGATGAGGTTGCAGAAGTTCTGGCAAGAAGAGATAATAACACCAGGGTAGTGGCTATGGGGATAGTGAGATGCAGTGCTGATTTCTGGAGCAGTTCTGGGGGTTTAGTAGATAGGACTTACTGATGATCTGACCTGTGACAGAAGAGAGGAGTTAAGGAGGACACCTCCACTTTTTAGGCTAACTAGATGTTCCAAGGAAGAGGTGGATCAGAGTTCTGTCGTGGCCATGCCAAGACCTATTACACTTCAGCTGGACATATGGAGGCAGGTTTGGGTCTGGAATTTGGGGGTGTCTTGCCTTCAGATTTAAATTTGAGAACGAGCCTGTAGATGACATTCAAAGCTGTGGCCTGGATAATTCCACTTAGGGAAGGAGTCCAAACAGAATAGAGAGGGCTGATACTGAAGCCATGCCAATACTTAAGGATTTGGTAGAGGCAAACCAGCAGAGAGGCCTGAGAAGAATAATCTGTGAAGCTGGGGGTAAAAAAACCCAAGAGTGGATTATAAGGAAACTGAGCAAAGAAAGCATTCCAAGAAGGAGGATGTAGTGGTCTACTATTGCTGGGTAACAAACAACTACAAAAATCTCAGTGGTGTATAACAGTAAATATTAATTTTATTTATGCATCTGTGGGGCATCTGGAGGTCAACAAGATGTGCTTGACCTTGGCTGGGCAGCTGTAAGCTACTATTGGGTCCGAGTCTGTTCTATATATACGTCCCTAACCATTCTTGTACCAGCGGGGTGGGCAGGGCAGGTTTTTTTCCCATGGTAATAACATGGGCACAGTAGGCACGTAGAAACACAAAATGCCTCTTGAGGCCAAGGCTTAGAACTGGCACCATGTCACTTCCTCCTATATCCTATTGACTGAAACAGGTTACACAGTCATGCCCAAAGTCAAAGAGCAAGAGAGTAAACTCTGCCTCTAGTGGGAGGGACCACAATATCACACAGAAGAAGATAGTGACACAAGGAAGAGTGACAAGAATTAGGATCAATAATCAATCCACCAGAGTGGTCAACCATATTCAGTGCCCCTGGGAGACCAGAGGAGACAAGGATCATGAGCTGGCCACTCGTCTAGTCTAGATAGGGGTCACCGGCCTTCTTAGTAGGAGCTATTACAACTGAATGGAAGGATAAAAGCCCAGTTGGAGTGGGTGGAGGTGAGAATGGGGGGTGGGGAGAGGACTGTCAATCTAGAGACAACTCTCTCAGGCATATTTGCTCTGCGGAGGAGCAACAAAGTGGAGTAGCTGGCCCGAGACAGGAGGCTAAGGCTAATACATTTTTTGAATTTGGAGAATGAAATCTCGTTTTACTTTGATGGGAAGGATCTAGTAGAGAGGAAGGAGTCAGCAAGGCATGAACGGGAGGGAATAGTTGTGCTTTGAAAGGGGAAGGGGCCCGGGGCACAGATGCAGGGCCCGGCCACAGATGGGGGCAGAGGATGCCGAGCTGCGGACCTCCTGGCGGCTGTGGTGGCAGCAAGATCACACAGTCGGTCTGATGCGCAGGATATCTCAGGTCACGGGAGAGCGAAAGAGGAAGAGTGTTGCAGACATGCAGAGAGAGGAGAAAGTGTGAAGTTGTCGCACTGCCGCACTGCCGAGAGGGAGAGGCGTTTGGTAAGAAACTGTAGTAGGGTTGTCCCGCAGTTCAAATGCCAATTTGAAATTTATGGCTATAAATTTGAAGTGAGCCCATCCAGGGCAGCTGGGGAATTCTCTGCAGCGGTGCGCAACTGCTCGGTTGCAGGTGTGAAGTAAACAGTTTGATTTAAGCACAGTTGGGTTTTCGCCAGGTGGATTCGACGGGGAGAGACCAGTGTAAGGAAGCTAAGAGTGTTTGCAAGGGAGATCTTGTGTGCTGGATCCTGACGTCTCTGCTCGCGGAGGAATGAAGACCAGAGGGGAGACACATAGGTGGACTGCAGGTCTCAGGTGGAGCAGAAAGACTGGAGGGGGTGGCACGTGGGTGGCTCAGTTGGTTAAGCATCCAACTCTTAATTTTCGCTCAGGTCATGCTCTTGGGATTGTGGGATCGAGGCCCACATCAGGCTCGTGCCCAGTGAGGAGTCTACTCTGGAATCTCTCTTCCTCTGCCCCACCCCCCACCGCCATTCTTTCTCTTTCTCTAAAATAACAAATAAATAAAACTTTTTTTTTTTTTTTTTTTAAAGAAAGACTGGAGGGGGTGAGCTGGGGAGTTGACAGGTGAGGGGTCGGATCTTGGAATCTGAGATATTGGGGATGCTGTAGTCATGGTTCCAAGGTCCAGGGTATGACCAGGAAGCTGAGGCAGGGCAAGAGAAAATATATTGCTAGGCCTAGGGCAGTCAAGGGGATCAGGGGCCGGGGTGTTGAGTGGGTCATCAGCACTGATGCTGAGGTCACCAAGAATGATGGCAGTGGAGGAGATAGAGCCTGGTGCCAAGATCATCGAGGAACAGAGAAAGTGACCAGGAGGATGGTAAGGTGACACTAACTAGGACAAGTGGTGAGTAGTCAACTCTGATGACAGGACGGAGGAGCTGGGAGTTTGGAAGATGGAAGAAAGGACCACTTCTGCATGGCCCGAGGGAGCAAAGAACCTCCAGTGGAGAGAGCTCTGGGGACAGCTGTGTCCTCCGGGCACAGACAAGCTCCAGAAGAGGGAAGTGAGGGTCCTAGCCTTGGAGATTTAGAGTAGAGGCAGGGAGTATGGTGTGTGTGTGGGGGGGGCAAGCGGGGGAGGGGCTGCCCAGCAGGCGGGGAGGGGTTGGGGCTGGCAAGAGCGGGCGTGGAGGAGAGGGGCTTCGCTGCCCCCGCGGTTGGAGGCCTGGACGAGGGGTCAGGGCACTTCCCGGAGGCTTCCCGGATCACCTGGGGGGCAGGAGGTGGGAACAGACTTCCTGGAACCCCCACAGGTTTCGTTGCTCGTGATTCTCAGGCCTGATCACCTACTTCCAGGTGTCTACCGCGATCTTCTTCCGTGGGGATTTCTTATTTCGGGCGGGAGCCCCGGGTGTGCCGCTTTGCACCCACCCAAGGCCCGCACAGTCCCTGACGCGGGGCTTGTTGATTGAGTTGGCTACAAATCGGTCCTGGTTCCCCTTAAGGCCGAGAACGGGGGCCGTCGTCCGGCTTCTGCCCCGGGGCCCCCACCCCTCCCCCTCCGGCCGGCGGCCGCGGGCCGCCCCTCCCCCCACCCCCCTCCCCCCGCGGCCGCAGCCCGCTGGCCCCGCAACCCGACGCCGGGCCGCTCCCCGCCCGCCCGGCTCCGGGGGCCCCTGGCCGCGGCCCGAGCCTCCAGGGCAGCCACGGGGCGGCGGGGCTGGAGCTGGGGCACCGGAGGCGGGGGCTGCCCGCCCGCGACCCCGCCGCCCGCGAGCGCCCCGCCCCGCCCCGCTCCCCGCCCCCCGCCCCCTGCGCGCCGCAAGGCTCCGCCCCGGTCCTCCCCGTCCCGCCCTCGGTCCCGGTCCCCGCCCCGCCCCCGTCCCGCCCTCCGCCCCGCCCCCCGTCCCGCTCCGCCCCGGTCCCCGCCCCGCCCCGTCCCCCGTCCCGCCCTCCGCCCGGGTCCTCGCTCTGCCGCGTCCCCCGGCCCGCTACGCCTCGGTCCCCGCTCCGCCCCGCCCCGTCCCGCCCTCCGCCCCGGTCCCCGCTCCGCCCCGTCCCGTCCTCCGCCCCGTCCCCCGTCCGCCCTCCGCCCCGGTCCCGGCTCCGCCCTGGTCCCCGCTCCGCCCTGTCCCCCGTCCGGCCCTCCGCCCCGTCCCCCGTCCCGCCCTCCGCCCCGTCCCCTGTCCCGCTCCGCCCCGGTCCCCGCTCCGCCCCGTCCCCCATTCCGCCCTCCGCCCCGGTCCCCGCTCCGCCCCGTCCTGCCCTCCGCCCCGGTCCCCGCTCCGCCCCGTCCTGCCCTCCGCCCCGGTCCCTGCTCCGCCCCGTCCCGCCCCCTCCCCCGTTCCGCCCTCCGCTCCGTCCCCCGTCCCGCCCTCCGCCCGGGTCCCCGCTCTGCCCCGTCCCGCCCTCCGCCCTGTCCTCCGTCCGGTCCTCCGCCCCGGTCCCCTCCCCCGCCCCCGTCCCGCCCTCCGCCCCGGTCCCTGCTCCGCCCCGTCCCGCCCTCCGCCCTGTCCTCCGTCCGGTCCTCCGCCCCGGTCCCCTCCCCCGCCCTCGTCCCGCCCTCCGCCCCGGTCCCTGCTCCGCCCCGTCCCGCCCTCCGCCCCGTCCCCCGTCCAGTCCTCCGCCCCGGTCCCCTCCCCCGCCCCCGTCCCGCCCTCCGCCCCAAGCCAGGAGGCCGAGGGGACCGGGCCCTGGGGTCGGCTGTGGCACCCGGCGCGCCAAGTCGGGTCCCGCCCCTAGCCCAGGAGTCGGGACGCTAGACCCCCGGCCCGCCGGGGGCTTTAACCAGCCAGAGTCACGTGCGGTCACGGTCTCTCTGAGCCTCAGTGTCCTGGTCCTTTTCCACCTGTCGTGGGGGCGGTGTGGGGACCCCACCAGGGAGGGGCGGGAAGGTCTTCCTTGGGCCAAACCCAGGTCGTGGTCGCGACCTGTCACCACCTGCCCGGCAGCGGAGGGAGACTGCAGCTCCGCCTACCCACCATTCCGGCTCCGCCCACCATGCAGGGAATTCCCGGGGTTCAAAGCAAGAGGCCCACGCGGCCTTCCTCAGCACCCCAGCCCTGGCCTTTCGTGCAGCTCCTCTCCGGGCCGGCAGCGGGTGGGGTTGAGCAGCCCGGGGAAGGGAGGGAGCTGGCAGGATGGAGCGCGCAGGGCGCCTTTCCAACTACCTATTTGACCTCCCATATACTCACTAGAGTGTAAGATGTGTAAAGAGGAAACCCCCCCCACCAATGGCTTTTTCCGCCTGGAATAATTAAAACCGCACTCTCCTGACAGCCGCCGTGCATGGGCCACCAACACTGACCTACTGTCCGAACCTTTGATCACGGTACCCGAAAGAACAGCAACCAAGAGCTCAGGAGATAGGTTATACTCCGAAAGAAGAGGAAGTCTTTGTCAAGGATGTATTATTTTAACATTCACAGCCTCCCCACGCCCCTAAAGTAGCAGGGCGCTGCTGGTGGTGATGCGAACACACACGCGGGGGTCCCCTGCTTTCTTCCCTTCTGTGTCCGTGTCCCGAACAGGCTCCCGGGCGGCTCCTGGAACCTGCGGCCTTGGCTCGGCCTCTCTCTGCACTGGGCTGGCTACCCTCGGGCACCTTGCCTGGGGCACAGTGTTGCAATGATGAGCTGTTCCCTCTTCCCCGGGACTCCAAGGGCCCCCCCGGCAGCCCCAACAGGCCTTCTAGATGAATCCAAAGGCAGACAGTGCCTGGGGAGTCTGGGAGGGCGTCTCAGGCCGGGAGAGGGAGAGGTGCGTGCCCACCGGCCCGGGCCTGATGCTCTGCAGGCTTCCTGAATTCATTTGCTTCCAGACCTTTGCAGCCTTGCCAAGCCTTGTGTGAGAGATCAGAACAGCTGGAAATTTCTAGCAGGAAAGCACCAGGTGTTGAACAGGTCTCAATCTGACTCAGGGGCCGGGCCGGCTGGGGTTGGCATTCTTGTCTTAGCAGACAGGCAGGACTTGCTGGCTCTTGGAAGACAGTGCTCCCTACCCCTGAGCCTGCGCCCGGGCTGCAGTAAACCCAGGGCACCGCGCTGGGGACGGAAATTAGGAGCCTCCTCCCTTCCAAGCGCCAGTTAGATGACACAAAGGGCCTCCTCTGCTGGCCAAGCAGAAGGGGATGGGCTGACCAGGGAGGGCTGGGACTGTCACCCAGTCAGAGCCAGGCGGCTGCAAATGAAACACAGGCCTAGAAGGCTCAGACAGGCACTCAATCTTTCCCAGAGCCAAGAAATCCTGGCTAGAAACTTGACTACGGAGCAAGGAAAGGCACCGGGAAATACTTGAAACCAGGCGAGACCCCTGGTAATGTTGGACTCTTGACAAACAAGGAGCTGAGCCAAATGCTTTTTTACCCCCCCCCCACCACCCCCGCCCTGCCTGGCCCAAATACAAAAGCTGAGCTGGCCAGAGAGGACCCAGGGGAGGCGGTGGAGGAGCCAGGCAGGGACCCAGCAGGAAGGGGAAAGCAGGCAGCAGAGGTAATTTTTACCCCGCTCAGACCCCAGAGCTCTCCTGCAGCAAGTCTGCAGAGGGGGGAGTTCTGGGGGGGGGCGGCTTTGCACAAAGCCCAGGTCCCTCAGAACCTCTGGAAGTTCCCCAGAGGGGTTTCAGAAACTCCAACGTGGCAGCACCGAGCCGCCAGCACACAGTAGCCAGCTTTTATTTGAAGAAGCCAGTTTGTAGGGGCAGCTGCTGAGTTAGGGCAGCACCCCTGCCCCCAGCCCCAGGCAGTGGAGGGACTGCTCTGAGCCCTCAGAACAAACTCTCCTGGGGGTTGGGGGGCGGGGGGAAGGCAGCCTACTGTATTTTAAATGACTGTGCACAGTAGCACGTTATGGGTAAAATCTATAAAACTACTAAGTAATTCTTTTAGTCCTATTTCCTGTAATGTGTGAGGGGGGTTATTTTTTTTTTAAGTTCTAAAATTAGGGGCACCTGGGTGGCTCAGTCGGTTCAGCGTCTGCCTTGGGCTCAGGTTTTGATCCCTCAAGGTCCTGGGATGGAACCCTGCTCAGCGGAGAGCCTGCTTCTCCCTCTCCCTCTGCCACTCCCCCTGTTTGTGCGTTCTCTCTCTCTCTCTCTCATTAGTTATAAATAAATAAATAAAATCCTTAAAAAATAAAAAGTGCCAAAATTAAAGAAAAAAAGAGACACCACCCTGTGCTGAAGGTGGATTCAGGGTCTCAATTCTCTTCATCCTTTGTTAAATTTTGAAGAAAAAAAAAAAGAAATATGCCATGGTATGAAGGCTTCTTGTTTAAAAAGAAAAAAAAAAGGCTGCTTTCTGAATATAAAAGTAGAACATGCTCTATAAAAAGAAATTCGGACCAAAGGTATAAAAAAGAGAGCAAAAAAATCAACTATAATCCCACCACCCCATGATAGACCGGGTATCATTTTTGTATATTGCCCCCCTAGTATTTTCTAAGCGTGCTGATGGGTTTCTACCTGAGATAAAATGATTAATGTAAGGATGGCCTCAGCGTTCTTCCTCCTGCGGCCCTTGGACCTCGGGCAGAGATGCTCTGGGGAAGCAGCTGGGCCTTGGCACCTGGTGAGCGGGGAGGAGGGGAGGTCTCCAGGGAAGATGGCAAGGGGGCCCAGCCCTGGCCCAGCGAAGGCTTCCCGAAGGACTACTTTCGCTACCCAGCCGCTTACCTTGGGGCAATTACCCTTCCCCATTCCACGGTGACCCCCTCTGCCCCTGTGCTTTGGTGGCACTGACTTCACACCTTCTCCCTTTACCCCATCCTGGACTGGAGCCAGATCAGCAGAGGGCTCCATACTCTGATCACAGTGATTGGCCCAAGGACAGACGCACGACCAAGCTTCTCTCGCTCGCTCCCTAACATCCTGTGACACCAGGCCAGTGAGGGACGCCGAGATGCTCATGGAGCTCAGAGATGGAGACCAAACCCTGACAGCACCACCCAGTCCCAGGTACCAACCACGTCTGAAGCCAACTTCAGACTTTTCATTTAGATGAGTTCAAACATTTATTTTTTCCTCCCCGACCCCACCCAAATTATTAGATTTTATATTCTAAGCACTGGCGTTTTTTTTTTTTTTTGAGATATATTTCACATAACTGAAAATTAACCATTAACCATTTTAAAACGTGTAGTTCAGTGGCACTGAGCGCATTCAGTGTTGTGGAGCCATTGCTTCTATTCACTTCCAGGACATTTTCATCACCATCACCCCAAAAGGAAGCCCCATGCCCATCAAGCAATCACTTCCTATTCCCCCCTTCCTCTCAACCCCTGGCATCCACTAGTTTGCTCTCTGCCTCCATGGCTTTACTGGCTCTGGAAGTTTCATGTAAATGGAATCGTACAACGGGTGACCTTTTCTGTGTCTGGGTTCTTTCACGTAGCATGATGTTTTCAAGGTTTATCTGTGTTGTAGGGTGTTTAAGTATTTCATTCCTGTTGAGGGCTCAATAATGCTCCACCGCATGAATATACCAGAAGATATCAGATTTTGTTTGTTCATTCTTTTTTTTTAATTTTTTAAAATTTATTTATGATAGTCACAGAGAGAGAGCGAGAGACAGAGACAGAGAGACAGAGACACAGGCAGAGGGAGAAGCAGGCTCCATGCACTGGGAGCCCGACGTGGGACTCAATCCCGGGTCTCCAGGACTGCGCCCTGGGCCAAAGGCAGGCGCTAAACCGCTGCGCCACCCAGGGATCCCCTTGTTTGTTCATTCTTATGGCCATTTGAGTTGTTTATACCTTTGGCTAGTATGAAGAACGATGCTGGGCACATCCATTTATGACTATTCATTTCAATACCTGTTTTCAAGGCTTGTGGGTATATAATAACTGTGAGTGGGATTGCCCAGCCACACGGTGATTCTGTGCCCGCACATCCCCTTTCTGGTTTAATGGGAAGTGGGTTTCTTCTCTAGGCAAGCAGGGAGCAGGGAGGAGAGAGTGGGCAAGTGGAGAGATGAGAAACAGCAGAGAGGAAATCCATTCTCTAGAGGGAGGGTGACAGGAGAAGGGACTTTCGGGACAAGCAGCAGGGCATACCGTCCCGGAGACCCACAGAGAAGAGTCTTAGGGCAGCAGTTTCGGCAATCCAGGCCCTGAGAGGAAATGCCCCCCCCCTTCCCCTGTTTGTTTCTCCTCCCCTTCTGGCCAATGCCCATTCAGGGGTGAGCCCACAGGGGGTGTTCTGGGTGGGAGAGAACACATTTTCCTTCTAAACTTCAAGGGTTTGTTTCACTGGGGGCCCCCCACAGCTCTGGGAGGACTGACTCCTCCACTGGGACCAGGACCACATCTGAGGGCGGCCAACCTCCTTCCCCCCTGGCCACCCTGCCTGGGACTTGGGAGAGGGTGAAGCCTCTGACCTTAGGAAAGAAATCCCTGGGGCCTCTGCTCCTGTTCCTCTGTTCCCATGGACTGCTGCACCCCTGATGTTGTGGGTCCATTCAGGGCCTTGTGTGTGGACCGGCTCACTCTCATTGGACACGTGTGGAGATTCCCTCCAGGGTCAGTCTCGTCCCCACTGTGGGGTGGCCTCCCCGGGTAGAACGTGATTCTACTGAATCCTCTTCATGTTGAGCCCTCTGTGTGTGTGTCGTGTTGAGGAAACCACTCGGCAACGGGGGAAGGTGAGCTGACCAGGACCACATGATGGCAGGGCGCGGGGAATAGAAGTGACTCGGGGTTCCTGAACCCACGCAGCACCCAGCTCAGCGGAGCCAGGTAGATATGCGCCCCACAGGAGACAGGTGTCCACATAAACGAGTGCTGGCTAAGTTACAGCAGTAGGGAAATTTGGTTTTTTGAGTTTTGGGGTTCTTTTTTTTTAAGATTTCATTTATTTATTTATGAGAGACACAGAGAGAGAGAGGCAGAGACACAGGGAGAGGGAGAAGCAGGCTCCATGTGGGGAGCCCAATGTGGGACTCGATCCCAGGACCCCCGGGGTCATGACCTGAGCCGAAGGCAGATGCTCAACCACTGAGCCACCCAGTTGCTGGTGGATATATTAGTATTCCCCTTAGTATTTTAGTTAAATAATTGTTTACTTGGTCAGCCCGGGTGGCTCAGCAGTTTAGCGCCTGCCTTCGGCCCAGGGTGTGGTCCTGGAGACCCACCACGTCAGGCTCCCTGCATGGAGCCTGCTTCTCCCTCTGCCTGTGTCTCTGCCTCTCTCTCTGTGTCTCTCATGAATAAATAAATAAAATCTTTTAAAAAAATAATAGTTTACTTAATTGTATTAATAATTAACATATACTTAGATTTAATAATAGGAATACCTTCACATAGTTTAGGAGCTGAAATCTCTCAATCGCTAGCATCAAGTCGCCAGCCAGGTAAGGGAGCCATGTTGGAAGTGGGCCCTCCGGCCCCTGTCGAGCCTTCTGATGACTATGGCCCCAGCTGGTATCTCGACTAAAACCTCCACGAGAGACTCTGCACCGGAGCTGTTAAGCTAAGTCACTCCTGGATTTCTGCTCCACAGAAGCTGTGTGAGATAATCAACGTTTACCACTGTTAGAAGTAGCAAAGTTTTGGGATAATTTATTACGCGGCAACGGAGAACTACTAGACAACTTTGCTATTATTATTTTCTTGGGTCGGTGCTCTGAGCAAAGAAGCTGGAGAAGGAGATGTTCCGGCTCAGGTGTGCCGTGGACAGTGTCAGCAGCTGAGGGAGGACACCTTGCTCCTAGGTGGTGTGTCACGTGATGGGCTCAGGACCATCTGGACAAGTTCCAAAGCTTCTTTGGAAATGATATGTTTCACACCCATCTGAGGTGTCCTTCCTAAGCCAAAGGTCTCCGGGAGGACATGCCTGGGCTGACAGACCTCGTTCACAGATGACCCCAAGTGCTCAAGTGACAAACAAACAGCAAAGCAAGACTTCTGGAGCTGTTGACCTAACACAGCTCCCGTGGTGAGGAACTGAACGAGCACTTTCATTAGGAAAAGCAGTTCCAGCCACAGAATCATCTGAGTCCGGCCCGTGTTGCCAGCGTGTGGAAGCTCAGCTCTTCCCACGAAACCATGGTGCACACCTCTGCAGCATTTCCCAGTGAGACTGGCTTCCTTCTCTGTCACCAGGACAGAGCTGCGGGGCACAGAACGACCACATGTCACCAACTCACATGAGCTCATGTCCAAGAAGTCCCCACCCTCTCCCCTCTTGGTACCTGAGGTTCTGGGAAATCAGCTCTATTTTCAGCCTCTGGGTTTCCTTGTTATTATGAGCACTGAGCTCCTCGGAAACAGGAGGCCACAGGGGAGCAGAGAGAAAGGAAAGTGAGGTGAGACCCACACAGCCCCTCAAGGAGACAGTTCTCAACCTGAAAACTCCAGAAACCTTGGTCAAGGATCCCCTCAGCCGCCACCCCTTGGAGACATCGACTGTATTTGGGGTTATGTCTGCTAGGGCTTCTCTCAGGGAAAGAACGGGCAGCCGATTTGGGCCTCCTTCCTTGAAAGAAGTTTGATACAGAACATTTCAAAAGAGTTTTAACACTTCTGGGTGTTTTTTTTTTTTTTTTCTTTTTCTTTTATCTTTTCCTGCTTATTCGTTTCTTCTCTGGTTTTGCTGCTTAGAGACAGATCTTAAATTCAGCAACATCCACCTCCCCATGGCTGCAAAGGGAAGCCGTTGAGAAATGGCCACTTTTCAATTTCCCCCGTCCCTTGGGAAGAAAGAACACTGAACTGGAGCTTGAACCTTTTAAGGACCCAGGGGCTTACAAGTCTTTCCTCCTCCAGCAGAGGCCTAGAGACAGTAGAGGAAACAAATCCAGCCGACTGGTTATTTAAAAGCCTTCCCTTAGCATTCGGAGAAGGCTGCCTTTTGGATTCGCCATGAAAATTGACTTCCAAGGCCCGGCATACAGGGTAAACGAAGGCACCAGTGTTGAGACAGTGAAGGCTGGGTTTCTTAGAAATAACCACGGCTGGTGTAGGTAGGAGGGCTCCTCTGCGGTTTCATTGGGTGCCACTCATGTCCTCTGGGGTGGACATCATCAGTGCCAGAGCCCAAGGGTCAATGGGGTGCGAATCAGGCATCCCTAGCAGCGACTTTGGACAAGGCTGGCAATGCAAGGAAAGCAAAAATGAAATCAAAGTAAAATACTGCCAATGCTTCTATTGCAATTTGCATCACATTACCCATAATGATTTGTAATTTTACATTTAAAGCTATTATCTTTTGGCAGACACCTTGACTTTAAATCAGTGTCTGTTATCCCAAGGGGTACAGCAAACTGTGCCTGGCATCCTGCAATGAGCTCCAGGGTGAGGGGTATCCACAGCCGAGCGCACCTGTCCCGGCAGGAGCCACCAGCCCGAGGCTGCGACTTGCCTTTTGGCATGTGCCTGCCCAGGCTTGGCACTCATCATGGTCACTGCCTTGGTGACTGTCATCCTGCCAAAGGCTTTGAGCTACTACCTTTCATCTACTCCCACTTCTTTCTGCATACAAAGTATTAAGGATCTTTCATTCTTTTCTTGGTGCCCTATGACTGGTGTGATCGGTGCACCAAAGGGTCACCCCTTGGTCCTTGACATCTAGGAACCTACATATACTTAAACACAGTAAGAAAGCTCCAAAAGAGCCCCTTGTAGAATGAGAAGTTGGATGGATTCCAACTGGACTGCCACTTCCCTAACCCCACACACTTTTAAGGGACAGGAGACCGAGGAGGGATAGGGGGTTATCACAGAACATGCCAGTCCGTTTGTCAGAGACTCGAAGCAAATGACTATACAGAAATTCAATCAGAATGGAAGAAGCAAGCTGAGGGGTGGGCTGGGAGCTATTTCTCCCCCCAGAACATTCTACACACTAATAAGCACTAATACGATTAAAAGAAAGAGGGCAATTACATAAAGTACAAAGCCAGTGGCTGGCACACAGTCGGTGTATCAGTTAGCTCTTTCTGTTTAACTGTCCAAAACTAGTGGCTTAAAAACAACAGTTATTTAGCTCATGATTCTGCAGTTTGGCATATTGAGGCTGGCTCACTCGTGCTCTGCCATCAGCTGCCCCGTCACCTAGGGGCTGGCGTGTCTGGGGCGGCCTCAGTAGGGGCAGCTCCTGTGCACAATGAGGCCCCTCGGTTCACGACAGGCTGGCCTGGCCTGTTCCCGTGAGTGCCCCGGGGAGAAGTAGGTGCCTTCTCCTGAGGCCTAGGTGGGGAACTGTACAAACAGTACCCACCGCACTGTTCCGGGCAAAGCAAGTCACTAGGGCAGCCTGAGTTCAAGGAGTAGAAACATCTGGGGACGGCTGGGTGGCTCAGTGGTTGAGCATCTGCCTTCAGCTCAGGTCGTGATTCCCATCCTGGGATGGAGTCCCACATCGGGCTCCCCGCAGGGGGCCTGCTTCTCCCTCTGCCTGTGTCTCTGCCTCTCTCCTTCTCTCTCATGAATAAATAAATAAAATCTTTAAAAAAAAATGTGTAGAGAAATAGCCTCTCGCTATTGGTGGGAGGGGCTGAAAAGTCATCTTGCAAAGTGGAATGACAAAAGATTGTGGCCATTTTGGCAGCCTACTGCTGTGGATACCAGTACATTCTGTGAGTGTGTGTAGTTTTTCAACCATTTCCAAAAGAAATTACATGGACGTGTCAGTTGACAAGCCTACGCTGAAAAGCTGTTTGGAAGAGCGAGACCGCCAGACTGATTAAGAAGGTAGTCAGAGGGGTGACACCTTTGTTAATGTGCTTGTTTCCCCAACAGCCAACCCCCACCCCCAGGGTCCACTGATCCAGCCCCCCTTCTCCCTCCCGTTGGTGTGAGAACCTGGCTGGGCCTTGCCCAAGTCTAGGGGCCTGCCCTCAAGACACGAGGGTGTGCTGAAGGAGACTTTCTCCATCTCCCCGCTCTCCATCTAGCAGTCCTGTTCCCTTGCTTTCTACTGTCTTTTGGGAGTCGTTTCAGTTTCTCTGGGAGGAATGGAGTCTCTACTCTGCGAGTTAGATCTGACGTGCTTATTTTCCTCTTATTTGGGAGTTAGTCACACATGGCCAGGTCCGTGAGATCATCCTGTTTCTCGAGTTGACTAGATATTTGGAGACAAGTGTGAAGAAAGCCAGGCTTTGTCTCAATGTGTACTGACCAGCTTCTGTCACATTCTCAGGTGAGACAAATCCATCAGGGATTTCCCTTCCAAAGTGGGAAACGTGTCGCCTCTTCCTTCTGAGCCCCACCACCAGCGCTATTACATACATATAGACAGTGCGCTCGTAGAACTGCATTGTTCTGTTTCTTCAGCAGAGCAGATACTGTTGCTTCTCATCTTCATCTGCAATTATCTTTTTCATCACCCTTTCTAGCTCAGCATGCTAGACCTATGAGATGTAGGCAAAGTCAGCCAGGTGAGATTTCTGGAAAAGCTTGTTTCCCTGACTTAAAAAAAAAAAAAAAAAAAAAGCAAAAACAAAAGGACGGATGAGCCCTTTGCCCTTCTTCTTTCTTCTTGCCTGGAATATGGATGTAAGGCCAAGAATTACAGCAGCCATATTGTGACCATGAGGACCAAAGTCATGAGCTGAGTGGAATACTACTCAGCCATCAAAAAAATGAAATCTTGCCATTTGCAACAATGTGGGTGGAACTAGAAGATATTATGCTAAGGGAAATAAGTCAGTCAGAGAAAGACAATTATATGATCTCACTCATGTGGAATTTAAGAAACAAAACAGGATCATAGGGGAAAAGAGGGAAAAATAAAACAAGAGGAAATCACAGAGAGAGACAAACAGTAAGAGATTTTTAATCATAGGAAACAAACTGAGGATGGCAGGAGGGGAGGGGGGTGGGATGGGGTAACCGGGTGATGGGCACTAAGGAGGGCACGAGATGTAATGAGACCTGGGTGTTATATAAGACTGATGTGATGAGCACTGGGTATTATACAATAAGTTGGCAAATTGAATTTATTTATTTTGTTTTTAAGATTTTTTATTTATTTATTCATAGACACAGAGAGAGAGAATGAGAGGCAGAGACACAGGCAGAGGGAGAAGCAGGCTCCATGCAGAGAGCCCAACGTGGGACTCGATCCAGGGTCTCCAGGATCATGCCCTGGGCCGCAGGCGGCACTAAACCACTGCGCCACCGGGGCTGCCCAGGCAAATTGAATTTAAATAAAAATTTAAATATTAAAAAAAGATTAACCTCTACTTCTGAAACCAAGAATACATTATGTTAATTAATTGAATTAAATTTTTAAAAACAGCGAAACAGCAAAAAAAAAAAAAAAAAGAAAAGAAAAAAAAAGCCATGAGCTGAGAATGGTAGGGCAAAATGATAGAAGAGTCCTGAGTATCCGACAACTTATTTGAGCAGCTGCACCAGCCCTGGGATTAAGCAAGTTAGTGTAAGTCACTATAAGTTGGATTTTCTTCTTATTTGCAGCCAAACTAATTCTTTGCTGATACAGGCAGGATCCTTCTTGGTTTCAAAGGGAAGTAAGTTCAGGATCCCTGGATGGCTCAGGGGCTTAGCACCTGCCTTCAGCCCAGGGTGTGATCCTGGAGTCCTGGGATCAAATCCCACATCAGGCTCCCTACATGGAGCTGCTTCTCCCTCTGCCTGTGTCTGCCTCTGTGTGTGTATGTCTCTCATGAATAAATAAATAAAATCTTTAAAAAAAAAGGAAATATAACTGAGAGAGCTGAGGATTTCTAAGGAAGTCCCAGGGATCCATCAGTCAGAGAGATCATGGTCTGTTTGAGGCTTCAAGTTTCTACTGCAACGTGCCTGGAAGGGAAAGAAATCAGTATCAGGGAGGGTTAGGACGCCATCACCTGAAACATATTATTATATTTTATTAAACCTCAGGTGCCATCGATTGTAAAGTGCAGCATTATTTTATGCATCACTATGCAAGAAAAAATGTTCTTAGGACCACCAAGAATGATAAGATGCATCTATTCTGATTTTAGGGATTTAAAAATGCTGGGGGCGGGGGAGGGCATCCTAGAATCAGTGAAATATGGCATATGTTTGCCTCTTTCATGATTGCTTGCCATCTCCGTTAGGTCTGACTTGTTCTCCATACCTGGAATCAGGCCGGGTACAGAACAGGCTTCATAGATACTTGTTATTGAAAGCATCGGGGAGCAAGTCCCTGCCTTTCCCATAGCTTCTCATGCCACCCTGGCTGAGCAAAGCATTTCCCTTTGTGCCTCATTTCATCATAATGTGGTTTAACTGAACCTCCTCAGAACAGGAGAAATAAAAAGCCCCACATGGATGGCAAGTGGACCCACACTCCGCATCACCATGGCGATGCCTCCCAGCACCTCAGATGGTTGCAGAAAGGCCTCATTCTCCATCATGGGCTGGAAGCCCTGCTTTCCCCAGAGCCCAATTCCTTCTAAGGCTCTGGGATTAACCCTTTCCTGCCAAGACTTTTCCAACACTCTGGGTTATTAAATGTGCTCCCCGCTAATGGACAAGGGCCGAAGAAATAGGCAAGAGCCTTCAAGCACAGAGATAGAGTTTTGCAATTTGCCGGAGTTTCTCTGGGAACCCAACATGCCAGCGTGTCATTGGCACAAAATACTTCTAAGTACCTCAGCCCTGAGTGTCTCAGAGAGATAGTCTTGCCTAAACAAAATTGCTGAGCTGATGAAGAGGAGGGCTAGGCGTGCCCTTCCTGCACCTTATTCAGAAATAACAAGGGTAATAGTAACAACTCTCACGTAATGAGTGACAAGCGCTTTGTGTACGTCTCCTCATTTAAACTTCACCAAAAACTTGTGGGATAGGAAGTATCATTACCCCCTTTTATAGGTAAGGGACATCGAGGCACGGAGATGCCAAGTCACAGCTAGTAGCATAGCCTGGCTTTGACCTCACAGTCTAGGCTCATTGCCACTATGCTCTACCGCTTTGCGGCGGCCTTACCCTGGGCACCATCGATGCTAGGCTTTGCGCCTGGCAGCAAGGCACAGACAACAACGAAGCCCAGCACCTGCTCTGAAAGAGCTCGTGCTCTGGTGGAGAAGACAGACCTGCCGACAGACCCGGGCAGAGAGGGGTACACGAAGGGCCCTGGGAGCAATCAAGGAGGGCGGTGCAAAGGAAGTGGCTTTGAGGAAGGGATCGGAGGCAAAGTAGGAGTCTGCTTGGTAGGCAAAGGAGGGGCGGGACATCCCAGGGAGAAGCTTCAGGAAGGCTAGATGTGGGGAAAGGGTGGAGGCAGAAAGCAGGGCTGGAAACAAGGAAGGGGCTCCACAGGGAGAGTTTCCCTGCCTGGGTCAGGAGGCCTGGGAAGGATTTAATCAGCAGAGGGACAGGCTTGCTTTGTGTTTTGCGAGGAGCTCTCGGGTAGTTGAGCAGGGGCTGGTTGTGGGGAGGAGGGGACTGGGAGTTCTACATTGCGGGAGCAGCACCATGCAGTGGAGAAGGGCGGACACACATGGGGACCAATTCTGGCTTCACCTATAGAAGGGAGGGGACATCCTTGCCTACAAAACCCTCACACAATCTGCGTAAGCCTTCCATTTGCCCACGTGGCATGACGAGGTCTCTACTCCCACTTCTAAAATAGCCCCACTTCTCTCTCCGATGCCTAAACTTCCACCTCCACAAACTACTCCTCGGTGAAACACTGACCTTTCTTTTTCAGAGTTTTTCTGTTTTTTTTTTTCCCCCCAAAGTGGTTCTTTTAGTTATTTTTTTTTAAATTTCCAAAGTGGCACACCTTTCTTACAGAAAAAGACAACTTAAAGACATCCCAAAGATGTCCTATATTTCCTTCCCATCTGTGGCTGAGATTCTGAGTGTTCCTTAATGGCTCTCCTTGCTTCTTTTTTTTGGGGGGGGAGCCGGGGGGGTTGCAGAACTTAGGTTATATTCTGGGTGGCAATGTGTCTTCCTTAAAAAACCCCTTCCACTTCCTAGACTTTGTTTGCAGCTAGAGGTGACCATGTGACTAGATTTCGGCAATAATATAAGCAGGAGTATCATGTGGGCCTCCCAGGAAGGCTGCTTAAAGGGAGATGACTCGGCAGGAAGTGGGAGAGAATTCTAGTCTTTCTTTTTTTTCCTCCCAGCCTGCAGCCCAATGTAATGTGATGATGGGTGCTTCAGCAGCCATCTAGGATCATGAGGTAAATTTGAGGATGGAGGTTCTGGGGCCACCATTTTCGGGCAGCCACAGTGGGGCCAATAATTGAGTGAAGAAAGCTGGCTGCTGGGAGAAAAGGCTGAGGTAGACACAGGCAGGCAAGTGAGAGGGAGTTGGAGAGGGCAGCTATCCAGAACTTTCCCTTTCCCTTGAGGCCGCAACTATACTACCTGCAGTCAAGTTTCATGTGAATCCCAGTTTCCTATTATTAATGAGCCTTTTCTCTTAAACCTACGTCAGCTTGAATGATGCCCTGTCATTTCCTTTTTCACGTTCCAGATTCCCTTTGAAAATACAAATGCTCCTGAGGAAGTAACGCGTACATCACTCACACCTGAGGATAAACGACTTGTGTCATCTTCCCGAGTGGAAGAAGCAAAGGAGGAGGCAGGCAGCTACCAGCAGCTTCCGGGGAGCAGGTACCCGAGGCGTGGGCCGTGCCCGCGAGCCGTGCTCTCACTGCGCTCAGGTCTGCAGGAGTTGGCCAGAAAGTTCCTGGAGAGAGTTGTTCTAAAACATACGGGGTATAATGCAGAAGGTAAAGAATGAGCTGGAAGTCTTATCTCTTCAGCCTGGATCTGCAGCCCATACCTAATTCAGCAGAAATTCCAGACTGTAAGATATTTTGCTCTGTCTAAAAGGGTAGGAGTTTCTTTATTTTGTTGCACCCCAAACTTGCCATCCCTCAACCTAGTAATTTCTCCCACCTTCTCATATCCCAGGCAACAAACGATTCTTTAACAATAAAAAAAAAAAAAAAAATCAGCATTCTTAGTTTACCTACCTAAACAAGTGGCTTTTTTTAATGGCTGGCTTTCGGGAAGGCCATCTAAAACACCTACACCCCCAAAGAACCACCAGTAGCAAGTGCCAAAGCCACATTTTCCCTTACTTGAACTTATTTATACCCTTTCTCGTTCCACAAGGGATCTGAGGGGGCTGCGAACTCTCTGTGTCATCAGATCATTACTCTAAACTTACAATGCACGCTGGCTGTGCACAGAGGGCTAGAAATATGACAATGGCAAAGGCGAATCCAACACTCACTGCGCTAAGTGACGGGCTCATTCGGTCTGTGAGAGGGACCACTGTGTTTCACCGAATTGACATCACCATCGATGGTGAGTTGCACCATTACGAGCAGCTAAGAAAGAAAAAAAAAAATCTCGATTAAACTGGAAGAGCTGATACTGCTCAGGATATGGGAGATTGTGTGGTCAAAACAGAACCCCAAAGTTCAATGGCTAAAGAAGAAAGGTTTATGCTCCTCTCCCCTTAAATGCCCAGGGGCCCCACCTGGTCTCCGCCGTGGGACCCAGGCCCACGGAACAGCCTCTATCTGGAACTTCGCTGGCTGCCTTTTAAAGCTACAGCCAGGATGTGATACATGTCACTTCCCTGCACACTCCACTGGCCGGAGCAAGTCACATGGCCACCCCTGAGCTCCGCAGAGGGGAGGCGGGCTCCTGCAGGGAGGGGCATTGCAGCAAATGGTCGTACAGTTCCCGACGTCTGCATTGATTGGAAGACATATCCTGCATCTCCCAGTTTCAGGGATTTTATTAAAAGGTAAACACCTGTACATCCTGGAATGGATGAGATGCAGAAGCTGTCACACCCACTATTCAGGTGAGGGACGGAGGCTTAGGTGGGTCACATGAGGATGCCCTTGAGGCCTTGGAGTGGAAGAGCTAGGGCTTCAGCCCAGGTCTCACCCGCTCCACCTTTACCCTGGCCCCACTGAGCCCATGTGCAGGTGGCCGGATGTGTCAAGTGCTGGGGAAGCCTTGGGGTGGGGGTAGGGGCGGGGTGGCCTAATGACCCTCCACGCTGACTGTGCTAGGTACAACACTGAGGAACAGGTCTTCAGTTCCTTTAAACAAGGTGCCCCAGGTCAGCCAGGGGTCAAAAGGAAGATTCACGGAGGCCAGCTACTGGCTGTGGAGAGACAGGCACGCGCTCAGAGGCGAATACACGTGAGCCCTTCCACTACAGGGCTGGCCGCGGCCCTGGTAAATCAGCCCGTAAAGAGATGACTCTTGACTCCAGGCAGAGGCCTGGTGGGTGTGGGTCGAGTGCCAGGAAGCCAGTGAGCTGGCCATTGGAATGTGAGTGTGGGTGGGGTGGGGGGAAGTGGCCACCGGCCTCCACTGAGTCACAGAGGACTGAGTGGGGGAGGGCGGCCGGCCCCACCTTAGTGCAGCAGGAAGGAGCAAGGTCGGAAGAGTCAGAGGTTAGGGGGGTAGACAGGTGGGCTCGGGCCCCAGCGGCACCCTGACGTGGCTGGCAGACAGGCCTTTGGTGCAAGCATTGCTCAGTGAACACCGCCCCGCATCCAGTTGGTGATCCAGAAGGCTCCTTCTGGGATGTAAATCAGGTTTGCCATGAGAACATCCAGAACCCTGCCTTTGTCTGGGGAGCAGTTCCAAAGCAGCAGGCCAGGGCGTCCCATGCAGATCCTGAGAAGTAGGGATCTAGGGTCCCTTAGCTGCCCTCCTCCCCAGAGCGAGGGTCACAACGAGGAGCAAGCTTTCGGACATTTTCAAACACGGTTACCAAGTAAAGGCGAGGGTTAGAAGCAGGTTGAAAAGGAGAGAATGGCTGGAGGAGATGTGGTCAACATCAGAAGATGAAATAAAGCCAGCTCAAGGCCGGACTGCTGGCGCGTCCCAGCTCTGCCTTCAAAGGGAAGGGGATTAGGGTGCAGGGAAGGGGGCCCCTCTCTCTCCTCTCCACCCCTCCAGGTCCTCCTCCTGAAGGACTCCCGGCCTCGCCGAACAAGGACTGTGTCCCCTCTTCCTTCCTGGGGCTCCTCTGACGGGGGTGGGGGGGGGGGGAGCCTGGCCTAAAAGTAGAACGGGGTGGGGGAAAGTGTTGGCTCACCTGAGGGAGCAAAGACGACTCCCTCAGGCCTCACGGGCCGGGCCGCGGCCGAAAGTTGGGCCCAGAGACGGGCGAGCAAACAGCAGACAGACCCGTTTCATCGAGTGTTTGGTGCCCCACGAGCCTTCAGGAGGAAACGAGGCGGGAAGAAACCGGGGTGTCTTATGCTGGGTCTGAGGAAGAGCTCAGACAAGGGGGAAGGGGCCTGAGGGCCGGCGACCTGGGGGAGGCCTAGCGCGGCCTCTCCGCAGGGTTCCTCTCCGGCCCCTTGGCCCTTGTCCGCAGAGACCCGGAGCTCCCTTCCCGGGCGGAGGGCGGCCTCACACGGGGTCCGCGGGTTCCGGATTCCTTCCCGGGAAGAAGGGGGCGCCCAGAGTCATCTTCTGGCTTCCGCTGTTTTCTCCAAAACCCTCAGCCTGAAATATTCAAGGTGCCGAGATGCCATATTTTGGGGGCAGCGTGTCCTTGAACCTCATGGGGAGCTGGAGCCTGTGGCCTCGGTGGGGGCGGGGGGCTGACCAACGAGAGACTTAGACCCGGCGTCTGTCTGTCCCCGCCGGTGCTCCCCTGCACCTTTATCTCTTTGGGATCCTTTCCTCCTCTCAGGCTGGCCGCCCCTAAGGCCGGAGCATGGCCTTGCCACCCGGTTCCTGCCCTTACATCCTCAAAGCCAGGAGGGGCCGCCTCTTCCTCTGCCGCCCAGCGGAGTGTACCCTGCGGAGTGTGTACCCCAGCAGTGTACCCTGGGGGGTGGGTACCCCAACGGAGTGTACCCCGGGACATGTACCAGCAGAGTGTGCCTCTGGGGGGTGTACCCCAGCGGATTATACCCCGGGGGGTGTGTACCCCAGGGGGTGAGTACCCCAAGGGACTGTACCCCGGGGCGTGTACCCAGCGGAGTGTACCCCGGGGGCGGGCACCTCAGTACAGTGTACCCCGGGGGCGGGCACCCCAGCAGAGTGTGACCCGGGGGCATGTACCCAGAGGAGTGTACCCTGGGGGCGGGCACCCCAGCGGAGTGGATCCCGGGGGGCGTGTACTCCAGCGGAATGTACCCCGGGGTGTGTGTACCCCTATGGCATATATCCTGGGGGGGTGTGCCCTAGCGCAGTGTACCCTGGGGGGCGTGAACCCCGGGGCGTGTACCCCTGCGGCCTGCACCCCGCAGCCTGTACCCCGCAGCTGTACCCCAGGGGCATGTACCCCGCGGTGTGTGCCCCATAGCTGTACCCCTGCAGCCTGCATCCTGCGGCCTATACCCTGTAGCTGTACCCCGTAGCTGTACCCCTGAGGCCTGCATCCCACGGCCTGTACCCCGTAGCTGTACCCCGTAGCTGTACCCCTAAGGCCTGTACCCTGCGGCCTGTACCCTGTAGCTGTACCCCTGAGGCCTGTACCCCGCGGCCTGTACCCTGTAGCTGTACCCCTGAGGCCTGCATCCCGCGGCCTGTACCCCGTAGCTGTACCCCTGAGGCCTGCACCCCATAGCCTGTACCCTGTAGCTGTACCCCTGAGGCCTGCACCCCGCAGCCTGTACCTCGTAGCTGTACCCGGTGGCCTGCACCCCGTGGCCTGTACCCCGGGGGCATGCACCCCACGGCCTGCACCCTGCGGCCTGTACCCCGTAGCTGTACCCCCGGGGCATGCACCCCGTGGCCTGTACCCCGTAGCTGTACCCCGTAGCTGTACCCCTGAGGCTGCACCCCACGGCCTGTACCCTGTAGCTGTACCCCTGAGGCCTGCACCCTGTGGCCTGTACCCCGTAGCTGTACCCTTGAGGCCTGCACCTCATGGCCTGTACCCCGGGGGCGTGCACCCCACGGCCTGCACCCTGCGGCCTGTACCCCGTAGCTGTACCCCCGGGGCGTGCACCCCGCGGCGTGTGCCCCGAGGGCTGGGGCTGTGAGGTCTGAAGGGAACATGGGCACAGCCGGTGCAAGGAAGGCCGGGTGGCCCGAGCCGCTCGGATCCTGCTCACCCACCGTCTAAGGCTGCAGGTGCTAAGACATCAGCTGCACTGTGACTCCCTCACGGGGGCTGTGGCCTGTGCTTGGGCTGCTGCCCTCCCCCACCCCCCACGCCCCTAAGCAGCCCTCAGTCAAGGTGCGCTTGCTGGTGGACCAATTCTTAAAACCAATGAGCCCGCTGGGCCGCTGATCACTAAAAAGAGACCCCACCGTGAAGCCCAGAGTGGATCCAGAATCTTCAGGATCTTCCGGGCTCCTTGGAAATCCAAAATCATCTGGGGGTGGGGGGTGGGGTGGGGGTGGATCCAGACCTCCTCCTGCTGCTCTGCTGCACCCAAGGACAGAAAGGCCCCCCATCCCCCCAGTGCCCCCACCCCTCCCAGGGCCAGGAAAGGCAGTTTCCCTAAGGAGGACTCTGCAGCTCTCTGCCCCCCACCAAACATCTCGGCCCCAGGGCCGTGGTAAGAGTGGCCAGTGACGGGGCGGCAGCGGGCGCAGTCCCTCCTGCAGATACGATACCCACGTGCGCCGCCCAGACAGTCAGGGTTATAATTTGTCATTTAACGTGTCCGTTTGAGGGGTGATGATCTCTGTGGCTTTCAGCTTTGTAATCGCTCGTTCCCCACCCCAGGGTCCCGGGGCTGCCCAGCAGGGCCTCTTGGGTCCTCCGCCAGCCTCCGCTCCCACCTTCCCCAGCTGTCTCTCCTGAGGGCTGCAAGATTCAAAAGCAGGGCCGTTCTGCTCACTCCTCCGTCGGTGAGCATTTATTGATTAATCCGTCAGTCGATAAGTACTTAGTGAGCATCTGTTCTGTGTATCAGTCATTGTGCTGGGAGCTAAGAGGACCCCTGAGAAGTGTAAAATTGGACCCACTCTCCGGGAGCTATGTCCACACAGGGAGCTCCCTGAAGACACACGATACTGGCCTGGATGGTCTTAAATGTTCTTGAGGGCACTGATTATGTGGTTACAGACTAAGTGGTTAGGTTCGGGGCAGGCCGTGACGGATGGGGGGGGGTCTGGCTACCTGGTAGGAGGTGGTGGGTGGGGGACGCTGTATTTCGGGGGCTGGAAGTAGGAAAGTACAGAGTGTCCTCCAGGGTCAGGGGGTCTGAGTGCTTGGGTGGAGGATTTAGGAAGATACGACAGAAGGTTCACTACAGTATCGGTTAGAGCTAACGGGCACGGATAGATGCATAACGCATCTCAGGCAGGAGAGAGACGGTGAGAATTTGAGCAGGTGAAAATCTAAAGTCGAGAAGAGTTTTTATAATAGCGTTCACACCCCACTGGGCCACTGTCGCCTCTCTGATGGACACTGCCGCCTTTGCCCTCCGCAGCCACCCCTGCTTCTTTTTTTTTTTTTTTAAACGGAACGTCTGGGATCCCAGATCTCAAGTGCTAAAACTGGAACCACCCTGGGTAAACTGGGATGGAGGGCAGCCCCGTTAGGGCCTCTTGAAGCTCTTGGGGAAAAGACCCCCGAATGAGCTCACCGGCCGTTCCCGGTGCACCGTCTCTAACATCGGCCAGCCTCCCCTGCTTGGGCAGTCCTGGGCCCAGCCCGGCTCCCCGCCACCCCTGCCCCCTTCTCCGCAGCAGTGGTCTCCCGTCTCACCATGGCTCTCGCTCCAACTGCCTACCCGGCTCCCAGCGCACACCCTTTGCAGCTGACTTCTAATTTCACAGGAAAGGGAGACCGTTGGCCGTAAAACCCCTCATGCTCAGAATGCTTGTCCTTTCCTGCTGCTGGAGGAAGCCTTTCTCTGTCTCAGTGCGTTACTCCTCAGGAACCCAGAGGCCACCCCCGCCACGCCCCGCCGCACCTGTCAGGATCACCCTCCCTCGCTCCTGCCAAGGCTCACCTCTTTCTCACTATCCCTTCATCCTGGCTTCTGCCCTTACCCTGCTCTTGCAGGACCCGTCCCTGGGCTTCTTGGGGACCCATCCCTGGGCTCATCTGAAGCCACAGCTGCCGGCTCAGGGTGCTCCTGTGGACACCTCCTTTTTGAAGCCTGCCTGCCCTCCTCCCTTGATATCGATATCACCCCCTCCTACCTCTCTGGCCTTTCCTGTTCAGTCTGTTCAGGGACTTCTCTTCCTTTGCACTGTAAATACCCGTCTTTCCTTCCCTCCTCAAGTGTACTGGCTTCTTCTGGACGATTTCCGTCTCTAACAGTGGTTTCGGCGATTATCAGATCCTGACAGCTCCTCAATCTGTAGCTCCAGCCAAGACTTTTGTTCTCTGCCCTGACCTGTACGTGTTATGAAGTCATCAGTGTGATGGTCAAGGCCCGTGATTTTGGAGTCGGACAGATCCAAGTTTGAGTCCTGGCTCTACCACTTATTTACTGTGTGACTTGGGTCAGACGTTTACACTCTCCGTGCTTCGGTTCTCTCAGTTGTAAACCAGAGATCAGAATATACTTACCTCGTGGGGCTGTTGAAAAGATTAAATGAGATTATGCAGAATGCTTAATACAATGTCTGGCTCCTAATAACAATCAATGCACTTATTTTTATAGCATTATTTTTGTGTGTGTGCCTGTATTTCCTGAACTACTAGCCCCTAAGCGATTGAAATCATTCAATTATTAAAAACAAAAAATTTGAAACCCCGTAGGGTAGGTGTTATATACTCTCTACGGGTGAAAAAACGGAGGTTGACAGACAGAGCAACTTGAGTCAGGTCACTGGCTGGCAGAGAGGCCAAGCCCAGCTTTGAACAGATTGATGCCGAAGTCCTCCTTCTCAGCCACTGTAAGAACCCGCGTCTCGTTGTACCCAAATCAACATTCATTCTCTTTTCTGTGTCCCATGCTTGCCCTTCTGCTTAGAGTCCTGTTGTGCCAGAAGGATGTAGCACTAACCCGGTCAGCAAAAATCAACTGGGGGCGGGGGAGAAGGGTGTGGAGGGTGTGTGGAGCCAGTCTGCTGGCTCCTTCCCTGGGGCTACTCCACCCAACCTTCAGGGGTCCCTTCCCGCATCTCTCCATCCACTGCCTCTGCCCTCCTGCAGCCCCTCCACATTTTCGGTGGGGCACTTCCTAAAGCCCCCTGCTAGAGCCAGCACCTACGAGAGTCATCAAATAACCTCTAAGGATCCCTGGCTGGTCTTAGCCTTGCCCCCAGGTCCACCCTTTGCCCTGCCCCTAGGGTCTCAGTGCTAACACCTAACCCTGTTCAGTTCATTCTCCTGAGGGTCCCCCATTTCCCCAGGACGAAATGTCAGGGAGATTCAGGCAAAAGAGAAATTCCCGTATGAAAGGTTTTGGGGCCCCTCGTTGGAAAGGGGATTGCCAAAATGTGAGCCTCTGGGGTCTAGGGAAGATCATCCTCCTGCAGACATTGGGTGTAAGAACCTGGCAGTGGTGTCCAGGTAGATGTTTTTTGTCTCGGCTGCCGCCCAGGCCTCCCCGAGCTGTCCCTGTCGCCCCAGGAGGGGTCAGTAGCGAGCAAAAGGTGTTGCTACCGGATGGGACTGGTGACCTTGCTTCTGTGCTGCCGATCCAGTTTCCCGGGCAGAAGTCCGAAGAAAACACTCCGGCCACACAAGTGGTCTTTTATTAGCATCTTTTCTGGCAGTCTCGGGGAGAATTTAGGGCTGAAGCGACTGGAAACTAGATGCTCCTGCCCCTGCCCCGCCTCCCCCTCCTGTCCCTGGGGCCACCAGGGGCCCCGGACGGGAGGACAGGCTGCGGACTTGGCTGGCTGGCCGGGCCTCGGGCACAGGCCTGTGGGAGGGCCTCCGCGGTCCTGGCTCCTCCAGGCATCCAGCCTCCTGCAGCCCCCCCTTGCCGTGACTCACACGGTTCCCTGCGCGGCGGCGGGAGGGGGCCGGGGGGTGCGGGGTGAGGGGGTCCGGAGGTGGCACCGGCCCTGGTCAGGCCGGGTGGTGTGGGGCTGGCTCCGGTGTGCAGGAGGCCTCTCTGAGCCTTCCCGGGGTGTCTCCCCGTCCACCGTGCAGGGAGACCTGAGTCTGGGGGAGGCAGAGGGTATGAGGGTATGGATCGGGAGCCCCAAGCTGTTAAAAGTTGGTGGGAAGGGGCGGATGAGAATACCAAACAAAGGGAGAACCCTAAAGACAGAGGCTTACCTGCCCTGCAGCCCGGGGCGTGGCTGGATTGGTGGGGCCCAGCTGCGGGTTGCCTCTTGGGTACTTGCCAGAAGTCCTTGGGCTACTTTGAGATTTATGAGCATCAGCTTCTTACCTACTGGAATTCTGGAACTTTGGAGCCAGAGAAACCAGACAGAGCACCCATAGTTGTCAGTTCCTTACTTTAATGAGGAGGCCTGGAGGGCTAGGTGGCCTGGCCTGGTCCGTGCTGTTCCTGCTGTTAGTGATGAGTCACCCCTGGAACCCAAGTCCCCAGCTCTCCTGACAGCTGTTGTCAAAGGAGCATCTGCTCCTTGCCCTACCTGCTGGGTGGAGGGCTGGTGGCAGGGGGGGGGGGGGCTGGTTGGTGTGGGGTACACCGCCGGGAGCTGGCATTAGGGAAGCATTAATCGAATGAATGGGGTCTCCTGTGGGTTAAGAGCGTAGTGGTGGGCAAACGGTTTCGTGTCGCAGCTGGAAACTGGATCATCCGTGCCCCTCGTCTACAGCACAGCCTCCAGGGTCGTGAGATTCAAGCCCTAGTCCCACTCTTCGAGCGGGTTTGCAACTCAGTAAATTGTAGGTGGTAATTGATAGACAGGTAAATTCGGTCCTATAGGTAGAGATTTGACTTCTTCCCACCCCCACCACGTTGGCAGGAAAAAAAAAAATCCATTCCAGTCTTCATTTGCAATTCATCTCAACATTCCCTTAACTCCAAGTAGATTTGTGCTGTTTTGACTTTTCCTTTGAACCAGTTATAACATCTACCTGCCTGGCTCTGTCCTATCATTTGAGCAAAATAAATTCTTTTTTTTAAATATTATTTATTTATTTATTCATGGGAGACAGAGAGAGAGAGAGAGAGAGAGAGAGAGAGAGAGAGAGAGAGAAGCAGGCTCCACACAGGGAGCCTGATGTGGGACTCAATCCCGGGATCCCGGGACTCGACTCGATCCTGGGACTCCAGGACTACACCCTGGGCCAAAGGCAGGCACCAAACCGCTGAGCCATCCAGGGATCCCAGCAAAATAAATTCTTTAGCACGTGGTTCATGTTTTGAATATTTCTACGGAAGTCCCGATTTTACCTTGAGACGGCGTCACAGCTCCTCGGTCAGGCACAGCCGTCCCTCCGTGTGCTGTGGGGAGTCCCTGCCCGATGAGTCTGTCCACACGACCCCAACCTCAGTCACTCTTCTCCGGGTTTGCCTGGGGGCGGACAGAGGGGTTGACCGGGCCCTGCATCTCCACTCGCTGTTTCCAAAAACTGTGTCAGAGAGGAAGTCGAACCCAGTGCTGAGGACACGAAGGCGTCTTGGAGGAGAGGCGGAGGGCCGGGGAGAGAGCCTGGCTAGGGGCCTCTTCGGGTCATCTGTCCAGGGTTTGAAACTCTTTCCTCTGTCTTCTTGCTCATGGGTTGTTAGAACATCGAATAACAGAAGTACTTGCTTACTCTACTAAAAAGAGGGGGAGGAAGGGAGAGGGAGATGGGAGGAGATGAGGGAGCAGTGAGAGACAGAAGAAAGGGCAGCAGGGCCCAGAGACGTCTCATCACGGTCCCCTGGGCGACACAACATGATCCAAGGACAGGGCGTTAAATCAATAACGTGTTGAGATTATCCCTTCGTCGCTTCTGATGCTGTGAAAGAGAAGGCCTCAGCTTGGGGCTAGTCTGTCTTCGACACGTCTCTTAACATTTCCCATCTCCCCCCATCACCAAGGTGGGTCGGCCTCCAGCTCTGGGCCTCCTGCCCCGACCGACCGACAGGATCCAGCCAGAGTTTCATACCATTGCTCTGTTTTCGTTGTATATCTCTTCCTGTTTTATCATTTCCTCCTGCTTATAGCAAGGAATACTGATTTTTTTTTCACTGATGGAAACCTCCTTTTAAAAGTAATTGTATTCAGGTTTTTAAGAGGGAGTCAAGAGGGGGAAAAAAACAGCAATGTCAAAAAAAATTTAAGTAAATTGAGTATATGCAAAAATCACGAGGGCGGCACAAAATGACTGGAATTTTGGCCTGAAATAGAGAAGAAAAGGGAAGAAGACAAAGAAGAAAAGAGAAAGAAAACAGTAGGAAGGAGAGAAGTGAAACTGCTGAGGGGAGGGGCGGGGAAGGAGGTTGGGGGGGGTGGTCAGAGGGGGGTGTGTGTGGTAGGGGTGGTGGGGTTGGGGCCTGGGGCCGGGGAGCCCTGGTGAGGCAGCACAGTGAGTGCGGAGGGCCTAGAGGCATGGAGGAGGTCCGGCTTTTATGTTTGGGGTCGAGGGGAAGATAGGGTGTCTCAAATGTATCCCGACAGCTTCAGAGGCTGGGAAGTTATTCAGGGAAAATGTGAGTGGTTTAGGGTGACTCTGACCTTCAAGAAAGGGAAGGAGGGGGTGGTCCCTGCCGTGGGCTGCCCTGCAGATGAACTCTATACTCTCTTTCTGCCATTAAATAGCTACTGGAGTAGACTTCACTTCATTTTTTCTTTCTTCATTGGTATTCATTAGATATTTTTAAATGTCTAATTGCAAGAGCTCATTTCAGGAAGCTTGAATGTTCATGCCGTGGCATGAAATTTGTGTCCAGTAACTCAGAGCCTGTCTGCTTCACTACTTAATTTAGAGATATGCTGGTTGGTGCAAGGCTTCTGGTGCCAAAAAAATCTCTCATTTCTGAAGACTTCTAGCCAAGCTCAATGAAAAATACAGCCATAAATACTCATTCCAACGACTCCCCAGGCCATAGTCACAAAGCTTTTACACTGCATTTACTCAGGGCTCCCCAGCCAAAATTATCTCTCTCATTCTTCTCCAGGGTCCTTGGAATCGTCTGTGTCCTCCCACCACCTGCCTCACTGTGTACCCCGTTTTCTTGCAGGCCATGTGTCTAGTGCCAGGTGGAAGCAGTGGGCCCTGATTTCCTGCAGCGATAAGCCTCTGACTCTCTGGCTTACTGGGAAGTGATGCCCTGGCCAGAGGCATTGGAGGCCGAAGCCTCGGATTCTGGCTTTTACTCTGGGAGGCCCTTGTCATTGGGGGTTCAGATATCCAGGCAGAGGTGAGGGGTCCCTGGGTGCTGGCCTGCAGGGTGGGTTTGCAAAGTTGATCCCTTTGGTCTAGCTTCCGAAGGCCAGGCGTAGACCAGTCACCGGCCAGCCCACACAAGGATGTGCTTGTGTTTCTCAATGCTGGCTACATATTAGAACTAACTGGGGAGCTTTAGAAATATTGATGCCTGAGCCCTGCCCCAGATTATTTAAATCTAGAATTTCTGAGGGCTAAACTTGGCCATTGTTTTTTTTTTTTAATTTTTTAATTGAGCTATAATTTAAATAAAGCAAAGTGCACAGGTTCTAAGGATACAGCTTCCTGAATTTTTGCACCTGGGCAACTACTACTGAGATCAATATTCAAGATGTGAAAGCTTCTAGCCCCTCCAAAAGCTCCTTTCTGCAGATGTCAAATATCACACAGCCCGTCAGATCAGGTGCAGCCGGCACCTCTCTTGAACTTTTCTAGTCTTCCCAAACTGCTGGGGTAGGAGAGGAAAAAAAATTTTTCCCTCCATCCATCTCAAGTTCAGTGGCTGGAGCTCTGTAAATCTGACTCACAGAAGACAGAATAATGAGAGAAAAACAGAGGTTTACAAACAGACACATCGTGCATAGCCATGGAGCCCTCTGCACCAAATCACAATGTATTTTTCAAAAAGAGACAGGACAAAGGAGAAGACTTTGAACTTCTAAGGGCAGAGTGTGGGAAGGCAAATAGCCAGGGAAACGGAGGAAGATGCGGGCTAGTATTAGCAAGGTGTGTGATACAGATTCCTCTGGTGCTGTCTCTGGGCTACCGAGGGTCTAGAGAAGCCTCCAGGGACTGACTTGTGTCCTTCCTGACAGAGAGGGCGGGGGGGAGGGGGACACCCATACAAATCTATATCTTCCCTTTTTAGGCACACAGGGGGAGGACAGAGAGCTTGTCTGTATCTGCTTCTTCAGAATTATCTTCAGCTCAAATTAGTCTTCAGGCCCAAATGGCATGTATCGGGGAGGCCTATTCTGCTCCCCTTCCTGGGAGACCCCTGTCCAGTGCTCTAGGTCCACCTCTTGGTCCCTGCATGAGGCTTGAGGGGAAGGGGAATGGCCGGGACTCCAGAGCAACCCTCTCCCTAGGGCCTTCACCACTAACATGCAGAAGGAGTGACTCAAACAGGTGCCTGATGCCTTCAGGAAAGTGGAAGCCTGGTGGGTTGGTTTTTTTTTTTTTTTTTTTTTTTGCTTGTTTATTTCTTTGTCTTTAGAGCCTCAGGCCTGCCCCTGCCTCAAGTGTTTCTGTTTTTCCTATTTAACCTCCTACCCAGAAAGTTCAACACCTTTCCTTTAAAAAGCTGCTTTTGTCACCATTTATTTTTTAAGATTTTATTTATTTATTCAAGAGAGACACCGAGAGAGAGGCAGAGACACAGGCAGAGGGAGAAGCAGGCTCCCTGCGGGAAGCCCGATGCAGAACTCGATCTTGGGACCCTGGGATCATGCCCTGAGCCGAAGGCAGGCGCTCAACCACTGAGTCACCCAGGTGCCCTGTCACCGACCTTTTAAAAGTCCCAGATCACCTCTCTGGTATTATTGTTCTGTGTATGTAGAGTAAAATATACATCACATAAAAATTTCCATTTTAACCATTATTAAGTGTGCAGCTCAGTGGCATTAACTACATTCACATCATTGTGCAAACCATCACCCCACCCCTGATCTGGAAGTTTTTCAGCGTCCCAAAGGGACCCTTGGTACCGACCCAGGCATGACGCCTCTCGCCCCGGCCTCTGACCATCCTCCCTCTGTCCCCGGAGTTCGCCTTCCCTAGGGGGCCTCATGCCAGTGGAATCCTACGATGTCGGTCCTTTCCCGAATTCCACTAATGATGCCACGTCCTTAAGGCTCAGCCGTGCTGTAGCAGATTGCGCGACGTCCTCCCTTTTGAAGGACGAATAATAGTCCATTGTTTGGAGATACCACCTTTTGCTCCTGCGCTCATCTGGGGCCCTGACTGTTCCCACCGGTAACACGGTTAGGGAGGCCGGGGCCCCGCTGGCTGTAGGAACCCTACCGCGTCCACACCTGTCCATGCACTTCTGCTGACGCTAGTGTGCGGCAGGGTCAGGCTCTGGCCCGGAGGCTCCTAATGCATGGTCCCTCTTCTCGGAGGGACCCCCCACAGGGCAGTTGGAGAAGCCAGGAGGTGGGGGCACCAGGCAGGCCCTGGTACCATGGGGACTTCTGATTGATCCCGGGTCACGGCCGGTGCTGCCTCCTTGGAGGTGGGCAGGCTCCTGTTCCACCCAGCCACCACAGCATCCTTGAGCCCCAGAAAGTTCCTGGACTTTTTTGCAAGTTGGCTCTCCTTTTTCTCTTGAGATCAGCTCTGCACATGAAGAGTGGTAGAGAGGACCTTGTCTTCCACAAAAGATCCTGCTGCACTTTCCCCCGCCCCAGCAGACTCCACTAACACGACCACAAGGGGCCACTCCAAATATCTTCCTAGAACAAAAAAAAAAAATCTGCTCCAAGATGATTTCCGGCTTCTATCAAACCCCGGAAGCAGCTGGCAGCCCATAAATTGTCGTTTCAGGGGCTAAAAGGATATCAGCTTTGCTTAGCCAAGCACCGCACGGTAGTCACAGGCCTGCCAGGTGACGAGATCTGGCCGCGGGCCTGCACTGCACAGGGTAGCATGGGTGCAGTTTACCTGGTCTGCAGGGCCCGCTGTGCCATGGGGGCTGGGAGAGGTCCATTTCACTCCACCCCAAGGGGTACCTGGTGCGGCGCACTGGGGAGTGGGGACCTCGGGGGTGAGGGCTGTAAAGCTGGGATCTCCAGGGCTGGCAGCCGGGGATCCTGGGGTCAGTGCTCTGGGCTGCCACCTTAGCCTCTCTGGCAGGAGTGGCAGCGCCAATGCTTGCCTTGGCTTCCAGGGCCAAGACAGTGAGCTCACGTGCTCCTCCTAAAATCGGCACCAGAAGAAGCCGAAGTTCTGGGTTACGCAAGTGGGGGCCGAAGCCAAGGAAATCTGAGTTTTTATTGCTAATGGGGGTCCCTTTGGGGCCTTGGAAAAATTCTCCTTCACCTGGGTAATCCTCAAATTCCCATCAACAAATAGTAGGACTGGTTCTTAGAGAGGTAGCTTCAAATCTCCCCATTTCCCAGGACTACAGTCAGCCTAATTTGAGTTTCACCTTCCCCGACTGTCCCTGCTCCGGGGGTGCTGCTGTAGAGTAAAAAAGGGTTCTGGACACAAGGCTCTAGAGGCAGGGTGCACACAAACGTGGATTGTGTGCCTTGGAACAAGTAGTGAGGCTTATCAAGACTTTCCAGCCTTCTGCTTTTCATAAAGCAGTTCTTGTCCTGAGGATGAAACAGAGAGACAGCAAGAGCCCAGTAAACTAGGTCTGCCTGCTGGTGGCCAGAACAGGTCAAGCATTTCTGGGGCCACCACCTTCTTGGGGGCTTATTAAGGTCAAAGTCTTTTCTAATAAGGGCCAGGCAGCTGGTGAGCAGTAACTGCCTTCTCTTCATTGCAGCAGGAGCTGGAGCCCAACCGAGGGAGGCAGGGCTGGGACCTAGTCAACCCTGGCCAAGAATGGGGTATTAGAGACTCACAAGTTTTTTATGTTCTTCTTTCCCTTGCTAGGCTCTGCTCCCCAGCAAGCTTCAAGGGAGCACCAATTTTGTACAAGTCATTGCCCCGAGGGAAGAGAAAGAAAGAAGATAACAAGAAATTTACCATCTGGTAGAGGAGGGAGTCAGGCATATAAAGAAAGGAATCGATGCCCCAAATAAAGTGTAGAAGAGGAAACTCTTTCCCTCTACCCTCCTAGATTTGATAGCGGGGTCAATGAAATCAACGACAAGAGGCAGATTAGCTGGAGAAAAGATAAACACATTTATTAATTTTTAATATTACATGGACAAGGGCATCCGAGAGGGGAAAAAAGCAAATACCTGAAAAAAAAAAAAAAAAGATGAGATTTGAGAGCCTATATACCATCTTAATGGAGAAGAAGGGGAGATGCAGGTCACGTGGGGGAGGGTAAATGATTGGGAAGGATGAACGGGCCCTCAGAAGAACGGATGGGAGGTGTGAGGGTGTGGTGTGGACTTGTAGTCTCCTCTCCTGGGGTGGGAGTCGCTACGGTTGATGAATCTCCCGGGTTGGGGACTTAGGACCATGGAGACCCTTTCAGAGGCTCTGAGTTTAGGCAGATGAGGGCAGTTCAGAGAGAGCCCCTCCCTGCCTCTGCTGTTTTTCAAGTGCCTTCAGCTCAAAATAATCGATAGGGCCAAGCAGCATGTTCTTGATCTCCTTCAAAAGCATGAGTGGAAAATGCCGAGTTCTGTTCACAAAATAAGTAATCCTCAAGCTGTGTGGAATGCTGTTCTGTGAAGCCTGCGGCATTGTTTTCATACAAGTTCAGTATTCTTTTAAATAATGGCAGAACCCTAACAAAATTTTATTAGGGTCAGATGTGTGCTAAGCACTCCGCGAGCATTAGTTTGTGTAGTGGCTGTGACGACCCTGAGAGGAAGGTACTGCCATCATTTTCTCCATTTTACAGACCAGGTCAGAGATGGTTAGAGATGTTAAATTGTATCCCTGTAGGAAGGGGAGCCAGAACCTTGACCCAGTTTGGTCCGACTCTAAAGCTTGAGTTCTGAATACGATGCTGCGCTGGACGTCCAGATGCATCAATAGGCATTTTGGAGGGAGCTCCAAAAAAGCGGGAGCTGACTGGTTCTAGTACAATCCAGCCTATAGCTCTACGTCAGTATTTTGCCTCAAAGGCTACGGTTTCCTTCTCCTTTATTTTAATGATTGAACCAGATGACTACAAATGCACCTTCCATTTACTAAAATTCCCTCAATCTAGGATGTTTAAGTTCCTACAATGAAACTTTCTCATGTGCACTCCCTTAAGTGCCTTAATTCCAAGGAACAAGGCAAGCAAGCTACTGTTGTACTTACCCACTCTCGGACCTTCGGGAAGGTTGCTAAAAAGGCCGAATGCAGTAGCAGGGTCGATCAAGGGAGTCCAAGGTAGGGAGCCACAATCACTTTAGGAAGGAACTCAGTACTCCTACCCTAACACACACGATGTGTATTAGAGTTGACTGCTACGTCAAACAGCCAGCACGTATCAATGGCTTAACCCAAGGAAAGTTTATTTCTCACTTAGGAATAGTCCAACCCAAGTGTCCTACTTCTATGGCTCTTCTCCAAGGGGCTTCTCAGGAACCCAGGCTCTGCCTATTTCCTAGGTCCTCAGAATACTTTGGCTCCAGTTGCAGAGGATCCCCTGAAAGGCTTTTAGGGAGCAAGAAGTAGCATCTTACTTCTACCCCATTCCATTGGTCAGAATTGGTCGAATGATCCCACCTGCTTTCCCAGGAGGACTGGGAAATGTAGTCTCACCGTGTTTCCGAAAGGAAGCTGACTTTGATGACTATACAGTGGTTTCTGTAGAAGACTGTAAGTAGTCAAGTCAATCTTTAAAAAGACAAGTAAGGAGGAAATTTAGCCTCCTAGTCGTGGAGGCTCTCCATTGCCGTCCTCTCTGGGATGCCGACAGCGCACCTTCCCACCATGACTGCTCATAGTACTAACCTGAGTGTCCTTTGGTAAGAATAATGTGACCCACCTTTTCCTTCTTGGTTCTCTAAGAAAGGGTGATAGGCCCTTTTTTCTTTCTCTTTCTCTCTCTCTTTTTAAAAGATTTATTGACCTAAGACAGAGAGAGAGAGCAGGGGGAAGGTAGAGGGAGAGGGAGAGGGAGACAGAACCTCAGGCAGACTCTGCACTGAGCTCAGAGCCTGATGCGGGGCTGGATCCCATGACCCTGAGATCATGACTTGGGCCAAAACCAAGGATCACATGCTTAATGACTGAGCCACCCAGATGCCCCTCTATCTTTCTTTTTCAAAGAAAAGTAGAATGTCACATGCAGTGCCTCATTTAGATGTGTCTGGAGTCTTGGAAGCTTGACTATCCTACGTTCTCGTACAAATGGACCTTGAGAGCTTGTTCAGAGTTTCCAGCAGGGGAGTGCAGCTGGTCCTAGGCCCTTGACTAAAGAATAGTTCTCTATGGGGGAGGGTCATCCTCTTCAGCTGAGTGTACAGCTTTGCGAGGGACACACCGAGTCGTGAGGGAAGAAGGGGACACCCACGTAGCTAAGCCAGATCAGCCAAATCCACCCTGGTGATCAGCGGGATGATGCATGTCTCAGCCAGATCCCCCTCACATCTGGTAATAGGCCTTTCTTCGAGTGTGTAATAGGACTTTCCTCAGTGTCTTGTCTTGGGACCAAGGGAAATAACAGTAACTAGCATTTATTGAGCACATATTATATAAACCAGCACTTACATCGTCACCTTAGTGGGGGCAAATCTCACCCTAGGTCTGGAAGAGATGTGTAGAATTGAATAAATGGTTTCGACTTCGGTTTTTAACACCCATTCTGCTGGGTGTCAGAAAGGTCATTTCTGTTGCTTTTGGCTTCTGCTCTATAACCAGATTTTGTCTTGAGTTTCCAGGGGATGGATGGGAAGTAGCTGGGATTCGATGTTCTGGTGTCCATCGGTCCATGGTGGCATCTGCCATTACATCCTGTCAAGTGACAAAACTAAAACAATTGGAGTTTAATGTCATTTATTCAAGGCAAAAAAAAAAAAAAAAAATCCCTGGGCCAGGGGAGGTGCCTCACAAGCCGTGGAGCTGTTCCCGAGGGCGTTTGGGCCAGAGTGAGCTTCACAGGGCCTTAGGAGAGGCAGCGCGGGAAGGCCGGGACCGGGAAGGCCGGGACCCACGGGGCAGGGGCAGGGGGCAGGGAGGCTGGGCCGCAGGGGAGCGCAGGACTGAGGGCTCTGATGGCGTCTGTCTGCTCGCTTTCCCTGACGGATGGTTTTCCCAAGCTCAGGCTGACTTGGGTTGAGCTCTGTGACGTAGCCTCCACTGGGTGGGTCCCGATGTCCACATGAACGTCATCAGTCCAAACTGCCAGGCTTCACGGCCCGTCAGGCCGCCGCCTGGGTCGGTGCTCCGCTCACACCTCAAAGCCGCGGTCGTCTCTGCTTCTACTTCACGTCCACCTCCCCCTTGACCAAGAACAAGCCACGGTTTCCGGCACCTGGAGAGATCCTGACACTCCCACCTCCTGCCTGACAGAGCGCCCCCCCCGCCCCCCCCGCGCCCTCCCCCGGGGCAGGCCTTTCTCAGGGACCCTGCTGCCCGCTTGGTGGCTCTCCTGCCTCCATAGCCTCGATAATCCTCCTCTGCCTTGTCCTCTGAACTCTGTGTTCAGTATTTATGCCACAGAGGTGACGTGTTAAACTTTGCAGAGCCAAAGGGCTCCTTCTTACCACTGCTAAGTAGTCCTGTGGCTTTTGGGCCTTATCGCTCCTCCCCTGAGGCAGCAAGAGCCGCTGACTTCAGGCCAGATAAGGAAACACCACAGACGGGTCAGGAGGAGGCCAAGGGGCACTAGGAAGTAAATACGCTGTTACAAAAAAAAAAATTGCGAATTTGTCAAAATATTTTCCTGTCCCAATCTCACTGAATTCTCAAAGGCCCGTGTCTGAGGCGGCCGCCCTCACTCTCTACGGCACCGACGGAGACACTGAGTTGTACTCCTGGGATCTGCTGTGCCAGGATACGTTTTGGGTGTGTGGGGGATGGAGGAAGTTACTGCCGATTTGAATTGGTGGAAAGTTCGGAGAAGGGCCATTTCCAAGACATTCGCCCTTAGTACCCTGAAGTGCGGACACAGATGAACTGATACGAAATCTCATCCACTGGAGACGAGCCTCAGCCTTGCCTTTAACACATACCTGAGGCGCACTTGAAAATTGTAAGAAGCCTATTATTCGGAAGGGGGGGGAGGGACAAAAGGTTGGCGAAGAATCCCTTCAATTAAGTTAAACTCCTTCTTGCAAATCTCGTCTAATGATTTGCTTATTAGGAAAATCCTTTTATTTACCAACAGTGTGAATGTAAAGTTTGCTCAGTCATTCAATAAATATCGACCGAGGCCTTTCGAGGCCGAGTGCAGACAGTAATTAGGTTTTAAACTCTCCAATTTGCAGCATTGAGATGCTCTAAGCTGCCTCCTCCCCTCAGATTTGAAATCTTTCTAAAATTCAGTGAATCCTGGGAGCAGAAGGAAGGGGGTTCTGGGAGCCCCACAGGGATTGTGGGTGCTGGGAAGAGGTGCTTAGAAATGTGGGAGGAGACGAGGCTTGCAAGGTCTGAGGGAGGAACAGACCCTGCAGGGGAGCAAAAGGGATAGAACACCCCCCAGTCCTTCTGGGGACAAGGCCTCCATTTTCCATAGATGCTCCCTTACTGACCTGTGTTGACTAAATCTCCACACCCAGGATGACGGGGCTTCTCTTACACCCCGGTGAAGCCCATCACACCGTGGTCTCATAGTGCCAGACAGCACCGCCGAAGAACCTGGAGAAGCAAAAGACGCAACAACAGGCGCAAACCAAGGTAAGTGTCCGGTTGGAGTATTGTTGGGACAGGGGCCAAGGTGGGTGGCAGGGGCTCTCATTTCGAAAAGGAAAAGGAACCACAGTAAAGTTATTTTTGGAGCTCGCCAACCTTTGCTCAGGCTTCCAAATGGCACTTACTAGAAAGCCTCTGGAAAACGCCTCCTCTACGCATCCGGGGTCAGGGGTTCAACGAGGGCTCATCATCTTCTGGTGGAAGAATTAGCGGCCTCAGAGGCCTTGCAGGCATGGGGTCAGCGGTTCTGAAGGCACTCCCTATTGTTAGAAAAGACGGCAGCGTCCTGTGGGTGGTGGGAAGACTGGGGCCCTCTTGAGAGAGCTGGGTGCGGCCTGCTGGCGTCCTTAACGAGGGGCACGTCTCAGTGGTGTTGGTATCGCCACCTTCTCCGACACCAGCAACAGTAAGGGCCGTTTCCAATAGTTGAGCAGGTTCCAAGTCAAGCCTGAAGGTGACCATCAAAGAAGGAGTCAGGTGACTTGGGTTCAAATCCGGACCTTACCGCTTTCCAGGTACAGTAGATTTGGGGTGGCTGCAAATTCTTTGCACTCCTCCTCCCATTAAGAGATGGAGTCCAGGGGTGCCTGGGGGGCTCAGGGGTTGAGCGTCTGCCCTTGGCTCAGGGACCCGGGACCCCAGAATCGAGGCCCACATTGGGCTCCCTGTGGAGAGCCTGCTTCTCCCTCGGCCTATGTCTCTGCCTCTCTCTCTGTGTGTGTCTCTCATAAATAAATAAATAAATAAATAAATAAATAAATAAATAAAGTAAAAAAAAAAAAAGAGATGGCCTCCATTCCCCATCTTCCTTCTCTAGGCTGGGCCTGTGGTTCACCTTGACCTGGAGCCTGGGGTAGGAGTAGTGCTAAGCTAGTGCCACAGGGGACTTGCAGCTTCTGCCCTGGCCTCTCGGAATGCTCACTCTCAGGACATTCCCTGTCAGGCTGCATGGGACACTTTGTAGAGATTGAGAGACCTTGAGTGACTGCTCCAGCTTTATCTGTTCAGCCAAAGCTGTGCTGGGACATGTGGCTCAGTGGAGCCTCCACGTAGCTAGAGCCCCAGCCAACGTCTAACTGCAAATGCATGGGACTCCCCCCCCTCCCATGAGATCTGCCTGCAGACGCCTCCAGGGAACCATAAGAACCAAGGCTTCAGGCTCCCATGTATGGGGCTGTGTACAGAGTAGGACCTCAGCTGAGGTACCTCACCACTCAGAGGGGTAGTTTCCTTCTATAAAAATGGGCAAAAGAGCGGGGGCTACTTCAGAGGTCTGAATGTGAAAATGGTGCAAGTGCCAAGCACAGTGGCCAGCACACAGTAGGTCTTCAATGCATGCCAGGCTCCTTCCCGCCCTTTCTCCAGGAGGTCCTACCTACGGCCCGGGTGTGAGTCAGTATAGGCTGCCGCTCTGGACCTCCTGGGCAAACACCCGACTGCCCTCAAAGGGAATGCCTGGGATTGAATCCGAAAATGGGGTTGGAGAGAACTTGATTGTTATCTTTCTGGGGCAATCTGCATCCCTCCACCCACCCACCCCATCCCCTGCCTTTAGGAAAAATATTACCATGTTGTATGAGGAAAATTGTAAGTTTTAAACACAATTTTTCTTCTCAGTTTAAGAGATTGAGAGATTAGGTTTTCGCCTCTCTCTTTTTTTTTTTTTTTAGCAAGAAATATGCTTGCTCACATTGAAAAGTACCGGCATGAAATAAAACAACTCCCCTTCTGTTCCCCAGCCAGCAGGTTTTCTTCAACACCCCAGCCCCGGAGAGCCACAGATTGCACAGCGGGCAGACTTTGTTGAACAGATGAACAACTGTGGCTTAATCTGTTTGGGGAAAGGAAAAAAAAAGTCCTGAAGCAATTGATAAAGAGGCTGAGAGGCTGAGGTCAGTGTGAAGGAAGAGTAAATGAGGCCAGATTGGGGAACGTTGAAACCTAAGCCTCTTCCCCCACCCTCCGCGCCTCTTCCCCCCACCCCCGTCCTGAATGGGGTGTGTGGGTAACACTCAGGACTAATCTGCTGGGAAAGGAGCTGAGAGCCTCCCGGACCGCCTAGGTCGGAGTCCTGTTTCCATTATTATCCAAAATTATTTATTTCATGGATTCATCTAGTTTATTACCCAAAACATTTTTTTTTTTTTTTGAAAACTGTTATCAGAGTGTAGCATAGGATAGTACAGGAATCCTAAGGACAGGCAAACGAGGGTTCATAAGCCGAACACATGGGGTAACCCGCACGTAGGTGGGGAACACACCCCCAGCCCCCCACTGGCCTAGTCGCTATCCCAACTTAGAACCTCAGGATGTCTCGGAGCTCATACACGTTCACGTGTGTCCTTCTAGAGACGATCTGCACATATGCAAGAATACGGATGTTATTATTTTATACAAATGTAGTAAAAAATGTATTTTGTAAGGTACATAGTGTATTATCCAGAATAGTCCGCCTCTGGCTTTTTTTCACATTTTTCTCGGTGATCGTTCTATATCACTATGTGGAAAGTGGCTACTTTCTTTAGTGGTTGCATAGTATTCCTTTGTCTAAATGTACCACAATTATTTAATTTTATTAAAAGGCAAAGAGGGGGGATCCCTGGGTGGCTCAGTGGTTTGGCGCCTGCCTTTGGCCCAGGGCGTGATCCTGGGGTCCTGGGATCGAGTCCTGCATCAGGCTCCCTGCGGGGAGCCTGCTTCTCCCTCTGTCCGTGTCTCTGCCTCTTTCTGTGTGTCTCCATGAATAAGTAAATAACATCTTTAAAAATAAATAAATAAATAAAAGGCAAAGAGGTTGTGTTCAATCTTTTTGGAGCTTTGGAGCTGGCTTTTCTTTTTTTTTAAGTATTCTTGAGGTATCTTTGTTGTCCTTCATATTTAAGGTGGCAGCTAGGCCTGAAAAATACTACCAGTTCCTACTCGATTCTGAAATGTGTTGGGTGTGGTACCACCTGGGGTGGTCGCCTATTTTATTGCCTCGTCCTGTTAGGACTCGGTTGTTCCGTGTTTGAGTATGTATCCAGGAAGTAGAAATAATGTCCCTGACCCCCCACTTCCCTTTCTGGCAAATCAGCATCCGGTGAATGAGTCCAACTGCTTTCCCCCACGCCCCTCTCTCAGGCCCTGGCTCCCCCAGCATTGTCCTGGCCCCGGGAGCTGGAGGTTTTGGAAGACAGGCCTCCAGCTCTTCCAGGCAGGACCAGTTGGAGGAACTGTGTTCACGCTGATTAAGCCGGGCCCTCCTTTCCTGCCTGCCTCCTCCTTCCAATGGTCTTTTTTTTTTTTTCTAAGATTTTATTTTATTTATTCATGAGAGACACACGCAGAGAGAGAGAGGCAGAGACACAGGCAGAGGGAGAAGCAGACCCCATGCAGGGAGCCCGACGCGGGACTCGATTCCGGGTCTCCAGGACCACGACATGAGCTGAAGTCAGACTCTCAACCGCTGAGCCACCCAGGTGCCCCCCAAGGGTCTTTTCATCCCTCATCTCCCTCCCTGTCATTTACAGGAGCTCTCAGAGTCATTTACACTTGGTGTGACTTCATGTGGGTGCCTACCTCTTTCTCCAGCTGGCATTTGCTCTCGAAATTTCTTCCCTACCATATTTACAGCACACTAGTCTTTGCCCCCTTAGGGCCTTTTGACACCCTGACAGCAGGAGCAGTGATACACTTGGGGGGTTGGGGCAGTCTGCTCCCCTCCCTCCGCCGCCACCAGAATCAGGCCTGTGCTTTCCCGGCCCTCAGGGGACAGGCAGGAAGGGGTAGGCCTCGCTGGGCCAGGACCTCCGGGGAGGCAGGACGGTCCCAATATCTGTCACCTACAGCAGACGGGCAAATGCCACGGGCTCTGTGCAGAGGGGCGCAAGGCTGAGCTACGGAAGCATGTCCTCCAAAGGCGGGGTCGCAGGCAAGAGTCGGGGTTGGGGGCTCCCTCGTTCAGTGTAGGAGGAAGTCCTCGGGGTGCGACGCCAGGAGGCAAGCATCACTGGCTCACCTCTGCAACCGGCAACCGGGCCTCCCCGAGCCTCCGTGAGGGCGGTGACCGTGACCGCCTTGCAGAGCGTAATCGAGATGAGCTGAGCTGATGTGCAGCCACGTAAGCACGCCTGCGACCCTGACTGCTGTTCCAGGTGGCCCTGGTGCGGTGGCCCGGTGCTGGTCACCTTAGCCCAGGCCCTGCTCCCTTTGTCCTCCCGGGCCTGGCCTCTCTCCTGGCTCCCCTCGCTGTCCGAGCCTGTCCTGGTCTCTGCTCCCCCTTTCCCACCCCCACCCCCTGCATGCCTGCTGCCTCCACCAGGAAGCCCTCACTCCTCCCACTCCCTCGGCCCGGCCCTCCACCCACGAGGGGGCAAAAAGCCCACCGCGAACCGAGGAACATACACCAGCTTCTTCCTCCAGAGCTTTTGTGTTTCGTTTGCCCCTTAGTCTCTGCACTGTCCAGGCTCCTTCCAAACTCCCAGCTCCAGGGTCTCCCTGACCCCCCACCTCCTCAGGTGCCCCAGGACGGTCTGGAGGGAGGGAGCAGGAGGTGCCATCCTGAGCCCTGGGGACTGCGGAGACCAGCCATGGCTAACACCCTCTCCACGGGCCTCACGTCTGTGCGTCTGTGCGGATGGTAAGAACCACGGAACCGAGCGATGTCCTGTGAGGGCCTGCTCCAGAGCCGGGCTGTTCCAGGCATTTCACGTTTTACTCTTCCATGTGATCCCCACAGCAGCCCTCTGGCTGGGATGTCGGAAGCAGCCTCTAGATTTTCAAGCTGCAGCTCGGAGTGGGTCCCTATCAAGGTTTCATCACTGCTCAAGTAGCAGAACCGGGACTTGAACCCGGGCCTGCCTGACCCCAGGGTCCAGGAGGACTTCTGGTAGTAGTAACGCTTCACACTCTGTTTTGTAGTTGGCTCAACTAGGCCAAGAACCGGTGTCCTCGACTCTTGAACTTGGCACGCACCCCGGACTAGCTGAGGACCGCAAGCTTTGTCTTGTCCACACGCAGATCTGATGTTGAAAGAGCCAGATTGTACATATTTGGAAGTAGCTTTGCCAAGACTCACGTGGGCGCGAGTGTTTTCCCAAACTTCTGAAATACCTTCCTCCATGAATGAATCTCCCGGGAGATAGTGGGTGTTAGAGAGGTGGTGTCGAGGGGCCCCCCGCCGCCCATGGGGACCTCCTCGGGACGGACGCGCATCACAAGAGGTATGGACGGGAAAACCAGTGGCTAGCGAAAGGTGCTCCTAAAAGGTGCTCCATGCGAGCTCCTAAAGGGCTTGAGAGTTTTCCTCAAAGCGAGCAGTGCTCCCCTTCAGGGTCAGCTGAGGGCAACAGCGCTCACAGCCTTCCCGTGGCCCAAACCTCAGGTTTATGGATCGCGTCCGTGGAGGCGCGGTCTGACCTTCCACCCGAAGTCTTTCCAACCCCTTTTTTCCTTGAGGTTTGGACTCTTCTTCCTCTGGATTTTTGCCTGCAGCTCTCACTTGAACGATAGCCTAATGATATCCCTAGTGTCCTAGCATTAAATAGAGGGGCTGCTCTGGATCGAAGTGTGTTCCCACAAAACTCACATCCACCCTAGAACCCCAGAATGCCACATTACTTGGAAACTGGGTCTGTGATCGGCTACAATGAGGTCATCCCGAAGGAATTCCACCCCGAGAGGAAATCCCCTGCCTGGTGTCCTGCTAAGAGAAAGGAAAGGGGGGACCACACGGAGCCCCGGGTGAGCCCGGAGGCCGGAGCCTGGAGTAACACGTCCCCCAGCCTGGGAACACCACGGGTGGCCGGCACCCACCAGGAACTGGGAGAGGCGGGGGAGGATGCTCCCTAGAGCCTTCGGGGGAAGCATGACCCGCCCACACCTTGAGTTTGGACTTCCAGCCTCCAGGACTGTGAGAGAATACGGATCTGTCATTTGAAGTCACCTGCGATGATTAGCTCTGGGAGCCCTAGGACACTGGTCCAGGGACTGTCACATGACTCTCTAAAGAAGATACTTTTTTGCTCATGAACATTCCATGGGCTTTGTCTTGTTTTTAAACAAAGCTCGCCGGGCCTCAGTTTTCTCACCTACAGGTGGCTTATTAGTCAACTCCGACTGCATTAAAAGTACCCCAGCCTCGGTGACACAAGGCACTGGGCCTGTACCACCAGGCTCACGGGCCCGTGGGGAGGCTGGTTGCTCTGCTCCACACATCTCTCGCTCTTTGAGAAGAAGTACAGGCCTCCCGGGCCTTCTTAAGGCCAGTGCAGAAGTCCCAGTGGGGAAACCCCATGTGAGAGCACCTTGAAAGCCTCTGCATGTGGCACATCTGCTAGCATCCCTTGGCCCGAGCCAGTCAGAAGGCTCTGGAGGAGAATCCGTCTTCTTTCCTGTCTTGTTTTCTAGAGGCTGCCTGCATTATTTGGCTTGTGGCCTCCTTCCATCTTCAAAGCCAGCAGTGGCCGCCCAGACATCACTCTGACTCTCCTGTTTCCCTCTTAACTCCTAAGCACCCTGGTGATTTCGTTAGGCCAGCCGGACAGTCCAGGATGATGTCCCGGCCTCAAGGTCAGCGGACTGGCAACCTTAATCCTCCTGTGCCACATAACGTAAGATATTCACAGGTTCTGGGGACTAGGACGTGGGCATCTTTGGGGGCCATTATTCTGCTGATCGCATGGTCAAAACTAGTGTCACGGACTCGAGGGGAGGGGACGTAGACTCGACCATTTGCTGGGAGGAATAGCACAGCTTCTGTGGCTCTCTTTAACCACCGCAGCATGCATTGACTCACGCAATCCTCAGAGCAGCCCCACAAGGTGGGTACTAGAATTATCCACATTGGAAAGGAGAAAACTGAGAGCAGAGGTGTTAATTACGGGGCTAAGCTGAGCCAGCTGGTAAGCAGGAGAGCCGGCCTTCCATCTAGGCCGTTGGGCCGTGGAACCAGAGCACTGTCGTGCCTGGCATTCCCGGGGCTCAGCAGATGTGTATTTTCTCCTCTGTTGATCCCATTCTCTCAACCTTTCAGGAGCAGGAAGCTGGCCTGTAGCTCATGATACACACTCATCTCTCACGAATACACTCACACACACGAGGGCTATGGTAAAGTCCTCTTAATAATCGGGGTGGTGGAGTGATACCTATTTAAGTCAATAGAAATTTCATGTTGATCTTCCAACCCTCTTCTTTTTTTAAGATTTTTTTATTTATTCATATATGAGAGACAGAGAGAGAAGCAGAGATACAGGAAGAGGGAGACGCAGGCTCCCTGCAGGGAACCCGATGTGGGACTTGATCCCAGCACCCCGGGATCGCGCCCTGAGCCAAAGGCAGACGCTCAACCACTGAGCCACCCAGGCGTCCCTTCCAACCCTCTTCTGACTGGTTATTAGTTTTCTTGCGATTTCTCTCTACCATGGAACTGCCACCCAACTTCCATACTCTTGACTTTTTGACTCCAGCTCACTCCTGTCTGCTAGTCCCTATTCTCAGATGTTGTCTTAGTAATATGTGGGTCCCTTCCCCTCTCTGGTGTGGTGCCCTGGCCCCGACACTTCCCACCCCCACCCCAAGCCCAGGGTCCTCTCCCAGAGCAAACCTTTCTCTGTTGAAGCTGGAACGTCGCACAGTGCAGGTCCCAAAACCAAAGGCAATGGGGCGATGCCCAGAGGGAGTGGGAGCCGCAACATCTAAAAATCAGCATCTTGTTGGGTTGCCTGGCTGGTTTAGTCCGTAGAGCAATTGACTCTTGAGCTCGGGGTCCAGAGGTCAAGCCCCATATTGGGCACAGAGTTTACTTAATTTAAAAAAAGAAAAGGGGTGGGGGGCAGCCCCGGTGGCTTAGCAGTTTAGTGCTGCCTTCAGCCCAGGGTGTGATCCTGGAGATCCGGGATCGAGTCCCACGTCGGGCTCCCGGCATGGAGCCCACTTCTCCCTCTGCCTGTCTCTCTCTCTCTTTGTGTGTCGAAAGAAAGAAAGAAAGAAAGAAAGAAAGAAAGAAAGAAAGAAAGAAAGAAAGACCACCCAACATCTTGTCTGAATACATTCAAATTTACGTAGGTTTTGAGATCAATGTATATGAAGTACTAGGGATCACGGGTGGGAAGCATTAGCCTAAATAATCATGCGATTTGCACCAAATTCTCTACGTCCTACCCTAGAACCCGTAAGAGCCTGGTGTCAAGACAGTCTGCAGACAGAAGTGGATGCATGCCTTTTAAATAGAGTAATGCTTTTGGATTCGTTCACTTGTCAGACAAATATTTATTAAGTACTTGCTATGAATCAGTCACTGTGCTAGGCATAGAGCACAAAGATGAATAATTTGGATGATTCCTGCCCCAAGGAGTTCACAGTTAATTACAACTATTATCCACATTTTATATTATCTACGTTTTATACGTGGGCATGGAAAGTCTAAAGATATTAACCACTATATGTGTCTGTCAGTTAGACGAGGTATTTTTCCCAGGAATTATCATTCAGAAAAGAGGGAAGTACTTGGAAGAGAGGCAAGATGGTGGAAGAGATGGTGGTCCTCGTTTCATGTGATCCCCCAAATTTAGCAAGATGAAAGTACTTCATCTTTGGGCCTACAAATTCTATACTAAATACTAAACACACTATAAAGGAATAATACAAAGTGTCCCCTTTACTACCCTTAGTCAGTACTTCTGACGTTTCTGGTCACCAGATGTGTGGATTTTCCACACTTCAAGCCATTGTGACACTATCTGGGTGTCCTACAATTTACCTCAATTCTGACACTCTCCCCCTGGAGATAGATCCCACAGGTTAGGGGCTCGGCCCCGTGAGACCGTCCCCCTCCCCCCTCATCTCAGTTCAGACACCAAGCACAAGTCCAGCTTGTCACCTGGGCTTCTGACCACCTGGCTGTAAATCCAGAGGCTCCCACAAACCCCTCCTCTGGTTGATTTGTTAGAGTGGCTCACCACACCCAGGAAAGCACTTTGCTTACTACACGACCAGTTCATCATAAAAGGATGTAACTCAAAAAAACAAAAACAAAAACAAAAAAACCTTAAAAAAAAAAAAAAGGATGTAACTCACAACAGGGAGATGGAAGACAGGCATAGGGCAAGTTACGTGGGAGGGGGTGCAGAGCTTCCATGGCCTCTCAAGGTCCCTCCACATGTTGACCAACCAGGACGATCTCTGAACCATGTCCTTTTTGGGTTTTTATGGAGGCCTTGTTATATAGGCCCGACTGATTAAATCATTGGCTATTGGCAATCAATTCACCCTCCAGCTCCTCTCCGCTGCCCCTAGTCAGACAGGTCAGGGGAGAGGGGTGGGACTGATTGGTTCCTCCAGCAACCAGCCCCCATCCTAAGGTCATCTTGGGACTTTCCGAAAATCACCTCATTGATATAAACTCAGGTATGGTTGAAGGGGCTTCTATAGGAATAACAAAAGACACCCATTTCTCCTTTATGGCTCTAATCACTTAGGAAATTTTGAGGTTTTAGGAGCTCTATACAGGAAACGGGGACAAAGACCAAATATACATATTTCGTAATAGAAATCCCAATATCATAGGATCCCTGCAACGGCTCCCATGTTACATCAATGCTTTCTAAATTGCTTTTTATTTAACAACCGTGTTACAGTTTTGAGGAAGACATTAGCCTAAAATACCCCTCGCCCACGCTAGCTTTGGAAGCTTCTGGAGATCATTGACTTGATACAAAAGGGGGACGAGGAAACGGAACACAGATTTGTTAGTTATTCCGGGGGATGCGACTTCACATTGGCAATGCTGGAAGTTGTCATAAGCAAGCCTTTTAGGATCACTGTAAAAAGCAGAACAGTGAGTAGTTATGTTGGAGAGACTAGAGAACACAGGAGCCGACCAATGCTATGCAGATGGGCACTTTGTAGTCTGGGATAAAATTTCCAGCGACAGCTTCCCCTACAGGGTCCCTGAGAATCCCCAGCAATCCCGGCGGAAGTGAGGACGCCTAATAAGTGGCCCTCATGACCAGGAGGACACAGGTGACCAAGAGGCGCGTGAACAGTTGGAATAGATCTGGTTCACGAAACAGGAGAGTGGGAACAAGGTGGTCCTTACAGATGAAATATTTTGCATAAATTAATTCATTGCATGAATGATCTTAAATATGTGTGTGTAACTAAACTCATACATCGAGCAAGCGTATCCCAGTTAAGTCTATGCCACAAAATGTTTTCTGTGCTCACGTTGGCCAATGATGTGGGAGGATTTCCCCTCTGGAAAGTTTAGGGCTGCCTTGTATTTGGTGCCAGCTTCGGTCTGGGCACACGTGGAATCTTTGCCCAAAGCCACCAACTAGGAGGGCAGAGCCAGATCTAATGGGTTTGCCTTAATTCTTCAGTCACGCCAAGCTTCATAAAATCTAAGACACTGGTCCCTGGCCCTGTTGTCCATCTATGTCATTCCATTTAACCTCAGAGCATTTATAAGCACCAACCCCCACCATGAAGGATTTGTTCTTCAAACCCTCGAATCACTTTTAGTGCAGAATTAAGAGAGAAGAGCCTGACTTTTAACTGAAGATTAAGGAAAAAGGAATAATTTGTCTACGAACAGCTCTAGATTCTAGGGTTCTGGGGGCCCCTTCTCCCTAGTATGCAACCTGAGTTCTAATCTTCCCTGTTCTCTCACTTACTTCCTGAGAAGGTTTGACAAATGCCTGTAGGCTCAGCCCCAGCAGGACAGCCTGCAAGGAACAAATCAATGAGCAAGTTCCCTTTGTCATCTTTAAAATAATAAACCAACAAACCCCATTCGTCTCTCTGGGTAACAGGATTTTACTGTTTTTTTTTTTTTTTTGATACTTTGCAGTATCATGTTCATTTTCTACATGAGCATGTTCTTTAATAAGAACCCAAAATCTGAAATGTTCTTTATTTTTTCAGAGAGACGGAGAGCGAGAGAGCGAGTGCACGTGCAAGAAGAAGGGGAGGGGGGCAGAAGGAGAGAGAGAATCTTGAGCAGGCTCCCCTGCTCAGCGCAGAGCCCGGCCTGGGGCTTGGCCTCAACACCCTGAGATCAGGACCTGAGCCGAAATCAGAAGTCAGAAGCTCAATCAACTGACCCACTCACGTGCCCCTGAAACGTTCATTTTTGGAAACATGCAACTATTCAGCTACAGAATTCCAATTTCACTTCCCAGAATTGCCCGGAGCCCACCTCACATTTAAGTTCTTTCTTTCCAATTAATCTGGCCTAAGAGAACCAAACACTTGCCCATGGGAAATACATTCAGAGCTCCCCTCTGTTGGGATCTGCCTGCCACCCAACGCCACCTTCCCCCAGGACGCCAAGAGAGGTGTGAGTAAAGGTAAAGGGACAGAGATGCCCCAAAGAGCTTGAGCTTTATATTTTGTGTGTGTGTGTGTGTTCAACATTATTAGGTCTCTCTGAGACTTTCCTTTAAGGCCACATACTTACACATCTATCAAGTTCCTAGAAGTTCTGTGACATAGAGTAGAAGACCCTGTATGACTCAGAGCAAGCAGTGCAACCTCTCTGAGCTACAGTTTGCTCATGTGTAGAACGATGGTTGGATCCAAAGGGAAAAGGGGAAAAGAGCATGGCTTAGGGAGACAGCAGGACTGGATTCAAATCCCGATGGCTTATTGCTGGGCAAGAAGTTGAGCCTTGGCTTCCTTATTTGAAAGGAGACTTCTTGGGACCCCTGGGTGGCTCAGTGGTTGAGCATCTGCCTTTGGCTCAGGTTGTGATCCTGGGGTCCCAGGATCGAGTCCCGCATTGGGCTCCCTGCAGGAAGCCTGCCTCTCCCTCTGCCTGTGTCTCTGCCTCTCTCTGTGTCTCTCATGAATAAATAAATAAAATCTTTAAAAAAAGAATGAAAGGAGACTTCTTGTCAAGATTAAATATACTGTATAATATATCCTGGTACATCTTATATGCTAAAAAAAAATGGTAGTGCTGGTTGTTTTGATCATTACTACTACTACCATATATGCGAAAGGGCCTATTTCTCTTAAAACCATAAAGCACAAGGCTGTCAGCTCAGCTGCACAAGCTGTGCACTGCACAACTCCAAGGTGCCGTCCACATAGAACACAATGTCTAGGGCACCCTGAGAAAGCACTCTACAGATTTTAAATATTGATTTTATCGAGAATAACAGAGGTAACACAGGACTTCTCTTGTCATGTTAGGTGCAAATAAGGCTCTCTAAATGATAAAATAGGTTACAAAGGCGCTGGAACTTCTGGGCAGGACTTGTTAAATAGAACAACAAAACACGGAAAATCTACCGGTCACCCGCCTTTAAGTGATTTGTTCCAAGTGTTAGTAATGAAGACGCTGGGGAGAGAGTTGCCCTGGCCTCCTAGGCATGTCCCTTCTGCTTAAGGTACCTGAAGGGACCCGGTGGGCTTGGTGTGGGCCTCCGACAGTTAGGAAGGCGGGATAAGTTCCAAAGAGAGGCGCCGGCTGCCTTGCTCCTCGCTGGGCCGGGGACACTGCAAAGCAATCAGCCTCCGTCGCTCCAGCAGGATGGGATCAGATCGGACATATGGAAAAAGAACTGGCTTGAATGATTTTCCAGTTTCTTTAAAAGGCTTTTAGGCTCCATTTGCCAGGGAGGCCGAGCACGGGGGTGGGGTGGGGGGTGGGGGACAGCACATGCGGTGTGGATGCCCCAGGAGCAGAGGCTGGACCGAGGGGGAGTTTGGGTAGTGGGAGGGGTACAGCCCCTGCGAGGAACAGAGTGCATGCCCAGCGCCCCCAACCCAGGGTCCCTCTGCCCCTCTGCTCTGCTCGTGTTCTCTCTCTCTCTCATGCTCTCTCCCTCCCAAACAAATACATAAGATCCTAAAAAAATAAATAAAGTAAGTGCGAAAGCAAGGGCTTGAGGCTGGGCTAGCTGGAGACTCTTGAACAAGATGTGAGCTGAGGCTGGAAAAGCAGTGGGATGTGCCTTCTGAGATCCTCCAGAGGTGGGGGGATCAACACAGCAGGTGTTTCCAGCCTCGAGTCCACGGGCCTCACTTGATTCACCAGCCTACTGTCCTTGGTATTTGACAGGGTTGCCTCTGGCCTCCACCTCTCTAGATTCTTCCCTTCTACTCCTCGGCCAGGATAACCTCCACCTCCCCGGATGGACTGTGCTTAGGCCTCTCCAGCGAAAATGAATGCCCCTGAAGGCAGGGACTGTGTCTGGCCTTGTCCTCGCCCTCAGCGCCAAGGCCACGAGAAGCGTATTATTGAAGAGGATGAGAGGGCCTCGGTCCCAGAACAGAGGGATGGGAGGATGGTGGTGGGGGAGCAGGAGGGGGAGGGTGGACAGGAAATGGAGGTGCCGCACAGAGCTCATCCTCCCCCTTCATCTCTGGGACAGCCAAGGACTACGCCATTAGATTTTAGGAACAAGGAGAAATCATACACTGCCACCGTCATCTCTCCAAAAGCACCCTTCCCCGACTTAAAAAATTCAATTAGAAATTTAACAGCCCTATGGTAAAAGCTTTATTCCTCTGACCTTTTATTCATTGGAAATATCCAGTTTACTACCCATCTACCCTCCATGAGGTTGACTGTTGTTCTAATGATGATGCAACGCACTGGAAGTTTCCAAAGTCCTGAAGTCCTGTTCCGCCAAGACAGTCTGAGTTCCGCGACACGACAACTGGGTGTGCGGTACACACCACGCGTGAAGTCTTCCAATGGTCGCTCTTTGTCACTTGGTTAGCCTGAACATCCCACTGCCCGAGCATGTCACATAACAAACATTTCTCGTTCTTGGGGGTCAGGCTCACCTCTGAGAGATGGAGCATGGACAGGGAAAATTCGCTCCTTCCATCGCTCAGGTAAGCCTTCATGCCACGTAGATCTCTCCAGGGCGGATTTCAGACGAGTGATGTTCAAGGTGAAACAAAGCGATGAGCCGACATGGAAACATATATCGCTTTCTCCATATGTTTATAGACAGATCTCTCTCGAACTCAAGAAAACACCTTTCCCCTCCACCGAAATACCAACTTCCCTCCAATTTCCTGGCAGTTCACAATCAGAGCACGCCGGGGAGGCTGCAATATTTTCCTTCAAATGTGTAGAAACACCTTGTTCTCCGAGAGCTGTGCTCAAGCCTATTGAGTGCTGTCTCGTGTGATCATCGGGGCCGTCCCACTTGTGCGGTAAAATGCTGGTTTATTCTTCTGGACGTCACAGATTCACTAAATCCAAAGTCAATGTCCATACAGAAGTTGTGGGTTTGTTTGAATGACATTCTCAGGCACAGAAACATGAATGTCCATGGTGGATTGATATAGAGGAAATTGTTAGATGTTGAGGGGCAGGGTGAGGGCCGTGGGAGGAAAGTTAAAACAAACAAACAAACAAACAAACAAGGAAGGAAGGAAGTCATCTCAGAGAATTAGGAAATCTGGAGCTTTCCTTTCTAGGCCTCGGATCTTTGTGGGATTCCATGTGGCTTTCATTTCCAGTTCCTTGTCTCCTAACAAAGAGAATAAAGATGGTTTTTAAAGTAAATGCGAGCCCTTCCAGGAAAAAGAGAGCTCCTCCTCCCTTCCCCTCTTTAAGTCCTAGTAGCAGAATTTTCTTTTGCACTATTAAAAATGGCGTGGGCCACCTTTTCTCCAAAAACACACGAAGCTGCGGCATAACTCTTTCCCAAATAATTAATCTTTCCAGTGGAATCTTTCAAAGCCCCACGTTTCCTGTTATTTTATACAGCTGCAATTTGTAACTGGAGCTCCTGCCCAGTGTTCCACGGGCAAAACGCCAAATCCACTACATTTCACCTACCAAGGTGCCCTGCACAAATAATCCTTAACCGCAAGTTAAACAGTTAGGTCCTGTTCTAGCCGAAAAGAAAAGCCCAAGGAACAAAAGACGTTTAACATACTTCTGCGTGAAAATTCTAGTGGATGCTCACAATATTCTATTTTCCAGGGTCAACATTGGGAGGCATCATCAGGATGCCACAATAAAAGAAGGATTTTCAAAAACTGATCGATTCTTGCGTTAAGCTATTATTTGTGAATCACAAAAATGACATCCTCTTCGTTATCCGGAAGCCAGAAACTCTGAGTTGCTGTATCAGACCCACCTTGTTTGCTTCCTTAGCTGGAAGGCCAGAGCTAAGACCGGCTGGAGGGCAAGTAGGGAGGCAAAAGGTAGGGCTTTGGCTGGGACTCCCTTCCGTCTCCTGTCTGCGTCTCCCCTCTTCCCTCCACCCAGTAATCATTTCTCCATGCTGCCCATGAAGGAAGTTCTCTCAAGATCACTAAGCCGGGGGTTTCTTCTATTTCAAACCCTTTCCACTCTTCTTCCCACTTTTCCACCCCCACCACACATTTCTGCATTTCACCTGCCTCCTACTTTTCAAAAATTGAAGCCATTGACCAAGACCCTCAACTTCCTGCTACAGCCTCACCTTCTCTGGCGCCATCCCCCTTCCTTTCCTCCCATCCTGGCTGAGGCTTCCTACCCTGAGGTCAGGCCCTGTGTTCTGGATCCCAGCCCCTCCTGTTCTCTCCTCTCCCCTGTATACTCCACCCTTCCCTGACACTGAATCCTTCCTCTTTACACTGAATCATAAAATTCCTCTTAAGATAAAACAAGAACACCCTCAACCCACAGCCCCTTCCTGCTATTATTTTGTCCTTCTCTCCCAGTGAAACTTCTGGAATAGGTTTATACTACATCTTCCTTTTCATCATTTTCCCTCACTTCTCAGCCCCATCACTTTGGCCACCGGTTAATGGCCACCATGTTGGAAAGCAAAGGACTCAGTCCTCACCTTCCTGGCCACTTTGGGACCTTCCCTCCTGAGACCCTCTTCCCTGGGTTCTTCTTGTTTTCCTCCTACCTCTTCCCCGCTCTTTCTCCGTCTTCTTTTCCTTACCATCCTTCTCCACAGAGCCATTAAATGTCTCAGTTTTTTTTACATTTCACTTCCCACTATATTCCCTCATTACCTTAAACAGCTACAGCTCCAATAATCAGGCTCATACATTCAGTCACCTACTCAAAATCTCCAGCTCGGCTTCTCAAAGCCACAAGTCCAAACCCCAAGTCACAATCTTTCCTCCCAAACATGAGTCTCTACCTCAGATTCTTATCTCAACAAATGATGCCACCATCTACTGGTTGCTCAAGTCTCATAAACCTGACATCCTTGGTAACTTTGCCTAGTTCTCAAATCTGACCATTCCCTTAGGCCTGCTGTTTATACCTGCTAAAATCTCTCATATTCATTCGCTTCTCTCCATTTCTACATCCACCACCCCAACCTTGGGCACCATCTGCTCTTGCCTGGACCATTGCAGTAGCTTCCCAGCTGGTTTCTGTACATCCTTTCTCAATGCTCGTTACGCAGTTCTCCACAACGTTGCCAGACTGTGGCACTCTCTTGCATGGATTCTTTTAATGATACAGGACACAAACTCTGTATGCTTCTCGGATTCCCTTAACAGTATCCTTTTATTTCTCCGGGTTGGTGTTCCCCGTATGCCTCAACCTCCAGGTTTGGATGAAACGCCTTTCACCTTGGGCACGACCACTGAAGAGTCTGGGTGGTTTGCTCTGAAAGCACAGGGGAATTAGCTCTTGTAGAGTGAAACAGGAACAATGGACGATGGAAGATGGGAGAATACTAGGCAGATGAATCACTCCCTCCTTTCTCCCTGATAAGAATGGCTCTGAAAATGTGATTTTCCTTATAAGCTTTCTAGAGAAATTCTGTGTGCGGCACAAACGCACCACTTTAGTCTTTAACTCAGAATTGACTTCCTAGCGGTCCCAGATAAGACAAATGTTTAGGATAAAGACCAAAATACTTATCCAAGACTACATGGATTGATTCCTGTCTACTTCTGTAGCCTCTCTCATCTCCTACCACTTTCCTGTCATTTTTCTATCTCCGGCTACAGTAGAGAGGTTTTCATTCATGCCAAATCCTCACGTGCCAGAAAGTTTATCTGGAAAACTCTTCCTTTCCACACACACCACCCTCCTCCCCCGCTTCACCTGGCTAACTCTTTTCCCAGCAGATCTGTTTTACTTCCTTCACTTCCTTCCAAAGGAAATCTCCATGGCCCTCCCTCCTCCCTCCTCCCCCACTTCTCCTGTTTCCTCCGTTGCTAAGGACTCTAGATGATCTGTGTGGGGTTTGACTAGTGTCTACCCCCTCCCCACACTGATTGTAAACTCCATGAGAGCAGAGACAGCACCTGCTTTGGCTCTCCTTTGCATCCCCAGAGCAGAGCCTAACACTCCAAAAAACACACTGAGTAAATGAACTCATCCGATCCAACACTCCTGCTGGAGAAGCTAAGATCAAAGAGATGAAGGGATTCATTCAAGCTAACCAGTCAGTGGTAGAGCTCAGTTGTTCTTCTACCTTCTTTTTCAATCGAGAATCATCCTTCTTAATTCTGAAAAAGACAGTAACAGACAGATCAATGAAACAGAACAGAGGATCCCGAAATAGATCTAAATATCTGCTTCACATACGAAAAGCACTCACCCTCATTCATAATAAAATAAATGCAAATTAAAAATGAGGGGACTTTTTTTTATCTTTCCAGTTGGCAAAATTCACAAAGTTTGGTAATTTCCCCTCTTATGAAGGCACTCAACAGTAAAGAGCCAAATATATAAGAGTAAATATATAAGTTTTTATGGAGTATTTAAATTGTCTTCTTCCATGGGAGACAGTTTGACAATAGTTATTTGATTATAATAAGTACAAAATCACAAGAGCACATGTTCTCTGCGATTCAACCTAGCACTTCAACTTTTAGGTGTTTATCCTACAGATATATTTGCCCAGATGGGAAATAGAAAACATGCAGTTATTCATTGCAGCATTATTTGTAATAGCAAAAGATTTAATGTGTATCACTTGTGGACAGGTGAAGTAAATTGTGGTATTTTTATACAATGGAACAATATGTAGCTTTAAAAAAGAATGAGATGGGATCCCTGGGTGGCTCAGTGGTTTAGCGCCTGCCTTCGGCTCAGGGCGTGATCCTGGAGACCCAGGGTCGAGTCCCATGTCAGGCTCCCTGCATGGAGCCTGCTTCTCCCTCTGCCTGTGTCTGTGCTTCTCTCTCTCTCTCTCTCTGTGTCTCTCATGAATAAATAAATAAAATCTTAAAAAAAATAATGAGGTAATTCAATTCTCTTGACTTCCATATTCCTACCTGGGACTATTGCATATTCCCTTTGTAGAAATATTCCATATTCCTGTATATTCCATATTTTTATATATGCTATTATGGAACCCTTCCTACGATATATAAGTAAAACCCGAAGTGTACAGTAGTTATATAATATGCTCCTATCTGGTTAAAATGAACAAAAACCACAAATAAAGCCAACTGGATTGTAAACTAAACTTGGTGAGGACAGTGCTTTCATACAGTTTGTCTTTCTTACATTGAACAGTGAAGACTTCATTAATATTTTTAATTAATTTCAATGAGAAGAAACGTCCTCAGTGATAAGGGAAAGGAAGCAAAGGGCAATGGACAAGTAATCATTTGTTTGCCAACTGGATGAAATCTCACCAAAAGAGAAAGTGAAATCTAACAGTCAAAGATGCTCATGAATTGGCAGACAGCTTTGTTCATATGCTAAAGAAACAGGTATAAGTTGATTAAATCCAAGGTTCCTTATTGATGCCTGCATGTTCTTTTGGAAGATGTATGACTATAAAGCTTGGACCTGGGAAGTACTAACTGTGAAATCTGGCTATTGCCAAAGTAAATATCTGCATGTTTTCCTGTCGAAATGCTCAGTGTGTGTGCTCACTATGCCTCAGTGGGGACGTTATGGCTACAGAGGCATTTATGATATTTTTTCCTTGAAGGCTTTTTTCTAAATAGTATTCAAGTGTGTCAATACAAAAAAATGTTTTCTAGTGTGACAAAGGCCCAGTGATACTAATAACATCAGGAAGCTGTTTTCTTATCCTGAAATCACTATGTTAAAAGCAGTGAGAGTCTTTTCCACTCATCAGAGAGCAGGCAATGGGCTTTTTACAGGACTAGCCTTGACCCTTTGGCTTCATTTCAGATAGACAGATAGACAGATACACAGACAGACAGACATGGAAGATGGATACCTAAACGGTACATAGATAGAGCGGTGGAGAAGTCTGGAATGATGACTACATTTCTCAGCTTCTCTTGTGGTTGAGCAATAATATGTAGATGATATTTTTGTATGGATCTTCCAAGGACCTAAAAGAAGCTGAATCTGCTGGGATTTCTCATCCTTTGGGTCTGATGGCCTGTTAGAAGGCTGCCTTAATGCAGAGATGAATAAGCACGGTCCCTCTCCTCGGGGCATTTATAATGAATTACACATTAAAGGTATGAAACAGAATACAGAAGGAAAGGGAATTGATTCTGTGTGAAGGAAACCCACAAGGCTTCACACAGAGGATGTGATCTAAGCTGGGCTTTACAGAATGGATTACAGCAACAATATCTCAGATTTATTGAAGACTCACCACATGCCAGGCAGTGTATACATGCTTTACAGGCATTATCTCATTTATTCTATGTGACAACCCTGGGAGGAGGGTACTAGGATTATTCCATTTTACAGATGAAGGAACTGAGGGACAAAGAGGTTAAGTGACCTGCCCAAGATTAGAGAGCTAGTAAGTGGCTGAGCCAAGGTCCAAACCTCAGCCCATCTGATGTTCCAAGGCTCAACCCCAGGATTCAGCTGCGTGGTGACTGACGTGGATGGAAGGGCAGGGAGAAAAGTGCTCACTCTCATCATGAACCAGTAATGGTCAGTGTGGGCAATTCAATCCAAACCAGTAGTTACGTAGAGATGAGGCCAGTATTTTCTAAAGTATAGTAGCATATTTGGCAGGACATTCATCTTTTAAGATGCTCTGCAGAGAAAGTAACAAATACAAATAAACGAAAAGACTTATACACACACTTATAGGATGTGTAAAGGTCCTAAGAAGGCCTATGGTAAAAAAAAAAAAAAAGATTAATTTTATTTTATTAAAGCTTGGATTTCTCAAACTTATTTGACCACAGAACTTTTTTTGCATCATAAAAATTGTTGAATGTAAATAAAAGTGGAAAGATCATGTATATACTCATTATCCAGCTTGGGCAACCACTGCTTTTCTGTCATACATGTTCTGTCTCTGACCATTTTGCCCCCTTTCCTTTTTTGCTAAACTATTTTAAAGGAAATTCCAGACAGCGTGATATCCTACCCTTAATTACCTAAGTGCGCATCTCCAAAAAAGGGGGAGATTTTCTTATGTAAAGTGTGATTAGCACACCTAATAAGAGTAGAATGTTCTCTTAATATTTTGTATTCAGTTCATATTCAATATTCCTGATTATCTAAAAAACAAGGCCCCTTTTCTAGTGAAGACGATTGGAACTCTCCGATTATTATATTGACTCAGTTTTATAAGCAAGTGCCAGTACCAAAGAACACATGTTTGAAAAATATACAATCATTGATAGTTCTTTTCTAAAACACCGTTAAAGAATTGAAGGCCTCTTAATAATTCAACCTGAAAAACACTGGGCGGATTGTGTTCAGTCCTTTACCCTCAAGATGTCTCCTGGCTGGCAAAGATACTAATAACTGGATTGAGCCACCTTTTATTTTTCCACTTGACTTTCCAAATGGCAACAAAATAGAATCCTTTTAGCATCCCAGGAATACATATTCTGAGGAACGCATTTTGGGAAAGCTTGATTTAGATAGAACAACCAGTTGAAAGAAGGCTTCACTTGACTTAGCCCTTTTGGTATTGAAGAGCTATAGCTTTGGACTCTGATTATCTAGGTGGGGTTTTTTTTAATTAAAAAAATTTTTTTAAGATTTTATTTATTCATCAGAGACACACAGAGAGAGGCAGAGACACATGCAGAGGGAGAAGTAGGCTCCCTGCAGGGAGCCCGATGGGAATTCCATCCCAGGACCTGAGCCAACCAGGCAAGGCAGATGCTCAACCACTGAGCAACCCAGGTGTCCCCAGGTTCTTTGTTTTTTTAAAGGCATCACATTGTAAAATGGAGGACTTAATAATCAATCCTGGTTTTGACTCCAACTACACTTGTGATACTAAAACATGCACACACATGTCAACATACACATACGCATACAAAATAATACAAACGTTAAAACAGAGAAGCACAGCGGCAAAGTTAAAAATCAGATCAAAACCGTATGAAGCAAGTAACTAGGTTATTCGAGATCTGTTGGAAGGAGATGAATCTAAAAGAGACGCGTGCAACATGGATATGCAAAGTGACACAGTAATAAAACATAAAGCACAACAGCAATTTGGTTTCCCCATCTATGACAGTAGCTAAAATAAACACCTCATACCACTACACTGCCAACGGTATCTTCTAAATTAAAGAACAGAAGAAATGATTTCATTAATTGATGCTTCAATGGCTAGCTAAATATTTATACACCCCACAAGCACTGTACTCAAAATTTACAGTAGCAAAGCAGCCTGCAGCAACCAAAATATTGATTGAGTCATAAAAACTCAAGGTTATTAACCCAAATATCTTCTTGCTTTGTATAAAACTAATTGCTAGACCAGGGAATGCAATTTCTGAAACAATTACCAGGAATGGGGGCTTTAATGACTTTCTCTTACTCTTTGCATAAATAAACAGGAGCTGTCTAATCCAGGACACTGGATGCATTTCCTTGTGCAGCTCAGGGTTAATCAAATGTATTTCTCACCGTGTGTCCAGGTGATTCTTTACCGGACGTTAGACCCGGGACACGTTCCAAGTTTAAAATGTGTGTTCTTGAAACAGTATACATCCTCAGGCCCACGTCGTACCTGGTGGTACATTTTCAACCGTAAAGTTGTGGAAGGAAAACAAATACAAGTGTAAGTCATCAAACAATGAAATGTCTATCTATTATGAAAGCCCAGCCTAGTCATTTGCTGGTTTACGCTGCAGGCAGAAAATCTGGGCCGCTTCGAGGTTGGCTAGGGAAGGTGTCAGGGAAGACTTGGTAGTTACATGTGTTTCTTGCCAGTAGCCAGCCACCCTTCCTCCACATATCTTAGGACACAGTCAGTCCCTACAGAACACGAGGGACAAGAAGGAGTCAAGACCTAGAAGCAGAATTTCCTCCTAGAGTGGGAGGCCCAGCCAGCTGAAGGGGCAGTGAAGGTAGAGGCTGACATCTGGAAGGTGTGGTGTGGGGCAAACTTTGGTAGTGCCGGCAAGGGGTCTGCCTTAGCCAGCCCCACACAGAGCAGTGGAGGTGCCCCCAAAAGACAAACAAAGTATCGCAGCCAGAAAACCTGGCATTGGCGATATTCAGAAATCCGGGAAGATGGTTGTCTACCCAGGGGAGGTAGGTCGGTAGAAGCCAGGATGCAGGCATAGGCTGTAGGGATGACTTACGGGCATGTAGAGGCTCCGGTTATCAGAACAAGACAGAACCACAATGTTTTAGTCGGAGTATAAGCTGGGTAAGGCTGCATAACAAAGACACCCAACACAGCATGCCTCAAATAAGACAGATTCTCATTCCTCTCTCATGAAGCTGCACAGCGGGGAGGACACCACAGCTCCATGAGGCTGTGCGGGGCCCCAGGAACCCTCCTCTGCTCACTGCGGCCACCTCTGTGCCTGAGATGGTCACTCCAGCTGTCGTCTGCTCTCAGCCCCAGCATGCTGACCGGCACCGTGATGGCCTTCTAGGCTGTGGGGAGGGGAAGGAGAACGTGGTGGGTGAGAAACCTTATTGTGAAACCCAGGAAGCAGAAATTACACACATCATTTCTACTCACAGGCCAAATGGCATCACGTGGCCGCTCCCAGGTGTCGGGGGGACTGGGAGATGGAGTCCCAGCAAGGCGGCCACGTGCCCAGCTCAAATCCAGGGAGGAGGGCGCTGGTAGTAGTTTCTTGTGGCTGCCGTAACATATTACCAAAAACTTGGTGATTTAGAACAACAGAAACTTATCCTCTCACAGTTCTGGAGGCCAGATGTCTACCATCAGTATCCCTGGACTGGAATCAAGGTGGGAGGGCGGGTCTCCCTGTGGAAGCCTTCCTTGCTTCCTGCGACCTCTCGTGACCTCTGATGCCTGCCGGCCTCCAGCATTCCGTGATGTGTTCCCCACACCATTCCATTCACCATTCCACTTCTGGAATCAGATTACCTTCTCTTCTGCCCAGGTAAAAATCCCCCTCTATCTCTCTTTTATTTTTTATTTATTTATTTATTTATTTTTATTTTATTTTATTTTTTTTTTTTATAGCTCTCTTTTATAAAGATACATATAATTGCATTTTTTGGGTCCATGCAGGTCATTGAGATCCTTAATCACATTCGCAAAGATCTTTTTTTTTTTTTCCCCCAAGAAAGGTAACACTTAGAGGCTCCAAGGATTAGAACTTGCTCTTTGGGCTGAGGAGGGGGCTGTTACCCAGAGCGTTACAGGGGTACTCGATGCAAAGAGGAAGAAGGAGAAAATGGCCTCAGCATCACTCAGGCATCAGAATCAGGGAACTGGTCAATGCAGGGAACTTCATTCAGTGCTGAGCACCAAAGAATGTGTCTCTGGCTCTTCAGGTTTTCCTGGCTTGTCTAGCCTGGTGTGGAGCTTGAGCTGGGCTATGCCCTGGCTGGGGCCAGTCAGCCCTGGCCATGGGGAAAAGACAGCCACTACGCAAAGGCACAGGGGCCGGGCAGTGTGTGCCTTGAAAACAGAACCACCGTAGCGAGAAAGCTCAGGGACTGCTACCTAAGGGCACGCCTGAGGTCTTGCATCAGTAAATCGGCACTGAAGCCTTGGCGAAGCCCTGTTTGCAGATCACAGCCCCTTAAGACAGAAAGATACCTTTCACCCCCGCCTCCCCTACCCTCCTCACCCCCAAAATGCCCAAACGTCCACATGCTCGTTAGCAAAATGGCGAAACCCCCTTTCACCTACTTCCCCAATGTCACTCCCCAGAAGTAACCACTGTTAACAATTTGATCCTTCCTGGCTTTTCTTTTTCTTCTCCCCAATTTTTCTTTTTGTGTTTATAAACACACACACACACACACACACACACACACACACAGAGGGAAATATAGTGGTTCCTTTTTACGTAAATTGGATTGTGCCAAAAATGTGTTTTATTTATTCACTTAATAATATATCACAGACATCACTGCTTGTCAGTAATAATAATAAATTCAGCGCTCACGCTGTGCTGGGCAAGATGCCAAGCATTTCCCACATTTTTTATGTTATGTCATTCTCACACCACCTTATTAGGTAGGTACTATTATTTTCCCCTCTGAGCGATGACAAGCATTCACAGGTTGCTCAAGGGACGGGCCCAAGGTCACACAGCGGGTGAAGGGCTGAGCTAGGGTTTGAAGCCAGATGGCCACTACCTGGACCTCAATCCTTGCTAGCACCCTTTGCTACCCCGTAGACATCCCTGGAAATGCTGTCAGGCAGCTCTTGCACCGGGAACTAATCAGCTGTTGCACCAGACAAGCTTAACTTTTGCATCACGACCTCTTAGACGTCCCTGGAAACTGAAGTGGTCTCCCTGGGTACTGGATTGCTGGCTGTCTTGTAGAGCACAAGGCTTCGGTGGCCCCAGTTTGTGCGGGGAGGGGGCCCTCTGTTCCATCCCAGCCGTTGCACCTGCCCTGGTCCCAGCCCCTTGACACCTGCCCTTGGTCCCTACTTTCTCTCTTCTCTCTAAAGTTCTCTGAAGCCCTAGTAGGTCTGGCTCAGCATCTGTCACCCCTGCTCAGATAAGCTGGCCAAGGGGCACCTTCTGCGGGGAAAATCTATGGTGGTGAATGAGTTTTTGAGGCTTCCTTGGGGCTCCAACCGGGAACTCCTCCTCTCTGCTGCTACAGGCAGTAGAAAGTCTGTGTAATCGTCAACCTTTCCTTCTGGTCTCCCCGTTGGCGGTGAGGCCCTGGTGCCCGTGAGACCTCTGCTCCCCTTCTGGACCATCACCATGGAAACAGGTGCCACAGAGGAACTACGCCCCCCTTCCCGTCTGTTCACACTTCCTGGGTGCTTACCTTCTAGGGAGCTCAGTCCCTCTCAGTTTCCCCCACTGACCTTCCTACCATTGAAACCTGTCTCGTGCACGTGCAGTGAAAATGGCCTAGAAGGTGGGCCCTCGGCCCCGGGTCTTCGCTACGACAGCAGGACCCCCGCGTGAGCAGCGGTCCCCGCTGATGCCCACAGACGCGGGCGCTGGCGGCTGCTGGTGGGGCAGGGCGGCAATCGCTTCAGAGACTCTGAGGCTTGTGGGCCGATCCGTGGCCTTTGGAAGCTAAGGGCTTGCAGGGGCCGAATGAGTTGCTCTGAGGTGCCAGGATACAAGGCCTCCCTTGGGGTGCTACTTGCGGGGAGCCCCGCTCATGCGCACATCCTTGCCGAAGCTGCCTCCTGGCCTGCCAGCTTGAGGGCTCAGTTCTTTGGCCTAGTTAGTGGCCTCCGGCCTCAGCAACCTGAGGGCCGACAAAGCAAAGAGAGCAAAAGGGTTGCCACAACATTGGTCACACGGACGCCACGGTCTCAGGTGGTGTTTCGGGTGGTTTCTCACAGGCCCGTGGATCCTCCTACCTGCCGAATTCAGATCTCCACAGTGGGACCCACAACGTGTCTTAACAAACCTCCCAGGTAAGTCTGAGGCTGGCTCATGTTTGAGAACCATTCTCCTGTGGTTCTTCTGGATTCTCTCTTTCCCCAGAGGTAACAGGTCCACTTCCCTCACAAGACTAAGGTTCTTTTCCCCCTGGGTAGCTGTGGTTTGTCACTTTGGACAAGGTGGCCAACCCTTGTCAGCCCGTGCCCAGATCTGTCTTGGGCCGGGAGCCAAACTTTTCTGTGCTCTGTTAGGAGAAGTCAGGTATCTACGAACGATAAGAAAGGTGCTTCACGTATGCCCCTCTCGGGGGTACTGGTGTTCTATGAGGTCAGTGATGCTAACAGTGAAGCCTCAGGCTTTGGTTAGGAGAAGGATTTAGGGGAGACAGCACAGGTTTCCTTAAAACCATCATGTTGAGGGATCCCTGGGTGGCGCAGTGGTTTAGCGCCTGCTTTTGGCCCAGGGCGCGATCCTGGAGACCTGGGATCGAATCCCACGTCAGGCTCCCGGTGCATGGAGTCTGCTTCTCTCTCTCTCTCTCTCTCTCTCTCTCTCTCTGTGTGTGTGTGTGTGTGTGTGTGTGACTATCATAAATAAATAAAAAATTAAAAAACAAACAAACATCATGTTGAGAGGGCCCTCTTGTTGTCAGAAAGGGGACCAGACTTTGTAATGCCTCACGTGTACAGTCTCGTGCCACTTAGGCTGAAGTCAGACTTCTGATAACCACAACCTTCTAGAACTCGGGACTGGAGCGGGATCCTGCTGGGGCCAGATCATGAAAGGCCTCGAAAGCCATTTCTAAAAGTTGGTCACCCTAAGAATGATGGAGGAGTCATGGTTGGCTTTTAGGCTTAGGAAAGCCACACTCAGATTTGAATGTGAGAGACAGCTCTGGCTTCCTCGCGAAGAATTGGATTGGGGTGGGGCCGAGTAGGGTCAGAAAGAGTGAATGCTGGAAAACCAGCGAGGAGCACAGGTGAGAGAGCATGGCAGCTTGAGTTAGGGCATGGGCTGTGGGGGTAGTGGGAAGTGGACAGATTCTAGAAATATTAAAGGGGGAGAGGAGAAGGAAAAAGGAGAACGTACCTCCGTCGTACTTACTGTGTGCTAAGAACTGTCCCGAACATTGGCATGTAAAGCCTACAGTGACAGCCTTATGAGGTCTGTACTACTGTGATCCCTGTTTTACAGACAAGGAAACCAAGCCCAGAGAAGCTAAATAACATGGCCAAAGAGTTTCTGACTGGATGGATGTTGGGAGAGAGGGAGGGAGGGAGGGAGGAAAGAGTAAAAGGTGACACTTGGTTTCTGATCTGAGCACCGAGTGGGTATTTGTGCCACTTGCTGGGATGGACAACATGTGAGGAGAAGCAGGTTTTAGGGGGAGGAGAGAGAAGGAGCGCTCCCTTGCACTTGGGTTCGAGAGATGAAGCTCTCCAGCTGTATCTCCTTGGTCTTCTTTCTCAAAAAAGCCCCTGTGATGCGACGTACACATTTTTATCAGAAAGACTTACGATGAAAAAAATATTCAGGTGTTGGGAGGGGTTGAGTTTCAGGAATGTGGAGTTACTGGGACAGATTATTTTTAGGGCCCTTGGGTTCAGCCCACGCTTTAGGATTGTTATCCCTGAATCATGAACGATAAAGCCTTTGTTTTTTGTTTTTGTTTTTGTTTTTTCCATGTGTAGCCACTACCTCAGAGCATTTAATTCTCTTGTTCTGCATGTACAGCCACTTCTCTGCAAAAGGATTCTTCACCCAGGAGACCAAAATGAATCAAGTAAATATGTGTTTAGACAGTTTCTAAAAAATCTGTAGTTTAACCCAAGAGACCTGCAAGGTTGCTGTCTCCTAGGTAAACAGCAATTAAATGGTGTATTAAAATGTATATTATGTACCCGATTGGTCCACGGGGTAATTATGCATTTCAGGAATATTTTGAAACATGTGTTCTGCTTCCCTCAGCACTGTTTCAATCCGTCAAGTAACTGTATACTTAGAACATGTGTTCTGCATAGTAAGAGTGGTTTTATAAACCCCTCGTTAAAGGGAACCAAACTAAAAGGCATTAGCTGCAGACCATTTTTTAGAAGTGTTTATGCCAGCCAAATGTAGACAAAGGAACCCAAAACCCAAGAGGCAAAGTCGGCCGCCCCGGACCCTCCCAGACTGGCTGCAAGAACTCAAGGGCCATCCTGGACGGTGAAGAGCAGATGTTGGGGCTCACTCGGACACCTTCGAGAGTGAGGTTAGAAGATGTCAAAAAAAGCAAACAGGGAGAAGGGTTCAAGCGCAAGCACAAGGGGAAAATTCACACTTGCCCTGAAGAGAATGAGAAGCAGGTGTTGTCTTGGCTGGTTGGCAACTGAGAGGCAGTGGGCCGAGGTCCAACTCCGGCGAGTGCGTCGTGTCTGCCAAGGGGTCGGAGCGGTTGGGCACTGGGGGTCGCTGGGGATGGGGCTGTGGGGGGCACAGGGGGAGAGCGAGCGGCAGGATCCCCGCTCTCAAACCTGAGGCCTGAGGCCCGAGGCCGCTGGGTCATCCAGAGCCGCCGGGGCCGCTGCGCTCCCGGGGCCTCGGCCCTGTTCCCGGGCAGGCGGGGCCGGGGCACTGGCTTCTTCCTGAGCCACTGTGGCGGCGGGAAGGGACCAAGGATGCGCTGCCGCCTCCCTGGGCTGCACCTGCCCAGGCCTGTGGCCACTAACCCGAGGAGCCGGGAGCCAAGGGAGCCGAAGAGCTTGCTGGGCAGGCCTGGGCGGGCAGGGGTGAGGCGGGCTGGGGAGGGTGGCCGGCAGCGGGCGGGCGGGGCGGGAAGCAGAAAGGTGCAGAGGCTCCCGGGGCTGATGGAGGGCGGGGAGGGGCAGGCGGGGCCCTCCCTGTCCGCAGGGCCGAGCGGCCGCAGCCCTCCTTCCTCCTTCCTCCGTGCTGCTAGCCCAGCCGCAGGGCCCATTATTTGGGGACCGGGAATTCCTTGACATTAGTTTTGGACCCCGTCCTAATCAGTTTTAAAGCACGACATAGACGTGTTCGTCTAATGTTTGATGCGTAGGGTCAAGGCTGCTGCGGACCGAGGGAGGCAATGCGCCGCCTGAAATGCCTGGTGGGCCGGGCAGGTGGTACAGGTGCAGCTGGGCAGGTGGTGCAGGTGCAGCTGGGCAGGTGGTGCAGGTGCAGCTGGGCCGCGGCAGGTAAGGCCACCAAGGGGCCCGAGGGCGAGGCTACAGGGACACCTCCGAGGCCATCAGCGCCATCCTGCCCCGGGTGGGGGGTGGCAGGCGGGGTGCAGGCCCTCGTTTGCTGGGCTCACCTGGTCCAGGCCTTCCCGCCCCTGCGCCACACTCCTCAGCCCTGATTCCCACGACGGGGGGCGTGGCGGGGGAGGGCTCTACCTGCTTCATTTGACATCGGGGAGATCTAGCCTGATCCTGGCCTCCCGGGGGACTTCAGTCCTCGGGGCTGCCTGCACCACTACTGGGAGGTGCCCTTGCTGAACTGCGTCTTCTGGGCTCATTCTTCACAGGACTCCGGCTTGTCACCCACCTGACTTTGTTCCTGTCGGGACAGCAAGTTGTGAGCAAAGCAGATTAAAGGAGCCCTGGCAGGGGAGGGGTCAGGGCCAGGACCCTGGAAAGGGCCCGCCCCCCAGGGTCCACTTGGTCACCTGCCGCACGTCCAAGGCCTGCCGGACGCCGCATGGGACACAAGGGGATGTTCACGACCTGCTCTGGAGGTGAGTCATGAGAAGCCACTGCATCAACCAGTCGGGGTTTGCAGAGCATCTGTTCAACGACGTGCTGGACAAGGTCGCTCCTGGGCCCTGGGCCCTGGGCCCTGGGCTGGGGCTGCAAACAAAACAGACCAAAGTCCCTGTCCTTAGGGAGCTCTAGTCCGAGGGGACAAGCAGAAGAATATCTAACATCTATACACGGTAGACAGCAAGACAGGAA